>NC_061112.1:24381171-24514527 GCF_002878395.1 Capsicum annuum | reverse complement strand
ATTATACAGAAATTTGTAACTCTGCAATTACTACAGGATAAAAAAAAAATTTAATGAACATATCTTACGAAAAAAGTAAATTATTAAAAGATATTGAAACAAAATATTCACGCACTAATAAAAATAGATTCACTAGAAACCTACTAAATCTATTTTATCTATTAGATCCGCACACCTCTGGTATAAGGGAGCAACATCATAACCATTTGAGACAAAAGACAGATGACTTGCTCAGAAATACTACCGGAAATATTGTAGAAAGAGTTGGCCATAGGAAAAGGGTTATATATAACTTCAACAACTCACCATCTTCGTATATTTAAGAGTACATGATGACAAGATAAAACATATTAGGTTTAAAAGTCCTGATTTTATCACCATTCATAAACCATAAGGGACTTGAACTAATATAATATATACAATTAGGTTTAAGGACATATTAGGTTTATACGTACTTGAATTGCACGAATGTCCCTGAACACGTTTAAGCTTAAAATAACAATTATATGTAGACAATAAAAAATAATGTAAATATAATTATGCGTACGACATACAAAAAAAATATAAATACAAAGTAAGAAAACATGAATAAATTCAAAAAGATTACTTGAATCAAAACTATAATAAGACTAAAGTGGAAGCAGAAGAAGTCGAGAATCAAACTCACAATTGATAACTTGATAAGTGTTCTCTTATTGATTAAATATAAGTTAGATATTTAAAGTTAACTAAATTTCACTTAACTAAATTTAAGTTAACCAAAATGCAATGGAACATGATATAACACGTAACTTTCTAACCTTACAACCTTCCAACCTTTCAAGATATTCCAATACAAATCCTAAGCAGGTATGTTCTTGAATCTGGATAATTTGTCATGACCTCTCTATAATTTTATTATGCACGCGATATATGTGTTTTCATACGTAATACCTAATTTTAGGGAATAAAATGAAAATATGAAAGATTGTTAAGTACTCGAAACCACAAAAATTATAATATAACTCCGACACTGGTATGAGTCAGATGAAAATTTACTTTTGTTTCTGCATGCAATACTACAATTCAACCATATGCATGGAAACAATTTTTTTCAAAATAAACAGAAATTTCAACATACTAATTTGTGCACACTTCAACTAATTCAACGATTTAACTTTCACTTTTTACATGATGTTTCTTTCAGATGTTATAAGAAATGAACAAACACACAGATATGGTTGATGGATCATCACTTTCTCGTTTATGGTACATTTATTTTTCTTTTCTATATTTAAAATCTTTCCTTATTTTTAAAGTCAAATATTTACAAAATCATTGATTGCATTCTTATTATGTACTTAAACTTTTAAAAAATTTTAAACTATAAAATCTTCTTAAAATCAAATTTAGTTGATTTAGAATTCTTAAACTAATGAATCGAAAAACCCTCCACTTGAGTTAACAAATAAAAGTTAACATGAAGTTTAATTTAATGGAACTCAATTGAAATACAAAGCACAGCCTGTATGAATGCTATTTTATACAAAAGAGAACTCATGCTCGTGAAAATAGCCAATGAAGAACCTTATTATTAACCAAGATTAAAGCTTCCCTGAACATATACCATAAAATAAATATATAAAACTTACTAACCTAATTACCCAGATATTGAAGGATAATCAAGATTATATGAAAAAATCCTGAAAACCGACCAACATTCATCTACCATATGTAAATTATAACAAAATAATATGATAATAGAGATATCAAAATAATACAATTAAATCTAACCTATATACGAATTTTTTTCAAACTACAACTGAACATTCATCGACCACCTGTATTAAGAAGAAAAAACAACAAATAGTAACCAATCAAAAACTACAACAAAACAAGCATACGAAAGTAATTATAGACTCACTTATGGTTAATATCTTCTTATGAGGTCTAGGAATAACATTCTTGAATGAAAATTCTAATACAAAAGTGAACCCAAGTCGTACCAAAAGTGACCACAGAAGAATCGACATTATGAGGCTTTTTATAGAAGTAGATGATTCATAAACTAAAAAGGACACTAATTAACTTTTAGCAGAATTTTCCATATATTTAATTTTTTTCATAAACTTAAAACTTACACTCACATAAAGGAAAAAAATCTTCACTAATTAACTTTTAGCAGAATTTTCCATATATTTAATTTTTTTCCCATAAACTTAAAACTTGCACTCGCGTAAAGGAAAAAAATCTTTCAATTATTTATTTGGAAATTTATTTTTTTGATATAATATTTGGAGAAAAAAGGTGAAAAGATGATTTTATCTAAAGGAGAGAGTTTTAATGAAGGTCAAAAAGTTC
The DNA here is from genome assembly GCF_002878395.1 of Capsicum annuum. Classification (NCBI taxonomy): domain Eukaryota; kingdom Viridiplantae; phylum Streptophyta; class Magnoliopsida; order Solanales; family Solanaceae; genus Capsicum; species Capsicum annuum. The sequence continues at coordinate 24,512,187 of NC_061112.1, read as the reverse complement.
AAATCATTTTTTAAGGGTCTTCGTACTTTTAATATATTATAGATTATAGATTATAGATTATTGATTATAGATATAGATTATAGATAGATATGTATTTATGGATTATAATAATGATTCAACTCCTTTATAATATTGTAGGGAAAGTGGTAGTTTGATATTAAGTAAACAGTTATTTTTAAATTTCTTAATGGACGTTTGATAAGTAAACCATTGTTTTCAAATATTTTGCCTTATATAGGTTGTAACTTTAATTATGAAATAATTAATACTGGTAATTTCAATTATTTTGCCTTATATAGGTTGTAACTTTAATTATGAAATAATTAATACTGGTAATTTATGAAAAAAATAAAAATCTTTCCATATTTAAATACTAATTTTTTAGGGGAGAAAGTTTTCTATAAATTAAGAATCGTTTTTTCTTCTATAATAATATAATTACGTTCACGATATAGTTCTAAAATAGAGTTCGGAATGAGACTATCCGAGAAAAGGTTGGAGTGGCTTCTGTGGAGGACAAGATACGGGAGGTTCATTTGAGATGGTTCGGATACGTGATGAGGAGGGGCACGGAGGTACCAGTTCGTAGGTGTAAGAGGCTTACTTTTGATGGTTTCAGATGGGGCAGAAGTAGGTCGAAAAAGTACTAGAGAGAGGTGATTAGGCGGGACATGGAGCAGTTACGGCTTACTGAGGACATGACCCTAGATAGAAAGATCTGGAGGACGCGTATTAGGATGGAAGGATAGTGCCATTTTGGGTAGGTAGGGTAGGGCATTACTTGGTGGGTGTAGTATTGTTATTATGATTTCTTGTTGCTTGCACTATTACGATTGTTTACTAGTCTTTGTTTACTCTTTCCTTGTATATGGTGTCTCTATGTTTTGTCTTGTTCCAGGTTTTTTGGGATGACTTTGATTACTATTCCTTGACTTGAGCCGGGGGTCTATCGGAACAGTCTTGCTACTTCTCTGAGAGTAGTGGTATGACTGTGTACATCTTACCCTCCCCAGACCCTACTATGTGGGAATACACTGAGTTTGTAATTGTTGTAGGAAAAAAAATTAAATATATGTGTCCATATAAAATTCAGGTCTAAAAATTGCAAGAGCTACTATAAACTACAAAGTCTTTTCCACCAAATGTACGCTCATGAAAACAACCTGTAAGACTCTCTTGATGATTGTAAGAAAATTCATTATATTGATAGAAAAATCTCATAACATAACATAGGTTATTTTTAAGTGTTGTTCATATAAAATATAGTATTTATTTTTAAAAATTAGAACCGGTATCTCTTATTATTACCTTTTCGATAGTTTGATGCATGAGATTGAGATAACACTTCTTTAAAACTTCAGACAATTAAAGTTATCGTAGGGTAGGAGAAAACAAAGTAGACGCAAATTTTACCCCTATCTCACCAACATAAAGATATTATTTTTGAAAGATCCTGATTTAAGTAAAGTTAAATTTGCATAGTTGTTGCTCTTTAAACTCTTTGACAATTCACATATGGAAAAATCACATTTTGTTCTACTTAAAACGGTTAGTTTTAAATCACAAAAATAAATATACACGACTTATAAACTAACCGAATCTAAAGAATTTACAATTCAAATGATTGTGAAGAAAATTTCACCCAAAAGGACAGTATTGTATGTGCCTTTTTTTTATACTTCAAAATTTAATATTTACAATTACAAAATTTAAGTGTATTAAATATTTTGGGATAAACGTGCAACTCACATTTCAATAGACTAGTATGTGTGTGTGTATATATATGTGTGTGTGCGTGTGTGTATGTATGTATGTATGTATGTATGTATATACACATATATGGTATTACTGTATATCCCTCTCTCCCTTGCCTATTCATGTCGTACATGCATTCTTGGCCTTGTATATTATTAAATAAATTTATTTTACTCTTTCTTTGTAAATTGACCAGTGATAAACAGTATTGCACTTTAGTTCCTGTATACAATTAGCAATTGGATAAATTTATCCTATTTCTCCCTTAGCATTATCATGTTTAGATTCCTGGATATTTGCCTATAGTTTATATTCCTGCTTTATGTGTTATTTATGCTTGCATTATTTTTGAAGCTCAATCGGCCGATGTCTACTGAGTACCACATGTTTGGTACTTATACGACACTTCTGCAGCCTGCAGATCATAGTATGAGTTCTTGCCATTGGTGTGTGCATCATGCATAGCAGCCATGATCAAAGATTTAGGGTGAACTCTTGGTATTTGGGGACTGGTCTCTATTTTGAATTTAGAGACATCTTTGTATATGTATTTATTCAGTATTTCACTTTGTACTCTAATTGTATTAGAAGCTCTTGTACTAACTTCACTAGGCCTTGGGGTTGCTTTATATATATTAGTCTTTTTATTATATTTATTTTGCTAACTTCTTTCATCTTTTTTGATAGTCTGTTACTAGCTATTCCAAATTATGGGTTGGCTTACCTAGTAGTGGGTCATTGTATGTGCAATCATGACTAGAGAAATTGGGACGTGATAAATCTGTATCAGACCGTATGTTGGTACAAGAGCTAAGTTTATAGTGGAGTCTTGTGGATCGACAAGAAGAAATCCTATCTTCAAAAGTCTACAGGGCATTATTAGGAAATTCTATTCTTGACTCCATGTCTTGTGTCCATATTTCTATGAACCTCTAATGTATTCTTTGACTCTATTTTATTTCATATGAATGACACGAGGTTACCGATAGATGTGAATGAGGCTTTTGCACGTGCTTCTAGAGCTTCAGCTCGGTATTAGAGTAGGGAGTTAGAGATTAATATCAAAGATATTGAGTGTCATCTAGAGAATTTAGGGCCAGCCTAGGTAAATCCTGTGACCACATCATTTTTTCAACATTCAGCATTAGTGATGCTTAGCCTTTTACGGGTACCTTACAGCTAGAGATAATATTTGGTATATCAAGCAGTTTTCAGACTAGAATTGGGTTTGTTGTTGTTTAGTAGGTTCCTTGTTAGTTTTAGAGTTTGAGATTAGGTTTCTTAAGTGGGCCAGACATACTCCTATGCTATATCCTTTAGAGCATAAAATAGTATGTGAATTTTTTAGAGGATTAGATAATCCATTCCATTTGGCGTTGAAGCATTTGATAGCACCTGAGTCTTCTTTCTTTCACGTTGTTAATTGTGTGGGGGCTATATAAAAAGCATGTATTGGGACTTCTGGGGTGGCGGTAAGAGGTCATGTCATCAGTACAGTGTTATTGGTACTTTTTTCGAGTGTAGGGATTATCTTTACTTTCTACCTATTAGTTCAACACAGGTAAAATCTTAGGCTATAGGTAGCTCTCAAATTAATTATGGTGGTCACAGTAGGCAAAGTTCTCATTAGACCATAGGAAGTATTCGATATGGATCTTTAGGTCGTGGAAACTATTCTAGATCAGTGGGTGCAGTACCTCAGAGTATTTTAAGAACTTGTTTTGGTTATGATAAGATTGACCATTGGTCTAAAGAGTGTCCCAGACATGAGTTGGATGTTCATCCAGTTCAACATATGTTCCTTGTCAGCCTAGAACTCCTAAGGTAAGTTATGATTGTTAGAAGAAAGGTCATTCTAGTAGGGAGTGTCCCCAAAGTTAGTTGGTTATCCAGTTAGTGTCAACCCATATTTCTTGCCACATTAGGGCTATAGGGTTTGATACAACTGCAGAAAAATTGGTCATTTATCATGAAAGTGTCACTAATGTGGGATTATTAGCTATTCAGTTCATGCAGATCAATCTTGTAGAGATGTGGTGCCTTCAGTTAAAGGTAGTGCACTCAATGCCTTAGTTGGTGATTCAGGAGCTCAGTTCGAGTTTTGACACGTTCAGATTCGGACTATTTCAGGCACATCAAGACTATGACTTTGGGTTTTCACCGTGATAGGTGCACCTTTGGATTCCTGCCTTTACCTTCTATTTGATTTTAATTGGGGTTTTCATACCTATCGATGATTTTATGCCTTGGTATTTTTATATAGGTTATTATATGCCTTGGTGTAGATTTCATACATATGTGACTATCCTCGTAGATGATTTCTTTTATTAGTGGATGGAGTATTTCAATATCGTATTTTCCTAGTAGTGTAGCATTTGGGTTAAACTCCCTTCACTTTTGAATATTAGCCTTCTTATGGCCCTATATTGGTACTTTTTATTGATTTTTATTTTTGGTACCACTTAGAGCCTATATTAGTTTCACTATTATTATTGTTATTATTGTGATGGTTTTGATGTTAATCGATCCTTACTTGATAGACGACTAGACTAGCATTATCTAGTTAGAATTTCCTTTCTATGATTCTTGTTTGTTAGCATAGATTACTAGCTCAGTTGGATGGTTTTCTCTTTTTTGGTGAGGTGTGGTTGGTTATTTTCCTCTTTTGTTGGTAAGGTTAGATTGGTTGTTGAGTGGATATAAACGTGAAGATAGGTTGGCCTTCTATGGTTCTATTATTGTTCCAAAGTGTAAATTTACTTTTATTGCCTATTTTTTAGTTGAGATCCTGGTTTGCTGATATTCTAGCATTGCTTATATTTTTCTATAGCCTATTTCTGAGGTTGGCTAGTTTGGGATTCATTTTACTGATTTGTCCAGTTTATTAGTTGGGGTGATCTTAACATTGATGCCAAAGGGTCTTAGTTTTGCCGTTCTAGTTATTGGGTTCATCTCCGTGTGATAGTTTTGAATTTGGTATTATATACTTTGTTCTCTCCGTGGTATTGTTCTTGGTCCAATTGAGTTAAGGGTGGTGGATATGGGTGATCCTTTTCTATAGTCGCTTCTTAAGTTGACCAATTGGGACTTTATTATCTTGATTTGATTGGTTCATTCTTTGGCAGTAGCCTTGACTTGACATTGATGTTGAGATTGGTACTCTATTCTCCTATGAAGTGATTTATTGTTTAATAGGACTAACATTGTTTTACATGGGCGAATTCAGAAATTTCTCCTTTTAGTAATTGTTCATCCTAATAAGACTTTGTGGAGTGCTTCTCCTTGGTGGTATTTGCCTATGGGTATTTTTCTCCATAGATGGAGCATTGGTTCGACCAGTTTCTAACTAAGGTTGCATTCCTCTGAGTTTCTAGAGTTTTGGTTATCACTAGTACTATCTGCAGCCTTGGTGAGCTCTTGGTTATGCCTTAATGCATTATGCCTTCAATAGATGTGGAGTTGACTGCTTGTGTCTTCAGTTGGTGGTTTTCCCCAGTTGTGGTTATGTTCTTTGACAACTTTTCAGTTTTAGTTCTTGTAGGAATTATTAGGGATATGCCAGATAGATAGCAAGGTTGATCTGGGTATTTGATATTAGTTCAGACTTAGTGGCTCAAGTTTTGGATTTTTGACTCTTATAAATGGTATTTAGGAGTTATGCTAGAACTTAAAGTATGAATTCTTCCTCGTCTACAGGATTGATTTTGATAGTTGAGATTGAGTAGTTCAGATTCAATGCTGAAATATAATTTTGGATTATGTGACTTGGTTGCAACCTTCATTTTGGGTTTGACTCTGTTGGGGTTTCATCTATAGGATAGCTGAGCATACTCTTTATCTACCTATTTGGTATTCTTCAGTACAGATAGATTGTAGTTGATAAATGTTCAAATGATAGCCTGTTGGCACTTGATGATGGTTTCTTCTAGTTTTGACCATGGTTTTTATTTTTTGGTAGAAATTTTGAATATCTACTCAGCAGAAAAAGTGTACTCGATTTAGACTTGACATGGTTTCATCCTCAATTGGTGGGACCCTCGAGGGAGATCATTCAGTTATGAGTATTTGTGCTCGTACTCCTGACCACTAGTTTTGAGGGTCACCCAGATTAGTTAGCAGCTTTGGACTAGATTACAGACATTGATCATCACCATTTTTGTCCAAGTAGCACCTTATGGGCTTATCCTTATGCTTTCTATTATGGATATTAGATGGATCAACTTAAGTTCTTTGAGGTTAGCATGATGGGGTTGTGTCGACATGACTTGGATGACATTTTGCATGGTTTGGAGTGGATAGTAGGTTTGGGAAGGCAAAATGAGGTTATATTTGGATATTGGAGATGGTTGTATGATTCATGACTTGGATTACCTTAAGCTCGGTTGAGTTTTTGTTGGGTGGTTCTTGAATCAGTATGATATTTGTGTGTTATGGCATGGATTTGCATACATAAACCTTTCTTAGTGTAGTTAGAGGCATGTAAGTTGTTTAGGTTGAGTTTTGTCTTTTTTGCAAGGTGATGTAAAAAAGTTGGTTAAAGAAAGGAAAACCTATAGCAAAATCCGTTAGAAGCGTTGTCTCTATGTAGAAGTTATCTGGGGAGCCATGCTCGGGGCATGTAGGCCCAGTACCTCATTCATTCAAGCTCTCAAGTTTTTTCTATCAATTAACTTTTACAGATGAAAGTCCTTTTAGTGGCAGACATTGTAATGACCCTCCATGTTATTTCATCAATTTACACATATTTTTTATGTTTTAAGCATTCTCACAGAGGCTACAAGTCATTTATGACTTATCGAAATTGTCGGTTCAATTATTCGGTAGTTCATTTGGGATTTAAGCTCATTTCTTGTTTTTGAGCTATCACTATTTAGAAATTGGTCTTGGAAAAAACCTCCTAGTAAACAACCTCAAACTAAAATTTTGATAGCATCATCAACTCTAAAATGTTGATTTTAGGCTAAGGGGACCCTTAGTTCAGGTCCCAAGGCTTCCAAACTCGTTTTGGGCTATTGGGTGGATTCTATGTAAAATAGAACCATAGGTGTGGGCCTTATATTTATTCAAAATGATCTCCGATGAAAGTTTTAATGGTTCCGTTGAGTTCGAAATACAAAATTTGGTATGGTAGCATTGTTTGTTTGCATGCACGGGTTCCGAATAAATTTCGAGCACCCGATCAGAGTTCATTTAGACTTAGAAAAATCTGATGCCTCAAGTTGTTGGTGCAGTCGCTTAAGCCTCCAAATGACCATTTAAGCGGTAATCGCCTTAGCAATGTTGAGTCGCTTTAGCGGCCTTGGTTGTTTAGTTGAGGGTCCCTTAAGCGCTCCTTGTCTGCTTTAGTGGACGAAAATTTAGCGGATAGGACCCCGCTTTAACAATCCCAACATTTCCTTGCCCGACCGCCTAAGCAAATATGTGTCGTGTTAGAAACAGTCGCTTAAGCAACTAATGTCCTCTTTAGTGGTACCTAGGGTGTTAAATCCCCCCGTCTACCCTCGATTTTCTCCTTATTTTTAACCCTTTTCCTCCATTTTGAGAGCATGGAACATGGGAGAGTGTGGGGAATTATTCATTGAAACTAAGTTATGTTAAACCAACACTCCTTGGTCATTTCCCTTTATTTTCCCCATCAAATTTCATCTTTTTCATTGTAAATTCATAAAAATTAGGTCTTAAATCCTTGGGCTTTAGGGGTTGATTTGGACCCCGATTTATGCTTCATTTTTGCTTAACTTTTGAGCACACATTCCTTGTCCTTCGAGGGACCTTTTGATGGATTCAATTTTGGGTTTTGTTTGTGGGCCCGTAGACCCATTCTTGACCCAAATTCTGACCCTAATTTTATATAGCAATATGGATCTCATTTTACTCCTATTAGAATGTATATTATTATTTTGATAGTATCACAGGGATCGTGGAGCAAAGACAAGTAATTAGTGGATGATTCAAGACATGTAGTTTTGGTATCGAGGTAGCCTTCTCTCTACTTTTCTTCATGAGGTAAGGATGATAAGTCGTGTTTATGAGTAGTATATTATGACATAGCCTAGTTAGGGAATTTGGGGTAGAAATGTGTCCCAAATCTTAGTACAAATACTTGTTATGGCCATAGAATCATCTCAACCTAGATTATAAGTATGTTGACACATAGTTTGATTCAAGGATCCTTTAGTATGAGGTTTACTTTTTGACTTAGTGAATTGGACCATAGTTTCCCAAATTATTGTATTATTATCATGTTGGTTATATACTGTAGGGACCGAGTCCATGTTTCTAATGTCAGTTGGACTCCGGGAAAGTATTCTATTATTATGAAGGGCACGACTTTATTTTATAGATGCTTAGATACTTATGGCTATTTTGTTTGGATACTGGTGATGATCCTTACTTTTAGGCGTATTCATGCTCACTTAGGGGCACCATGTCAACCAAAAATATGATTTTACTATTATTTTCTAAAATAAGGATTTATTCACACTTTTCAATTTTAAAACGGATTCTTTTATAATGGGAATCATACTACCTTACTTAACGATTTATGTACTTTTGCAACTAAAGATAATATTTTAGAAACTAGATTGAGATTGATTTCAGTTGTAGTTTACCCACTCTTTTATTACTCTATTTACTTTGGGCGAGAGAGTTTCTGATCCTATCTACTTTGTTATTTGATTTAGTGCCAGAGTTGATCTCAGGCAATGGATTCACAGATGTACACTTTGTTAGTCATGATTTGAGTCTGTGCACTTGTTATATATACATCTCTATGGTACTTAAAAGAGTAGATTGATGATGATAACTATTAGAAGCCTTATACCGAGACTAGGAGTATTTATAAATAGCCTTGAATACCCTAGGGCCCCTTCGTCTGTGAGCCACAGTACCTCAGAAGAGAGGTCATAGTAGGTTCTGCCTTTGCAAGTTGTTGAGTCAAAGGAGGTGTGTAAACTTTGTACATTATGGCACTCAATTCATATGGTACTATGGATTTACTTTGCATTCTATCATTTATATGCACTGCGTATCACCAGTATATTGTTTGATGCTTATATATATATCAGCCTTATGGGGGTTTGATAGGTATAGGCTATAGTTACTGTTTGCTGAGTGAATTGAACCTTTAAGGCATATGGGGTCCCAATTAGGGTGTTGTTTGTTTAGACTAGTTGGTTACTTTTTTGTTGTTATTGTGGTTAGTTTAAGACAGGCTGGTTATGGACTAGTACCCAGGATTGTTGGTACATTTCTATTTTCTTTTCTTCCATTATTATTGGTGATATTACATTATGATTAGGGGTCTTCTTTATGCCAGTCCTAGCTTGCCAATCTGGTTATGACCCTTAAGATGTTAGGTTGGATCCCTCAGACTATACATACATATATATATATATATGCGCAAACACAAATATATATATATATACATACATATATATATATATATGTATGTATCTGTATATGGAGAAAGTGTTACACTTGGTACATTATGACACTCGGATCAGATATGGTACTATGGATTTACTTTGCCTTTTATCATTCATATATATTGCCTATCATCAGTATATTGTTTGGTGCTTATATTTATCGGCCTTATAGGGAGTTTTATATGTTTAGTCTATGATTGTTGTTTGTTGAGTAAATTGAACCTTTCAGGCTTATGGGGGCTCGATTAGCTATTATTTGTCTGGACTAGTCGATTATTGTTATTGTGGTTATTTCATGACAGGGTGGTTATTTACTAGTACGCAGGATTGTCAATATGTTTCTGGTTTTTCTCCTCTTTTATTATTGGTGAAGTTACATTATGATTAAGAACCCTTGTAATGCCAGTCCTAGCTTGCCTATCTGCTTATAACCCTCAAGATGTTAAGTTGGATCCCTCAGGCTATACATATATATAGATAGATAGATAGACAGACAGACAGGTAGATAGGTAGACAGACAGACAGACAGATAGATAGATGGATAGATAGATAGATAGATAGACAGATAGATAGATAGACAGACAGACAGACAGACAGACAGACAAACAGATAAATAGATAGATAGATAGATAGCTAGACAGGTAGACAGACAGACAGACAGACAGACAGGTAGACAGACAGACAGACAAACAAACAGATAGACAGACAGACAAATAGATAGAAATCATCCCATAACTATAGGCCATAGCGTATTCATGAGGCATAACATCTCTATAATCAAGCATATCTATAATCATCTCGCATATATGAGGCATCTCACTTCTAGGAGGCATAATGCATTAATAAGCATATCTCATAATTATGAGGCATATCACATCTATGAGGCATTTTGTATCTATAGGTCATGTATAATGACTATGAAGAATATCATCTCTATAGGCCAATTATTATATCTAAGAGGAATAACATCTCTGAAGACCCAATATTATTTCTATAAGGAATATCATGGCCATAAGCCATTAGTCATTATCTGGGGGGAAATACCATCAATATTCATCAAACCACCAAGTAACTTTACACTAAGGTTTATTAGTCTCAACTATGCCTAAAATCAGTAAATAAGTCCACAAGGCTAACACAAGTCCTGGCCTAAGGTGGATCGGACGATCCCACCTCTAATCCTTAATTTCCATATTTAGGCAACTTATACCCTAAACTAGGCTAAGGTATCTAGTTCACCTTATAAGTGTCAAGTAAGCCACAATCAATCCTAAGATAGGAACTTTGACTAGAAACATGGGCATTTATGTCAACTCTACTCAAATTATGGTTTTAAGATCACTAGACTAGCCTAACTAAGGTTACTCATACTAACCAGGATTCCAAACACATAAGCCACATCCCAAACCTAGAATTATATCATATACATGCTACCATTTAGTCCAATATGGGGAGAAGGCAATAAGATCCAAAAAGGGTACTAAGCATTTTAACTTACGAGTCAAAACGTTCATCTAACCCTAATTTCAATATTCGATATAAGGGTCTTAAGCATTTCAACTTACGAGTCAAAACCCTCATCTAACCCCCAACTTCAATATTTGAAACTAAGTCATTCTACCCATAATCAATCTTAACATTCACATTCATACGCAATATGCATCAACATCATCTTATGAAGAAAAGTAGATAGAAGAATACCTCAAAGTCGAATCACAAACCTTACTTAATTCACCATATGATTGCCTTCACTTTACAATCCCCTAAATTCCATCATGCTATCAAAATCATAATATACTCATCAATACGAGAATAATGATACCCATATTGCACCATTGTGCTTCAGGTCTAAAATCGACACCAAAAACCCCACGTGGGTTTCACTTACGAAAAATGCATTTTCAAGGTGAACCCAACATTTATACATGAACAAAGAACCATAACCCTCAAGAAATGTGTGAAAAAAAAAAGCGAATTTGGGGGCTAAGATCAAGCCCTAAGTGAATTTGGGAGTTTGAGATCAAATTAAAAAATTTAAGCATGAATTCGAAGGATTCTTACCTTAAATTTGAAGACATTCACAATAATCAACGATAATCAAGCTCCCAAGTCACGCACAAAACTTAATTTAGAGTTATCATACCCATTGTAATACCTTGTACCTTTTCCTAAATAATTTCATCTCAAGAATATTTAGTATTATCTTCTAAATTGAATAATGATTATTCCATGAGGAATTTTCAAGATTTTTACTTTTTATCATGTGGGAAATTCAATAAACGTTCCATCAATATAAGATTTTCCCAAATCCAATAACCGGGTCAGAAGTTACGACTATTTCAAGTTCCCGTCGTAAAACAGCGCCATAATCCACAAGAGGAAATGGAATTTGGCAAATTCTAGTAGGGGCCCGTGATTATTGCACATCGCGCCAGGGCCCAAATTCAAAATTTTCCATTTTCCAATGTCTTAGCACGATTTCCCCCATGTCGCACCAAAGTTCCAGGTCACAAAGGAAGTGGCCCCGCGATGGCCCCGCGTCGTGCCATCCCTCAATTTCTCAATTGTCAAATCCAGTGACACGGAACGATAGCGCTGCATTGCGCTAAAGGTCCAGTTCAAAAAAATTTTACAATTTTAAATGAGGCATCCAAGGGTTAAAAGGGTCAAATTCCTACCCCTATTTAAGCCCTTTAACATGTGGTTCAGCCACTTTTCACCCAAAATACACTCTCTTCTCTCAAAAACCTCTAAAGAACTACCTAGGGCTTTTCATAGAAGATTTAGAATCAATAATTTCCTCCGTCATTCCTCACAAAATCACGAACTAAGGTATGCATAGTATTCATTCATGGACTCTTTTCGTCCATGGAGCCCAAGAATCCCTTTACTAAATTTAAGTTTATGGATTTTCTTATGAATTTCATGATGGGCTGCTCTTGTTTATGTGGATAATGAGAAATTGAATTCTACTCCATGTTGGGTGATAAATTCTATGTGGGTTAAAGTATTATAGATATAGATTCATGCAAACCTATGACTAAACCCTTATAATGAAATTAGAATGTGACCATGATGTTTACTTGTTGTACAATGATGTTTACATGTACTATGCCTACAATATGTTTGATTAAATGCCTAGATGAAAGAAAAGTGCCTAACTAGCATGATACCATGAAATCCCCATATATGTACAAGTTATGCCTATCATATGTTTTGATGAAATGCTTCTATACATGTATTATGGATTATAATGTTAATTATATATTCAAGTAAGTTATGCTTGGTCAGTTTCCTTCCATCTAGTCCTGGGGGTACTTGTACCTGAAATATTAGTTGTGTGCCTAGATCCATGTCATGTTTTCACAATACTCTCAGTCAAGCTATGATCCTTAGACTTTAGATAGAAATATGACTCAGGAAATCTCCACGATCTCATGAACTCAGTTAGTTGTCAGATCTCAGTAGTATTCCGTCAGTCAACGAAATTTAGTAACTCAACCTATATTCAGTTTAGTAAATCATGTTTAGAGTCTATTCAGATGGGAGTAGGAATTAGCACCGAGTGAACCCAAGGATGGGAACACATACTATCAGATGAGGGTGTGATTCTTAGAAGTCATCCTTGCATTCTAGATCTATGTCATCAGCATAGGTTGAGACATCAACACTGTTCGATGAGGGTTAATGAAGTGGATAAGAACTGTCAGATAAGGTCCCCACCATTCTCTTTTGAGGACACTATCAGATGAGGGTGTAATACCCCGTACTTTTCCTAGCTTGAAAAATTTCCTCAAGAATGTTAGAATCTTTCTTTGAAAGATGAATCTACTTTTGTACACATGGTATTTTCAATATTTTCACTTTTTATCATGTGGAGAATCAAATAAGCTTTCCATCGATACCAAATTTTCCCAAATTTGACACCCGGGTGAAAGTTAGAGCCTTTTTAGTGAGACAGTGTATCACCTGAGCCTTCAGGGCGTCGCGGAGATAGCTCAAATAGCAATTGTCAATTTTCGGTGTTGCTTCGTAATAGTGCCGTGTTGTGCCAAACTTCAAGGTCATAGACAAGGTGGAAATGCGATAGCTCTGCATCGCGCCACCGTGCAATTTCCTATTTGTCACTTTCCAGTGACTTGGCGGGATAGTGGCGCGTCGCGCTAAGGATGAAAATCGAGAAATTTTCTCAAAAATTAATTACGTGTCCTAGGGTTAAAAGGGTAAATTTCCCACCCTATATAAGCCTTATAACATGAGATTTAGCCATAATTCAGCAGTTTAGACTCAATTACTCTCAAAAACTCTCAATAAAAAGCCCTAGGGTTTTCATAGAAGGTTCAATTCCAAGGGAATTCACCGTCAAATTTCAAAAATCTCTCCGTCAATCTTCGTAGAATCACAAGCTAAGGTATGCATAGTGTTCATTCATGGAATCCTTTCGTCCATGAAGCCCAAGAATCTTTTTTCTAAGTTTAAGTCTATGGATTTCTTTATGAATTTCATGTTGGGTTTGTTTTGTTTATGCTGAGAATGATCAATTGAATTCAAATCCATGTTGGATGATCAATTTTATGTTGAATTGATTTGCATAAATGTATGTTCATGTGAACCAATGAGTAAACCCTAGGATGATAAAATTAGAGATGAATCATGATGAATAATTGTTGTATAATGTTGTCTACATGTGCTATGCCTACCATGTGTTTGATTAAATGCCTAGATGAAGGAACGATGCCCAACTAGTATGATATCATGAAATCCTCATGTATGTACAAGCTTATGCACATCACATGTTTGGTGAAGTGCTTCAATGTATGAATTATGGATTGTGTTGTTGGTCATGTGTTCAAGTAAGCCATGCTATGTCAGTTTCTTCTCATCGAGTCCTGGGGGTACTTGTACCTGAACATTTTGCTGTGTGCCTAGAGCCATGTCATGTTTTCACGATCTCCTCAGTCAAGCTATGATCCATAGAAGTCAGTCAGTCATGTGACTTAGGAAATCTTAGTAATCTTAGTAGTTTAATAATCTCAGTGAAATCAGTACTCAATAATCTTAGTAACCTCAGTATTCCCAGTCGATCTCAGTAACTTCAGTATTCTCAATCAGTCCTCAGAACTCAGTACATTCCGTCAGTCAACGAAACTCAATAAATTTAGTTTAGTTTCGCTAAACAATACCACTAGTATCAGTTCAGCTCAATTAATCAGTTCAGTGTCTTTCAGATGGGAGTAGGATTCAGCACCGAGCGAGCCTAGGGATGGGGACTCACCCGCTAGATAGGACTGAGATCCCTAGAAGCAATCCCTAAGTTCCAGAACTATATAACCAGTGTAGGTACGAGATGTCACCCGTTAGATAGGACTGACATACTCAGGGATCACCCATTAGCGTATTTAAATATATAGGACTGATCCCAGGGGTCACCTGCTAGATTAGGACTGACTCCACAACAGTTGTCTTTACCAGTTGCGCGGTACTAACACCCTTCCAGTTGGGGTTACAGGTTGGACACCAGTTAGCTTAGTATGGGGCATGTCGGTTAGATGAATACATCCCACAGTTTCAGTTACAGAATAAGGACTGTCAAATACAGTAAATTCAGCTCAGTAGTATAGATTTAGGACAGTCAGATACAGTCACTTTTTATCATTATAAATAGACTTTGGGATCGCGCATTAGATAGGACCGATCTCAACTATGGTCAATTAGTAACGGTATCATCAGATTTAGAGATCACCCGCCAGATAAGACTGATCTCAGGTTCAGTAACTCAGATACAGTACGGAACTCAGCTAGTTCCATCAGATTAAGGACTGTTAGATACAGTTACTCATGTTATCAGTTATATCAGTTATCTGAACTCATGTCATCAGTATTCAGCTTCAAGATTGTTATACACAGTCAAACCCCTACACAGATGTTATATCACTCAGATCATGTTCAATATTGAACCTTATGGCCTTGCAGTTCATGTTTCCGCATTATAAAGTATTTTATGCAGTATACAGGTACAGATATCAGTCATGGGTTAGCTTATGGTCCTTCGGGGTCATGAGCACCATGTAACGTTTTGGGTACCAGATTCGGGGCATTACATCCATTTAGGGTTCTTGATCACAAGGATGAAGGAAAAATGACCAAGTTCATGATGTTGGGGTCTATTTATAGACCCTTCACACAAAGAGATGTCATAATCGCCATCACGCAGGCTATAATAGCCATATCACGATCTCCATAGTACGATTATAGTAATCCTTGCGCGATTGTCATGGTACCATTACCAGCAACTTAAAAATATTTTCAAGTTTGCAACGATGTCTCAAAATTTATTCTAAATCCAAATTTTGCAAATGAACTATGTAACCATGCTAAATTTAACATTTCAGATGGATTAGCAGAGTCGGCTTTTCAATCCGAGGTCATTTTGACCAAATATGAGCTTACACCCATATTTCTAAATTTTTAACTTTTCGACGAATAGGTCAAAATGAGCTTAGGTGCATTGGGACCCGAACCAAAGGTCTACCTAGAATACAATCCATTTTTAGGAGCTATTAGCACAGTCAGAATTTTCATATGAGATTGTTTTACTAAAGTTTTTACCTGGTGACCATTTGGAACCAACGAAGACTTTCGAACAAGAAATGATTCTAAAAAACAAATGAACAGCTCAGTAACCGAACGGTCAGTCCCAAGAAGTCATAAATGACTTTAGGCAGCTATGGAGAAGCTCAAATGGCAAAGATAAGTGGAAAAAAAAAAGAATGGCCTTAAGGGTCCTTACAATATCCAATACTAAACTTTTGTCCCCGAAAGTCAATGGATAGAAAGAATCTCAAAAGCTCAAAGGGATGGGGTATTGGGTCTACATGCTTCGAGCAAGACTTCCCATACAACCTCCACGAAGAGAGAAAACTTCTAAGGCATTTCAGCAGAGGTATCCCTTTTCCAACCAGCACTCTCACCTCATTTCCAAATAAACAAAACTTAACTTTAACAACTAAGTGACTCCAACTAAACCAAAAAGGTTGATGCATGTAAATCTGAACCACATCACACTAAAACCATCTCGATATCCATACAAATCAATAAAGGATTATCCAAGCCAAAAACAAACCAAGACATGAGTCATACCGCCGACTCTCAATCCAAATATAACCTTCTTTTACCAATCCATACTCACTATCTACTCCGAACCAGGATGGAAACCACCTGAGTTCTGTCTGTGAAATCTCATCACAAAGAACCAGAAGAACTGAAACCTATAAGCTAAAAGTCCATACGACAAATATGAGAGTAGTCCTATAAGGCGCGATCTGGGCCCACAAATAGAGATAACCAAGGAATACAATCTATGCCAATGCTACAACGATACTGATTGGTGATTGAGCTGAAATCCAAAAGATCAAGGCTTATCACTGCACGATCTACTCCACGATGTCCCAACACCCAAGAATGAAGCCATATTGAATCCAACTCAAGTATGTTTTTCCTACTAAGCATATCATCCAAAATTCCCTAAGAAAAGTAGAAGCTTGAGGCCAAAGCTAAAAGAACCAATATCGGGTCCATGGTCCATCTTCTGAACACTTAGCAATTATAATCCATCAAAAGGAAAGAAGACCGAAGAGTTAAGCATGGAGTAAGCTCAACTAGCCTATAACTGAAATCCAAATGGAGGCAAATCTAAAATGAAGGTTGCATGCAAGGTTGAATCACTTAGTCTCAACTACCCTAACAAAACCTAAAGACGGGTAGGTATACATACTCTAACTCTATCATAACTCCTAAATCGCCATCCCAAGGCATCAAATCCAAATTTGAGCCAACAAATCCAATTCAAGGTCAAACACTCACATCGACCATACGGTCTAAATTAGACATATCTGTGTTAAATTATACCGAGCACAAATTGAAACATAATTAAAGCATAAAATCACAATAAAGGTTAAATCACCAGTTGAAAACCCAGGAGCGCCACTCCATATATACTGGAGGGCATGAACTATCAAAACATACTTAAGAACTCCCCAAGGCTACAAACCACACCAGATATGGCAAAAAATCAACCTACTCGAAGAAATGCAACTTAAGCCTAAATTAACCAGTCCAATACTCTATCTCAATAAAGAATAGCCATAGGACATATCATCAAGGAGGAACACTTCATCAAGCCTCATCAGGCTAAATAAACTCTGAAATGGGGATTTCCTAAATTCACCCAAGAAGGACAATCATAACTCGATCCAGTCAAGAATCATATCATTAATGAAGAAATACGCCAATCTCGAAACCAAGATCAAAGTCAAGACCTCCACCAGAAAATGAATAACTCAAGATAGAGAATTTCTAATTTGACAACTCATGAATCTATCACAGTAAAGGCCACCTGCCCCTAACTCTTCAACTCTGCTAGACAAAACCCTATCACAATACGAAAGGAGCTTCCAATCTCCACATTAAAAATAAGGGCAACTATCAAAAGGGAATGGACCCAACAAGTCTAAGAGATGAACTCAGGGGATCTCAATCTCAAAGTCAATCCCACTATCGGGTGATGAAATAGCCACAAATATAGAACGGACCCAAATTGGGCAAGCTCAAAATAGGCTATGTAGAAAGGGACAGCCAATACAAAAGCCTTCGCACCTAGGAAACATGTCTAAGAATCTCAAACTCAAAAATAGGCAATATAACTAAAATGCCAACTCTAGAGTGATACAAAACTACTACAGGTCAACTTACATGATGCCACCATACATTCCTGAATCAATCTAACGCACTAACTAAGAGAGAAAATAATCAACCTTGTCGCGTTACGAGAAAGAAATTATCAAATTGGGCTTTATCTACTCAAGCCACCAAATAAGATCACAAGATAACACTAGTCTAAAGATCTAGCAAGGATCAATTACATTAAGTAATAATATCAAATAATATCAATAACCTCAAGCAGTGATAGCAATAATAACAACAATACCAATATTATTATAACGAATAGACGGTACCAAAATGAACATCAATATCATGTACCACTCAAGGGCCACAATAAGGTCAATATGCCAAGATAAATGGGACTCGATCCCGTAAGCTACACCCATAGGGAGAAAATATCAACACAGATCTACTCCATCCACTACTAAAGGAAATAAATCACAGAGTAGTAGCATAATCATGAATTCAACAATAAGGCACATAATAACCAATATCAACTCATCAAGGCATATAATCATCAATAGGTATAAAAACCCTAATACACATAATAAAAGATAAGTATGGGTAATAAAAGCACATCTATCGCGATGAAATCCATAATTACATGCCTGATAGGCACAGGGAGAATAAATCTGAATGGACCCAAACTTGGATAGACTGACTAAGTCATCAACTAAGGTGCCAAAGCATACTATCTCTAACTGAAGATGCCATAGCATCACATGGATAATATATATAAGTTGAATGACTAGAAATTCCATGTCAGGAACACTCTCTAGACCAATGATCGATCTCTCTACAGTAGCAACAAACTCTTGAAGCTCTATCTTGGTGAGCAATACAAACCAAGCCCATATGGCTAACCAACTGACATTGAGAGCAATCTCTAATATAATGGTCATTTTTCCTGCAATCATAGCCTAACTCAGAAACTCTAGGCTGGTGGGAAAAATGCATGCTAACTCTACCTGATCACTAACTCACATTTGGAGCACGCAACATAATAACTCATATTTTAGATCCATGGATGAGAGGGATCTAAAATATGACTTAGATCTCTAATGCTGAACCTTAAAGGGCCGAAGTAGTTACAAGCTCAATTGGAGTGTATGCTAGCCCAGATCCTTTTGGCTGACACTAAACATCTTTGACAACTGATCTCTAGTCTGACGTTACATTAAAATTCTGGAAATGAGTGTCGAGGTATCATCCACATCTTTTGACCATATTGCATCATTCATCGAGGATAGAATAGAGTCAAAGAATGTGTTCAAAGTTCATAGCAATACGAACACACAATAAGGAGTTAAGAAGTGAATTTTCCAAAATGTCCCTATACCCTCCCGAAGAAAGGTTATGAATATCTCTGCACCAATCTGTAAGGCTCTACTAAACACTTAGATCTTGTACTAACACACAGGTGAAACCTGGCTCAGATACCAATTTGTCACGACCCAATATCTTAGGTCATGATGGTGCTTACCATACCCCACCAATAAGCGAGCCAATCCCCGTAATCCTGCATGGATAGTAAGGGACTATTGTAACGTCCCAAAATCTCCTCCCGGAATGTCACACGGTGCTTAAGGCTACAAGTAGCCCAAAGTTAACCCTTTGAGCCTGTTACTACATATAATAACTTATTTCAAGATAAAATAAATAAAACACTAGTACTGTCACATCAAATGATAGGAAATTCGAAGAAAATACTCAGTTAAACGACCACAATACTGGAAATCTCAACATACTAACAACCTGATAAATAGTCTAACAAAGCCTCTACTACTTTATGAACTAAAGAGCCATTGGGATAGGTCCCCAACTGACTCAAACTGAACTAAAAGCAATAATATGTCTACTAACAATACTGAAATATCTAAAGATAGGTCCTCGAACCATGAGAATTCACCACTGTAGAGATGTAGACAAAGGTAATCAAAAATCACTGACGAGGCTGGGACTGAGCACCTGAACCTACATTATAAAATAATGTAGCACATAGACGTATATGTGGATCAGCACTTGGGAATGTACTGAGTATATGGGGGTGCATGCATTTAAATAAACATTATCATTACTCTTTATAAAATCATGCATGCATATATGAATGACTTACATGGCTTGAATAAATCTGAAAAATAACTCTCATAAATCGTGAATAGTGAAGCATGAAATACAAATCTCGTGAGTCATGAAATAGTGAAGCTAATTCAATTTCCCACACGATAGAAAGTCATTTTTAGGAAAATTTAATCAAGGTTAACACACTAATCACTTCGGAAGTCATTTCTCAATCTCTTAGGGCTGGAATTACACTTCACTTGACATGCTCTAAGGCTCATACTATGAGGGAACTTTTGCGGGGTCTTACAATATCTCTACCTTGGAAACATTCGTCCTCGAATGCCGCTAGTTAGACTAATAACACAAGAAAAACTGAGTACACATAGCTGAAGCAATTTGCTAAACGGGCTTAAACTCTTTCTAAACTCTTGAATACTTCAGAAATTGCATGAACTCATGTAAGAATTGAAGCATAGCTGAACTTTAGATTAGAAGGGCTGAATTAAGGAAGAATAATACCTTTGGCTTGATTTGAACTCGCGGAGAAAAGGTACGGATACTTGGCTCGCATGTCTGCTTCTGTCTCCCAAGTAGCGCCCTCCATAGACTGGTTTCGCCACAAAACTTTGACCAAGGGAATTTCTTTGCTCCTCAGTCTATGGATCTGAAAATCTAGGATCTTAACAGGAATCTCATCGAACAAAAGATTGTTCTGAATATCAGCACTCTCTAAAGGATCTACGACAACAAAATCACCAATATGCTTTTTAAGCATGGAGACATGAAAAATAGGATGAACGGCTGACAACTCTGCGGGCAACTCAACTTCATAGGCTACTTTACTAACACAGCTCAAGACTCTATAGGGGCCCACATAACGGGGACTAAGCTTCCCCTTTTTACCAAACCTTTTCACCCCTTTCATGGGTGAAATATTTAAGTACACCAAATCACCCACCTCGAACTCAAGATCTCTTCTCCTCATATCGGTATATGACTTTTGACGACTCTGAGTAGTCTTCAACCTTTCTCTAATCAACTTCACCTTTTCCATAGCCTCAAATATTGTATAAGGTCCAACCAAAGCAGCTTCACCTACTTCAAACCAACCTATGGGTGATCTACATCTTCTACCATACAAAGCCTCAAATGGTGCCATCTCGATGCTAGCATGGTAACAATTCTTATAAGCAACTCTATCAATGGTAAATGCTCATCCCAACTGCCTTTGAAATCTAGAGTACACACCCTCAACATATTCTCTAAAGTTTGGATGGTCCTCTTAGTAGCCTAACCATCAGTCTGCGGATGAGATGCGGAACTCAAATGAACTTGGGTGCCAAGACCCCTCTGGAAAGCTCTCGCTCTCCAAAACTGGGAAGTGAATTGAGTAACCATATTCGAAACGATAGACAAGGGGACTCCATGCAACCTGACCAACTCCCAAATATACAATCTAGCATAATTCTCAGTTGTATAAGATGTATAAATAGTAAGGAAATGTGCTAACTTAGTCAATCTGTCTACAACAACCCAAATAGAATCATGATAACATCGCGAAAAAGGTAAACTAGTTATAAAATCCATATTTACCTCTTCCTACTTCTAAGTAGGAATACCAAACTCTTGCATCACACCACCACGTCTTTAGTGTTCTACCTTAACCTATCGGCACGTTGTACACTTTGCTATAAACCCAATTATATCCTTTTTCATACCACTCCACCAATAGATTTCCCATAAGTCGTGGTACATCTTGGTAGTGCCAGGATGAATAGAATATTATGTGTTATGCGCTTCAGCCATAATTCTCTACCTTAGATCATCAACACAAGGAACACAAAATCTACCCTGCAATCTCAGCACACCATCTCTCCCTTGGGAGAATACCTCTACCTTTTGGTCCTTAACTGACCCCTTTAGTTTGACCAAACTATCATCTAAGTCTTACTTCTCCTTCACTTTCGAAACAAAAGAGGATTCAGAACTACTTTGTATCAAAGTACTTCCCTCATTGGAATCAAGAAACCTAACAGTCAGTCTATCCAAACGATGCACATCACGAGTTAACTCTTTATTACCTTCCTCTACATAAGTAACACTACCCATGGATAACCTGCTAAGGGCATCTGCCACTACATTGGCCTTTCTCGGGTGATACAACACACTTATATCATAGTTTTTTAACAACTCTAACCACCTCCACTGCCTAAGATTCAACTCCCTCAAGGTAAACATATATTGCAGGCTCTTATGATCAGTAAACACATCAACATGGACACCATACAAATAGTGTCTCCAGATTTTCAAAGCGAATACCACAGTAACTAATTCAAGATCATGGGTTGGGTAATTCTTTTCATACGGCTTCAACTGTCTAGAGGCATAGGCTATAACCTTACCTCTTTGCATCAACATACAACCCAAACCAACTCTAGAGGTATCACAATACACCACAAAAGCATCTGTACCATTAGGCAAAGTCAACACAGGGGTTGAAGTAATTTAAGTCCTCAACTCTTGAAAACTCTTCTCACAGGAATCTGACCACTGGAACTTAACTTTTTTTTGGGTCAATCGGGTCATGGAAGACACAATAGAAGAGAAACATTAAACAAAATGATGGTAGTAGCCCGCTAGACCTAAGAAACTTCTAATGTAAGATGAGAAAATAGGTCTAGGCCAATTTCTTACAGCTTTTGTCTTTTGTAGATCAACTCTGATGCCTTTGGCTGAAATGATATGACCTGAAAAAGCTACCGATCTTAGCAAAAATTCACACTTATTAAATTTGGCAAATAACTGATAATCTCTAAGAGTTTGCAAGATTATTCTAATATGATCTACATGGTCGTTCTCAGAACGGGAGTACACAAGGATATCATCTATGAAAACAATGACAAATATATCGAGATATTGCTTGAACACTCAATTTATGAGGTCCATAAAGGTTGTTGGGGCATTGGTTAGCTCGAAACACATGACTAGAAACTCAAAGTGACCATAGAGGGTTCGAAGGCCTATCTTTGGAATATCACATTCCCTTACTTTAAGCTGATGATAGCCGAATCTAAGGTCTATCATGGAAAAATACCTTGCAGCTTCCAACTGATCAAACAGGTCATCAATTCTCAAAAGAGGATACTTATTGTTTACTGTGACCTTGTTAAGCTGACGATAGTCAATGCACATATGCAATGAACCATCTTTATTTCGCATGAATAGAATAGGTGTGCCCCAAGAAGAAACACTGGGCCTTATGAAAGCTTTATCTAAAAGATCTTTGAGTTGCTCTTTCAATTCTTTAAGATTGCAGGTGCCATATGGTATGGCAAAATAGAAATAGGTTGAGTGTCTAGAAGAAGGTCAATCCTAAATTCTATCTCTCTTTTGGGAGGTACCCCTGGGATATCTTCCAGAAAAACATCAGGAAACTCATTAATAATGCTAACTGACTGAATAGTTGGAGCCTCAAATTTAGTGTCTTTGATGCTAACTAGGTGATAAATACAACCTTTGGATATTAGCTTTCTGGCCTTGATATAGGACATAAAATGACTCTTGGGAGATACCAAACTCTCAAACCACTCAAAAATTGGTTCTTCAAGAAACTGAAACTTGACCACATGGGTACGACAGTCTAGATGCATAACAATAATGAAGCTAATCCATACCCAGAATAAGGTCGAAATTCACCATGTCGAACTTTATCAAATAAAAAAATATGACTCTATGAGGAACAGTAATAGGACAATCTCTATACACTTGTTTAACAACAACTGACTCCCCTACTGGTGTGGAAACTAGGAATGGCTCAGGAATCTTCTCGGGACTCATTTTAAAATTCACAGCTACAAGTGGGGTCACATAAGAGAAACTTGACCCGGGGTCCAACAACGCAAAAACATTAAAACAAAAGACATGGAGCATACCAATAACAATATCGGGAGAATCCTCCTGCTCCTAACAGGATGGTAAGGCATAGAATCTGTTCTGGCACTGACCGCCAGTAGTGCTAGATGAAGCACCCTGAGTAGGGGAAGGACAGGATACAGGAGCTGGTGCACTAGTAGTCTATGCCTCAGGTCGGGCATCTCTGTTGCCCTGCTTAGCACGCGGGCAATCTCTAAGTCTGTGGCCCATCTTGCCACAACTAAAACAACCCCTCTAGTCTACTAAGCACTCACTAGGATGGTCCCTACCACACTTAGCACAAGGAGGATAGCGAGGTCTGTTACACTATTCTGGGACCTAGACATAAAAGACTTGTTCCCTTGCTCCTATCTGCCGCTAGGTATGGGAGCACTAGCTGATGAAGGTGCTGGCATAGATGAAAAACTCTAGAATTATGGGCGGTTCCCTCCATAGGGCCTAGCTGACCATACTCATGCTGGTCAGATCTATCGCTTTTGTTACCCCTCACTTTATTTCTTCCTTATCTTGTCTGCCTTTATTTGTTGTACATGTATCATCAATCTAGATAGATCCATATCCCTATTCAGCATTGCAGTCCTACACACTTTTAGTACCAAACCAAAAACACCTATCACAAACTTACTCATACTATCTCGGGTGTCAGAAATCAAATCAAGAGCATACTTAGCTAACTGGTTGAACTTTAAGTAGTACTCCTTAATAGTCATGGAGCCCTTCCTTAAGTTCATAAACTCCTCAAACTTGCTTCCCTCATCTCAAGCGGAAAAAACTTGTCTAAGAATGTATCTTGGAACACCTACCAAGTCAGAGGAGCAGCATCCTCAACTCTACCCTTCCTCCATGATACAACCCAGTCATAAGCAATGTCTTTACACCTATAAGACGCTAGCTTAACACTTTCATCCTTAGAAACATGCATCACCTATGAGATTTTTCTCACCTCCTCAAGGTATAATTGTGGGTCCTCACCTTCTTTAGACCCATAAAACTCTAGCGGATTCATCCACATGAAATCATGAATCCTAGCAGCAGCTAAATCACCACCCAGCTGATTTGCAACTGCGGCTTGGTTATTGGCCTGAACATTAGCAATGACTGCTTAGGTTAATGTCTGAAAGGCCGCCCAAAACTCAGCATGAGACACTGTCTTATTTAAGGGATAAACAGGCTGGAGTTGCTCATTATTATTTCTACGGGCGTTCGCTCTTCGAAGAGGCATTTATAAAATAGGAGAGCATGAATTATTAGATGAGAGGAACAACTGTATGCATGATAGAATCAGAAAGAAAGAAATAACTTTTTCCTACAACGTCTCGTAGACTCTTGCTCATATATGTGGCGCGCTACACACCGATGATCAAGACTCTACTCAACGTGGATTGTCAGACTCCCTAGGACTCCTTAAACCTTAGGCTCTGATAGCGAGTTTGTAACACCCCAAAATCTCCTCCCGAAACGTCACATGGTGCTTAAGGCTACAAGTAGCCCCAAGCTAACCATTTGAGCCTGTTACTACATATAATAACTTATTTCAAGATGAAAAAACAAAACCCTAGTACTGTTACATAAAATGATAGGAAATGCAAAGAAAATACTTGGTCAAACAATCACAATACTCGAAATCTCAACATACTAACAATCTGATAACTAGTCTGACAAAGCCTCTACTACTTTATTAACTAGAGAGCCATTAGGATAGGTCCCCAACTGACTCAAACTAAACTGAAAGCAATAATATGTCTACTAAAAATACTGAAATATCTGAAGATAGGTCCTCGAACCATGAGGACTTACCACTGTAGAGATGTAGACAAAGATACTCAAAAATCACTGATGAGGCTGAGACTGAGCACCTGAACCTACATTATAAAATAATGTAGCACATAGACGTATATGTGGATCAGCAATTGGGAATGTACTGAGTATATAGGGGTGTATTCATTTAAATAAATATTATCATTACTCTTTATAAAATCACACATGCATATATGAATGACTCATATATATAATAAAGTCCTAAAACTAGTGGTATCAGTACAAAAGATTTTAATAGAACAACTGTACAAGAAAGAAATATAGAGGGAATTATACTATTACAACTTATCTATGAATACAACATGAAGACAAATCTAGTACATAAGAAGGAGGTAAGTAATACTTCCAACGTTAGGAGCACACTCTAAATCTCCGAACCATGGTTGCTCCGCATGATGTACACATTAATAGAGATAACCTATACTATGATCTGCAGGCTGCAGAAGTGTAATATGAGTACCAAACAAATGGTACTCAATAGACAACTACCAACTGAGCTCCAAAGATAAAGCAGATATACATAACATATAAATAGAATGGAAAACTACACCCAAGAGTCCAGTAATCATATAACTAGACAATGTTATAATAAGCACAACCTATCCTATTCATGTCCAAGAGACTAACATAATAAAGTTACAAAAATATCAAGGATAAACTATCCTATTTCAGCCATACTCAAAAATCTCAACACTATACCGTATATCCCTAGCCACTATAAGAATGAGGGATGAAAAAAGATCATACAGCTATATATAAGGCCAAAGAATAAATATATAATATGAACAAATAAAGAAAGGGCTATATGATAATACCATAGCTACATATATCCAGATGTGCATATATGTATGTAGATGTAAGGTCATCTCGAAGCACAGCCTATATTATCATATCTTTATTTTAAGGCCTTGTTATAATCCGATCATGATTTAGTACTAACATGCTCAGGTTTCTAATACATATATCCCATCATGAATTAATCATGCATAATAATAAAATCATAAGATAGAAAAGGCCAGAATCATACCTCAATCTCAATATTGAATCAATGACCAATCTGTCATAAGCTAGACATAACAATGATCATAACAATGATAGTAACAATATCAATAACCACGCGAGTAACCAACTATTTTGGATAACCAAATACCTAGCCCAGCCTATGTGTGCCTGCATTGGCCCAGGCTCAGAAGGTTCAATCAGCATACAACAACATAAGGCATAGTCATCACCCATATTTATATAACTATCCCATACCAGCTGATAGACATAGGCTCATACTAGTGATAGGCGATGTGTATGCAAGAATGAGTTTAAGGTACACAATCAATATCACAACCTCATCATCATAACCATCTCCATCATAACTGTCATTATCATCATAATCAACCTTAGGCCTTGTCAGGTATCAATATCATCATCATAACATCCTTCGACCTTGTAGGGTATCATCATAGTATCATAATATCATAATATCCTCTGGCCTTACCGAGCATCATCACATCATAATATCCTATAGCCTTGTTGGGTATCATCATATCATCATAATATCCAAATCAATGTCAATAATAGATATTGAGCCCTACGAGGGCTAAAATAAAGTGCAAGCCCCATGAGGGCTAAAGTAAAATGCAAGCCCTATAAGAGCTAAAGTAAAGAACAATCCCTACGAGGTCTAAAGTAACTAATCATAAAAGGAATTAAGGTAGAGTTATTTCCATAATTCATCGTTCATCATCAATATCACATTATCCATAAGCATATATATAATAGGTGCACGAACTCAAGTCATGGCTAAAAGAGTGTAAGTTTATAAATTCATTGCCTGAAATGATCGTCGGGACTAAATCATTATAAAGAAAAAAAAAGGGTCGAAAGATCTCATGATTATAGTAAATAATAGTGTCAATTTATGTATCAGAATCTGTCTTGATTAAATCTTTAAATCATCATTGTTAACCACTTTTATACATATAGATTATCCATTAAGCTAGGCGATTATCATTGTAAAGAAATCTTCTTTTAGGATATAAAGTATGTTTTAACTCCTATTTAGGAAGAATAGTCATAATAACATACTTAACTAGAATCGCATCATTTACCTATATGATGATCATGAATGTATCAAATGTATGCATGTCATCACCAGTATTCAAACATTGAAATCATAAACATCATACTGCATATTCCTCCATCCTACACCAAAGAAATGTGATAAGTACATATATATACATACATATATATATATATATTGATAAACTACAACCGTATCATTTATAAGGATAATTTCTCTCTGAATGTCAAACCAATATCATAACATGGCCCTTAGCCCAATAATATATCTGGAATAATCACAACATCAAAATCATAGCCTTAGGCCCATCTATATATCTGAAACTCATATCGATAATCATATATATATAAATCATCCTATAACTATAAGCCATAGAATATTCATGAGGCATAACATCTCTACAAATGATGAAGCATGTCTATAATCATCTCCCATATAGGAGGCATCTCACCCTAGAAGGCATAATGCATAAAAAACATATCTCATAACTATGAGGAATATCACATCTATGAGGCATCTCATATATATAGTATATGTATTATGGAATATCATCTATATAGGACAATTATCATATCTAAGAGGAATAACATCTCTATAGGCCCAATATCATTTCTATAAGAAATATCATAGCGATGACTATTGGTCACTATCTGGGGAAAATACCATCACTATTCGTCAAACCACCAAGTAAACTTACACTAAGGTTTAGTAGTCTCAACTATGCCTAATATCCGTAAATAAGTCCACAAAGGCTAACACAAGTCTTAGACTAAGGTGGGTCGGATGATCCCACCTCTAATCCTCAATTTTCATATTTATTTCCATATTTAGGAAAATTATACACCAAACTAGGAGAAGGTATCTAGTTCAAATACTAAATGTCAAGTAAGACACAACCAATCCTAAGATAGGAACTTTGACTAGAAATATGGACTATGCTAACTCTACCCAAATTACGGTTTCAAGATCACTAGACTATCCTAACTAAGGTTAATCATACAAACCATGATTCCAAGCACATAAGCCATATCCCAAACCTAGCATTATATCATAGCCATGCTATCATTTAGTCCAATCTAGGGAGAAGGAAACAAGATCCTAAAAGGGTATTAAGCATTTCAAGGTCAAAATCCTTATCTAACCCCAAACTTCAATATTTAATACTAAGTCATTCTACCTATAATTAATCTGAAAATTCACATTCACACACAATATACATCAACATCATCTTATGAAGAAGAGTAGATAAAAGCCTACCTCAAAGCCAAATTGTAAAACCTTACATCATCTACCACATACTCACCTTCACTTTACAATTCCTAAAATGTCATCACACTATAAAAATTATAATTAACTCATCAATATGAGAATAATGATACCCATATTTCACCATTGTACTTAAGGTTCAAAAATGACACCAAAAACCCCAAGTGGGTTCCACTTACGGAAAACGTACTTTTAAGTTCAACCCAAAGTTCATACATGATCATGGAACCATAACCCTTAAGAAATGTCTGAAACCAAAGCCAATTTGGGGCTAAAATCAAGTGCTAAGTGAATTTGGGGTTTTGGGTCCAAATTAAGAAATTCAAGCAAGAATTCAAAAGATTCTTACTTTAAATTTGAAGATATTCATGATAATAGATGACAATCAAGCTCTCAAGTCACCCACAAAACTCAATTAAGAGTTATCATACCTATTTAGGGTTTTTGGATCTCAAGGATGAAGGGGAAATGACAAAATTCGCGATATTAGGGTCTATTTATAGACCCTTTAGGCAAAGAGATATTGCAATCGCCATCATGCGGGTTGTAATCACCCTGTCGCAATCTCCATGGCACGATCATAGTGATCCTTATGCGATCGCCATGGAACCAGTACCAGCAACTTGGAAATTTTTCCAAATTTGCAACGATGCCTCAAAATTCATTCAAAATCTTATTTTCACAAATGAACCATATAACCATGCTAAATTTAACTTTTGGGATATGTTGACAAAGTCAAATTTTCAATTTGAGATCGTTTTGACCAAATATGGGCCCCATATCCATATTTTTGAATTTTTAAATTTTCGTCCAATAGGCTGAAATAAGCTTGGGTGCATTGGAATCTGAACCAAAGTTCTACCTAGCTTAAAACGTATTTTGGAGCTGTTTGCACAGTCAGAATTTGCATACGAATTTTATGAATGCCTTTGTCTGGTGACCATCTGGAACCAGCAAAGACTTTCAAACAGGGAATTAGTTCTAAAAATCAAATGAACTACCTGATAATCATATGATTAGTCCCTGGGCCACTATGGAGAATCTCAAATAGCGGAGATAAGTAAAAATATAAGGAATGACATGAAGGGTCATTACATTTATAAACATTAAAGAAAATAAAAATATAAATACAACTCGAGCAACACTATATCAAATGATATTAGAGATTTTTGATTACTTTATTTTCAACTTAGATATAAAAAGTTAAAGTTGGAAGAGATAAACCTATTGTTTTTATTTTCTTTAGCAGTGGTATTAGCTTCTTGGAGGCTCACCTTCTTAGAAAGTGGAGCTACAGTAAATCAGTCTAACAACTCCTCAGAGATTTAAGAGAGTGGAAGAAAAGATTGTATTAATATATATGTTGTCCAGATTTGTGATGGTGAGTTGAAAAAGTTTTCGTTGGGGTTTGATTTCATGAAACCTTTGAGTATGTTTTACGAAATCTCTCCAAGTTCCATAAATATGTTGCTACAACTATGTTGTAGAAGGAGCTTTATTGTTTCTTTCCTACTTTGTGTTCTTCGTACATCAGGTCAAGCTCCACGACAATAGTTTATGAATGTGAAAAAGAATAAACAAAGGAGATGATTACCTGTTCTTTTTGGAAGGTCTGATTTCCATATCCTTTATTTGGTTCTTTTGTTTTGTTTTTTTGATTTATTTTGTTTTTAGATTATGGGCTTTTGGACCTATATTCTTTTTTTTATGTAGGCTCTTATACATTTATAGATTTGCTTGATATAATAAAATAGCCAATTAGCCCCTTTTTACTTTATTTTATTTTTATAAAAATAAAGTGACATTCTTTTGACAAGACTAAAAAGGAAAGGATGCCACATAAATGGGACAAAGGAAGTATTATTATCTTTCTCAAATAGTGTAAAAAGTTTTAAAAAATAGTTAAAAGCTAAAAGCACTTAAATAAACCAATCCAAATAAGTATAGTCAAATCTGTCTATAGTGATAACGTTTTTTTCAAAAAATTCATTGTTGTTATAGAGAGATGCTGCAATATATATATATATATATACATATATATATGTGTGTGCACATATGTATATATATATGTGTGTGTGTGTGTGTGCGCATGTATATATATATATATATATATACACACACAAAAAAAAAATGTGAAAATCCTTATAAATGTGATTTGAACTTTTTGCCCTTCAATAAAAGTGTTTGCAATAGACAAAATCATCTTTTCACACAAAAAATTTTTATTGATTTTTTTGGCAAAATTTTGTGGGTTTTATTGATTAATGGTAACTAATACAAAATACTGGGCCCAACGCCCTTATTAGTCCACAAACAAAAACAACACAAAATTAAAAAACACCCTTGACCTAACTCAATGACATTTGTCCACCCTCCCTTTACATAGACCCTTTTTAGGGTTCTAAATCACACTTACTTTCCTATTTCATTCCCTTCCATCTAAGACAATGTCATCGTTGCATGCCAATACCAAATTCATCTCCCTCATCATTTGGATTATTAATCTTCTTGGTCGACCTCTGTTGTTTCTAGCATTATCAGCTTGCAAGAGTAAGACTCTCTTCTTCTTCCATTTCTTTTCTCTTCCTTGTTGCATTAGTTGAACCTTCTTATTTTCTAACTATTCTCATTTGTGGATGGTGGAGGTTCATTGCAACACAACATAGGATCTAGTCTGCTGTTAGTTTATCCTTTCAACTGGTGAGTTGTGAAACTATAGAAACTGTAGTTGGCTTCTTTTTTTCATTCTTATCTTCCTCCTTTTGTAGGTGGAGCTGGAATGGAGTGCATGAGTATCTTCAATCCACCACCCCAGTTGTTAAAAATTCAAGCTCTAGGTTCTCCACATTTGATTTGACCTAAGATCCTCCCATTTTGTCGGGTCTTTTTTGTTGGCTGGAGTATAAAGGCTAGATAGCATTTCATACTTTTTGCTACATGTGAGGCATTTGTAATTATGATTTGTGAAGAACATTATGCTCAGCCTTCCCAGCCCTAACACCTAATGTTTGGTGATAACCTTATATGTGGGAATTATAGCTTATCACTATTAATTAATTTCCTTCCTGTGGTTTTAAGATTGTTGAATGTTGAACACCTATATCTCCTTTAATCAATTACTCTATTAGCTAATAAATTAGCTAATTTGTTTCATTCTCTTTGTATGTTCTAAAATTTGTATGCCTTTTCTGCTAGCAAGTACTTAATTTTCTCTACTTTATCTGCAATACTCCATGGACATGCCCATTTTTTTTGCATGACTTTGTACATCACTAGTGAATCAATTTGGAAAATAGCTTGATTATTAACAGAGCCCAATTGCAAACACAAGTGTACGTGGTCTACCAATTAATATAGTGGCCTTCAAGAAAGTCGAGTTATCGATCCCACAGAGACTTGATTTAGTAATTATTTTATTTCAGTTCACAATTCAGATTCAATTGATGCGAGAGTAACCAAATAAAGAGTTTGGATTGTAAATTAAAACTAAAAAATGCGGAAAGTAAAAGTCCTAAGACAATCAATAAGAGAAAACCCAGGGTTGAAGCACTCTGAACAATCATATTATCTTTCTGGATTTTATTCGTTAACTTGCTTATCTTGGTTGTTGATTCGTAGGGTTAATTGCGTGATTACGTTTTCCCAACCTCTAATCTTTTACCTAAGTTGAAACTTACACCTACATCATTGAGCGGGGATATAATACTTAACTTAATCTCTTAACAAATATCATCCTACGTATGAATCAAGTAAGGTATCTAAGTATATCCCTATCCTAGATACTAATTCACATTTCTTATCTTATAAAGAATCAAGAACTGTACTCTACTTATTTCCATGTTCTATTGCCATATTCCCTCTCCCGAGTTCAAAAGGTTGACAATTGATGTATTCTAAGGGTGATCAATCCTCAAAATAATTAAAACAAGAATAAACAAACAACCAATGGTATTAAGTAAACAAAACAAACTTAATCCATAGCAACAATACTCATGTTCTTGGCTTCAACCCCCGAAAGAGGATTTTTTAGCCACTCATAGTCATAATCAACATCCAAATAGTTGTATGAATGATTAAAACCATATATAAAGCTAAATTAAAGAAATAAAAACCTAAAAAGAAGTTTTGGTAGCCTCCAATGTTGTTCCAAGCGATCTAGGGTTCCAAGATTCATAAAACGTGATTTAACATGTTATATTTATAGTAAACAAGTCATAAACCTACTAGGATTGGGTTTCCACATTATTAACCTTCAGCTAGGCAGTTTTTATTCCGTTTTTGAAGGCCATCGTGACACGGTGACATGCCAATTGACAATTGTCAATTTCCAGAATCTCACCGCATCGCGGCGCCTTCTCAAACTCCACCACATGCTACACGCGCCAATGGGTCACAAAATTGGGCCTCTTATGAATCCATTGGTGTTTTGAATGCGTCCATTGGACCTTCCTACTGCCTACATGTGCCCAATACATTCAGGTATCCAAATTGCATCCAGTTTGTGTCTTGTGCTTCCGTGGTCATTTCCGAGCCTTTTTAAGTTATTTCCACTTGA
The DNA here is from genome assembly GCF_002878395.1 of Capsicum annuum. NCBI lineage: Eukaryota > Viridiplantae > Streptophyta > Magnoliopsida > Solanales > Solanaceae > Capsicum > Capsicum annuum. The sequence continues at coordinate 24,478,574 of NC_061112.1, read as the reverse complement.
TTTGAAGCTTGTATATCCTTTATATATCATAATAATCCATTCACCAAGCATTATATAGTATTAAACACAAGAATTTAGAGCTCAAAACAACACAACATCCTCAATGGTGAACTAGAAACACGAGCTAAGCATAGGCTAATTTCACATTGAGCTTTCACCCCTTGTTTTGACTCTTTTCTTGATCCAATTGACCCTTGAACATTATAAATAAGTTGTTTAATATATAAATACATAATAATAACTTTAGTAACTTATTAAAACACATTATAACCCAACACAATAGACTAGACAACACCTAGCTCAAGCTAGTTACACTAGTTTTCTTGGTTGAACTCTAAATAGTCGAATTGAATCAAAGATTTTATGAAAACACCATTAAACATTGTTAACATATACTTGGACACATAAATGCTCATTTATATCATTATCAACACATATAGCATAAGAATCATCCTTAAAATAAGGCTAAAAAGGTTATCATAGTGATGCTAGAATACATATATACACCCAACATCAATTAAATGTTGCTTTGTTAAAGTATTTGTTGGATTGTTGTAGTGTTGTTACTTATGTTTGTGTACTTTTTTTATTCTCTATCTGACTGTATTCTGCATATAATAGATCTTCTTCTTATCTCTGACACTAAATGCATAAGAACTAGGTCCAGGATTACCCCTCAAAGCTCTATCAGTGTTGTATTTAACCGAGTTATATGGGAGAAATTCCCATAAATTCTTCATCACCTTTAGTGTAGGTATGCATGTCTCCAATTCATTAAGTATCCCCTGCTAACTGTTAGGAAAAATTCTCTTTGATTTTCTCACCTTTAGTACACTAGCATGTGTCTAGTAACATTATAAATACTCATTTGATGTGTTGTGAGTTTTCCTTCATGTTTGTTGTTATTTCTTCTTCTCCATAGCTCTCACATCACAATGCTAGGTAGATCATTATAATATGGATCCATGCCTTTCTTCACTTTATCTGTCCATCACTGTATTAAAACCTCCTTTAAAGAAAGATCATTTATGATTATTCCTACACAAGTAGCAAAGTAGGACTAAGTCCTGTTAGCAATAAAAGCTTTTAGAAATACATGAGACATATTCTCCTGACTGGGGCTTAAGATTTTAGAAATACATGAGACATATTCTCCTAATTGGGGCTTTCACAACACCAATATCTAAAAGTTCCCTCATATCCCCATCTTCTCACTCTATTATCCACTAGAATTATGAATTTCCATGCTCGGCATATAAGGAATGACATTTTGAATGGTAAATCCTTCACCTATATTTTATCATAAATATTGTATAGCTGATCTTTTTACCTGACATATTCCTAAGAAAATTTATCTGTGAATTGCCCTTTCATGCCCAACATCCATCTTGACCAATATGTAATTGGCATATTCTTCTGGAAAAATTTCCCTAAGAATCCCTTCATCCTATCCTCCTTCTTTGATGAATTCCCCAACAAATTGATATCACAGATCCTAAGGAAAATTTTATCTAATAATGGTATACAAATCTCTTAATCCAGTCCAATCATCATGCCATATCAATGAAGTTACCCACTTTAGCTTCCTCCAATTTGATCTTTTATTAAATCCCTTGCTTGTATCATCTTATTCCACACATTATTCCCTGTTTTCCACATAACTTGATTATGAGTCTCCTTTTTGCAATACTTATTATTCATGTATACACTCCAAATTGAAAATTTAGTCCTAAAATACCACAATAGCTTGTAGAAGAGTGCCATTGACACATCTTGTAGACATCTTAAACCCAGTCCTTCTTCATTCTCTAGAAGACATAAATTTTTCTATCTGATTAAATCACAAGCTTTTATAAAATTAATCATCTTATGTGTTGAACTACATGATCTTCATGATAAACCCTTCAATTTGCAAGTTGATTTATGTAGCCATGATAAATATATGTGTTGATTATTGTATGATCTAAGCATGCTCCCCATGTGTTTGATAAAATGCCTATATGAATGAAATACTGTCATTATAACATGATAGCATGTATTCTCCGTTCATGTATGATTAAATATATTACAAGTGTTTGCTAAAATGCCTCAATGAGTGGGTTGTGATCAAGTAGCCATTATTATGTTTTCAAGATTATGTTATGTTTTACTTTTCATGCTATTGAGTCCTGGGGGTATTTAATACCCAACAATTTAGCTATTTACCTAGAGCCAGTGTTAGTTACAGAATAGTATCAGTCATGTCATAATTAATAGTACTCTTAGTCAATTACAGAACTCAGTCAGTTACAGAACTCAGGAAAACTCAGTCTCAGTCCAGATCATTTTAGTATGCTCAGTTCAGTGTCTTTCAGTTGGGAGTAAGATTTAGCACCGAGTGAAACCAAGGATGGGGGCTCACCTGCCAGTAGAGGGTATGATCTTTAGATGCAATCCTTGCGTTTCAAAACTATGTAGCCAGCGTAGGTTGAGACATCAAACCTGCTAGTTGAGGGTTGATGAGGTGTTTTAACCTGTTAGAAAAGGGTTCCACCATTCTCGTTAGAGTACCTGCCAGATCAGGGTAACTCTTAGCTTGTCATTACCCATGGCACGGTACTGACACCCTTTTAATTGGGGTTACAGATTGGACTCTAACTCAGTTATCTTATCTTATATGGGGCATATCGGTTAGATAACTACCTCCCATAGTTTTAGTCTCAGTCTTCAGAATAAAATTCAGTTTAGTTTTACAGAATCAGGACTGTCAAATACAGTCAATCAGTATCAATAACTCAGATATCAGTAACTTTAGATTATCAGTTACTCAGTAGCAGAACTCAGTACTTAGCTAAAAAAAAACTCAGTTACAGTACATATATACACATAATTGTATACTTAGTATTTACAGCAGTTTAAGATTATCCATGTACTCTCATGTTAAGTTACTCTATCTTATTTTAGTTAGTTATTGTTCATGCATTTGAACCTTTGCATTCAGTCTTACCCCATCTAGCATACCAGTACATTCCACGTACCGACGCACTCTTTCTTTGCACTATGATGTCTTATATCATAGGTTCGGACACTCATTTGATCTTTTATTAAATCCTTTGCTTGTATCATCTTATTCCACACATTATTCCCTGTTTTCCACATAACTTGATTATGAGTCTCCTTTTTGCAATACTTATTATTCATGTATACACTCCAAATTGAAGATTTAGTCCTAAAATACCACAATAGCTTGTAGAAGAGTGCCATTGACACATCTTGTAGACATCTTAAACCCAGTCCTTCTTCACTCTCTAGAAGACAAATTTTTCTATCTGATTAATTTACAAGCTTTTATAAAATTAATCATCTTATGTGTTGAATTACAAGATCTTCATGATAAACCCTTTAATTTGAAAGTTGATTTATGTAACCATGATAACTATACGTGTTGATTATTGTATGATCTAAGCATGCTCCTCATGTATTTGATAAAATGCCTATGTGAATAAAATAGTGTCATTATAACATGATAGCATGTATTCTCCATTCATGTATGATTAAATGTATTACAAGTGTTTGCTAAAAGATCTTAATGAGTGGGTTGTGATCAAGTAGCCATTATTATGTTTTTAAGATTATGTTATGCTTTACTTTTCATGCTATCGAGTCCTGGGGGTATTTAATACTTAGCTGTTTACCTAGAGCCATATTCAGTTACAGAATAGTATCAGTCATATCATGATCAGTAGTACTCTAGTCAATTACAGAACTTATTAGAACTCAGTCAGTTACAGAACTCAAGAAAACTCAGTCTCAGTTTAGTCTAGTTTAGTATGTTCAGTTCAGTGTCTTTCAGTTGGGAGTAGGATTCAGCACTGAGTGAACCCAAGGATAAGGGCTCACTTGCCAGTAGAGGGTGTGATTCTTAGAAGCAATCCTTACATTCCAGAACTACTTAGCCAGTGTAGGTTGAGACATCAAACCTGCCAGTTGAGGGTTGATGGGGTATTTTAACCTGCTAGATATACCATTCTCATTAGAGTACCTGCCAGATGAGGGTAACTCTCAGCCTATATTTATCAGTGGCACGGTACTGACACCCTTCCAATTGGGGTTACAGACTAGACCCCAACTCAGTTATCTTATGTTATATGGGGCATGTCAGTTAGATGATTACCTCCCACAGTTTCAGTCTCAATCTTCAGAATAGAACTCAGTTTAATTTTATAGAATCAGGACTATCAAATACAGTTAATCAGTATCAGTAACTCAGATATCAATAACATCAAATTATCAGTAACTCAGTATCAGAACTCAGTACTTAGCTTCAGAAAAGCTCAGTTACAGTACATATATGCACAAAATTGCATACTCAGTATTTACAGCAGTTTCAGATTATCCATGTACTCTCATGTGTAGTTACTCTATATTATTTTAGATAGTTATTGTTCATGCATTTAAACCCATGCATTCAGCCTTACCCCATCTAGTATACCAATACATTCTATGTACTGACGCATACTCTTTCTTTGCACTATGATGTCTTATATCATAGGTTCAGACACTTAGGTTCCCGACCGTGCATAGACAGATTCAGATTTAGCCAGCAGTAGATTTAGCTGTGAGCCCTCATCATTCGAGGATAGTCTTTTATTTTATCATTTTAGTAGACTCATTATTTTAGTAGATCGAGTTTGTTGGGGGATTGTCCCATCAACTCTACTTTCAGACAGTTTCATATTAGAGGCTTTTCAGACTACTTTTCAAATAATGTTTAATTTTATAGATTGTTATTTCAGTTGATACACTTTATTAGTATTCACAGATTTTGAACCTTTAGGCATATCAGCCTATTATTTTGCATTTATTGGCAGTATCATATTTCAGTGCTCACAACAAATATCAGTCATGGGTTAACTTATAGTTCTTCGAGGCCGTAAGCATCGTATAGCATTCAGGGTACAGACTCGGGGCGTTACACTGCTCCAAAAGAATTGAGCAAACTAAACACATTCACGGGATAGGATTCATGATTGAAAGACAGTGTATTAGGATACTTTGTAACACATTCTTATCAATACTGTTTTTCCTCTATATGTCCAAGCCTAGAGTTTTGCCCCTATCTTCTGAATTAAAAATTGATAATAGTTATTCTACTTCATCTTATAAAATATAGGACATCCCAAATAAGTAAAAGAAAACTCTCTTCTCAATATTCTTGTTGCCACCTCAACAGTAATCACTTCCCGTACACTGTGATGCAAATAGATAATACTCTTTTCTTTATTTATCTTCTGTTCTGACACCTTTTCATATTTCTTTAATGTTGATGCTACAAACTACATATCACTTCTACTTTGCATAAGATAATTATATCATCTTCAAATGCAAGATGATTGATTAAAGGGCTTCCCTTAGTCATCCCAAGTCTTTTAGACTCTTTCATTGTTATTAACTTATTTAAAGCTCTTGACAATACTTTTGCTGTTATAATGAAAAGAGTAAAAGAAAGAGGATCACCTTGTTTGACACTTCTTGTGGATTTGAAAAATCCTGTAGGTTGCTCATTTAGAAGAATAGAGAGCCAGTTATTACTCACCAATCTGAATATTGTGTCAATGATTCTTTCTCCAAACCCTACTTTTCTTAATACCATCATCAGAAATACTCACTCCACCCTATCATAAGCTTTCATCAAGTCTAATTTAATAACCATATTTAGTGATTTACCTCTGTTCCTTATTTCAATAATTATCTCTTATACCAATAAGATATTCTCTACTATGTTTCTTCTTTGTACAGAGCATGTCCACTTAGATGATATGATACAAGGAAGCACTTTTTTAATTCTCTCATGAATAATTCTTGAGAAAATTTCATTAACAAAGTTAATAAGTGATGTGGGTCTCAAATTAAAAAAAAATGTTGATATTTGCCTTCTTAGGTAGAAGTATCATATTTGCATAAGTAATGAATCTTGGCAATTCTACCCCATAGTGAAATGTTTTCACCATTCTATAAAAAACATCTCCTACTATATCCCACTCTTCTTGAAAGAAAGTACCTGTTGTCATACCATCAGGACCCCCTGTACTGTTCCTATTCAAACCCATAACTACTTCTTTAACCTTTTTTTTTTGGCATTTGTTGCAAGTCTCTATTTTGTTCCTCAATGATCACCTTTGGTAGCTCATCAATCATCTAAAAATTGTTTCCTTTTTCTTGTCTGGTGAATTACTTTCTGTAAAACTCTACTAATGCTTCTACTATTTCTTCGTGGCCCTCCAATCATTAACCTTCATTATTTTAAATTCTTCTTACCTTTAATCTGTTTCTTTTTTCATTCATTACTGCATTAAAAAAACTTTGTGTTTCTTTCTCCATATTTGAACCATTCTATTTTTGCAATCTATTTCCAAAATTCTTCTTCGAAATATAAGTATTTACTCAGTTTAGCCTGTGTCCTATGCAGTTGTTCCTTGTTCTCACCTGTGGGGCCTTCCTCAAATTTTAATTCTATCACTTGTATGGTGTCCTCCAGAGTTCTTATATATTAAAAATATTCTCAAATGTCTCCCTACTCCATTGTGCTAGAGCTTTCTTCATTTTTTTCATCTTTTATTGGAATACCATAAATAGATTTCCTTCAAAGGCTGCCTTTTTATTTTGTCCAACTACCTCCTTAAAAGAGTCATCCTTGATCCAAAAATTCAAAAATCAAAAAATATTTAGCTATCTTTTCACTGTTTTTTTTTTAAATTGACCAAGAGTGGTGCATGATCTGAACCACTTCTAATCAAATGCTCAACTTCCAAAACTGGATATGAACTGATCATCTTGTCATTGCATATAACTCTATCCAATATTTTAAATATGCACTCTTTATCTGTTCTACCATTCCACTAAGTATACTTGTTTCCTTTATATCCCATATTTTCTAATAAATATACATTTATACAATGATTGAAATCCCTTGTCATTACATATAACTCTATCCAATCTTTTAAATATGCACTCTTTATCTGTTCTACCATTCCACTAAGTATACTTGTTTCCTTTATATCCCATATTTTCTAATAAACATACATTTATACAATGATTGAAATCCCTCACCTCTGCATCTGTAACTGGTAAACCACCTAGTTTCTTATCTTCATTGCTTACTTTATTCCTACTAGCTATGGTATTTGTATATTATTAGCTACCATCTCTAATGATTCCCATAGTTGCAATGTTTTCTTTCGTGTACACTTTGCATATATCAAAGTTACTAACGTTTTTACCTCTTGGTGCTAGTCTGATAACTGCATTGTCAATTGTTTCTCCTCATCTTTTACTACTTGAAATCATACATATCATCTATAAGTACCCATATCTTTCTATTTTCATTGAAAATCACATGCTGAAGTGCTAACTTTATTCTGTATTTTTCCAACTCACGTACACCCTGAAATAATTCCATGAGCCCTACAAAGTAAATATAGTGTTGTTTGTGCATATTGATAATCCTAGGGAATTTCTTCTATGAATTCACTAATCTTGTGTTCCAAATTAATGTATTCATCATTGGTTAATTCTAGCTGCAGTGACCCTTGTAATCCTTGATAATGTCCGTGTAGTATTTTTGTCTCCATCTGTTTTCCTCTTTTGCTTGCCTTGGCTTTCTTTTATTCTGTCAATCTCTTTGGTGATAAATCTCCCGTTCTTGCAACTTTTTCAATACTTTGGTCTATATTTGCTCTATCCATATTATCTCTTGCTTCCTTTCTATTTCACTTTAATTAAAATCATCTTTCACTTCTAAAGGAAGTACTTTTTCATTGTCCACTTTTGAAACCATTAGTTCACCTGTATTATGTGCTTGAAGTTCTACTGATTTAACTATAATTTGCCTTACCTCTTTACTATCTTCTTTCTTTTGACTTTTTTCCTTTTTTCCTTTTTCTTCTCTATTTCTTCACTTACAACTTTATGGATGAGCTTTCCTTGTGAAAATTATTCATCACCCATTCCATGGATTGCTTTTACTTGTCACCTAATTCTTCACCTTTGTCTTGAATAACCTTGTCTTCTTCTGTTTCACCAACATCTCTTAATGCATCAAAAGGATTTTCATCCCTACTGTCTACCTCCAATTCAATATGTCCATATTTATCTTTTTTGTACTTATTTTTCCTTCTTTTTATCTATTCCACCTTGTTGTGATTATTCCCTACAATTTTTTCACTTATCAAGACTTTCCTCTGACTAGTCCCTAGCCCTACTTTTATTTTATCTGTTTGTTTAGCTTCATATTTTTCCTCAAGTAGTTTAGGATGTATTTTTCAGCATGTAGTTTCATCTTGTCCTTGTAAACAACATTCCTTATGATACTTAAGCATGTAATCATACCAACTTTTAATCCATTTTGACTTGATTTCCCCCGTTATATCATCTTCTTCATTAATTCTAACTCTTTGTGGTAGCTTCACAACTAGATCAACCTCTACCTTAACCTTAGCACAACTTGGCCTTGTTTAATTTATGATTGTTAAATCTATTGTTAGTGGTTACCCTACTGCAAATGCAATGGAGAGAGTTTTTTTCTTTACAAAAAAATTTAGAAGGAGGTCAGGTAATGAGATCCATGCAACACCAATTATTGTCTCCACATAGTTCAAACCATGGATCCTATTTTAAAGTTTTCATCTGTCAGTACATCTTTCTTGTCTTTACATAAAATGCTGAAGTTGATAACAGTTGTACATAATCCTCCAAGCTGGTCAGCTCGATTAATGTCTCGAATTCAATACTCCTAAAAACATTCACTTTTAATTCATATTGGCCTGGGATATTTCTTCTTAGTTCCTTTATTTTCTGGTTTGTCATATGAGAACTTTCCCACAATTGCATATTGTAGATTTTCTTTTACTATCAACATCTTTATCTTAGAAGATTTTCACGTAATGTTTGGTTCTGTATACAACTTAATAACTGGGTTTGGTGGTATTATTGGTATAACAGGATTGGGTTTAGGTTTAAGCAGATTAGAAAAGTCAGGGGTAGTTGGGTTTGTTGATTTAGGTGATTCACTGTTGGGGCTGTTTTTGGATTGTAGTAATGGGAATTTTTTCGGCGGGAGAGCCCCACCGACGATGGTAGTAGTCATTTGTTAATATTAAGGTTAGGTTTTATTTCACAAATAAGAGTTTTAGATTTGATCGGATCAAAAGAAGAGAGTGTAACCTATATTGTCTATTGCCTAAATGAATGAGACAATGGGAGGTAATATTAAGGATAGTCCTTATTGGTTTTGGTTTTGATTTTGTAACTTTTCTACAAATTAAAAAGTCAAAAAAAGGTCATTATGGTTTTGATTTCATCACTTTTTCACAAATTTAAAATTTTGGTTGACTTTTCATTTTGGGTGGGTTGGTTGATTTTTTTCTTAAAAAATGTCTATTTTATTTATGTTTTACATGATTCTCCTCTCCAAAAAGAAATCATCGCTGAAATACGAAATTGTTTGCCTTGGTTTCATATGTATGTAGGGTGTCCTAATATTAAGCATATTAAAATCTAATTGATTTTATTTTTGCAGACCATCTCAAACAAGTCACAAGTGTGACTTTCCGATTATAAAATTTTGTTATGTTATTCTTTGATCTGATTATATTATTATTATTATTTCATCAACCGAGAATTTATCAAAAACAATCTCTTAGTAATAGTAGTTTAGGGGTAAGTTTTGTGTGTATATATATTGTTGTTGTTGCCTATATGAATATATTTGTAGGCCTAGGATTTTGTTTTGAATGTTGACTTGCTTTCCAACATTAGAACAATAGGCATCTCACGTTCTTTGTTTTTCTACGTATGCTCTTGATCACTTATTATTTGTAGAATTCTGTAATCATACTTATTTGTTATTTTGAATTGTTGGGTTTTGTTTTTCAATCCATTTTACTTGTTTGAATTTATGTGTGTGATATCTATTGAAGAGGTAAAAGGATTTTGGTGAATTATTTGGAAACAACTTCTAGTAGAAATGCAAGGTAAGACTGCGTCCAATACACCTTTGTGGAGTGGCCCTTTCTCGAACCCTGCAATATTGCGAGCTTTATTGCACCAAACTGCCTTTTTTTAACAATAGCGCAAGGGTCCGTTTAACTTGCAATAGACAATATGCAGAATCAAAATATCAAAAAATGGTATAACAAACAAAAAGTATAGACTTTGCAAATTCAAGCAGAGATTAAAAAATTTAAAGTTTTTAAGTCAGGCACCAATTAGGTTGACAATTATGGGTATTATTTTTGAAGATTTTACTATTATCAGTTTCTATTCAGAATAAAATAGTCTTCCTTCTCTTGATATTTTTATACCTCATCATGAACTTTGAATGTTATTAAGTATTCTCTGCTGAATATTATTATAAAGATGGCCAATGACACAAAAGAAAACAAGAAGTTAGGAATAAAGTAACAATCATATGGACAAGAGTTTTTTGTTATTTTTATTAATTTGATAATATATTTGTTTATTTGTATTGTATTGATTTATGTTGTTGTGAATGTTAATTTTTTAGTTTGTAGTGTTGAAGCTCAAGAACAACTAATGTTGAAGTTATGGATGAAGTCCTCAATCAGGTTTTGGTAGGTGTTCCAGCAAGACAATTAAGGGTATAAGAAAAGCAATTGTTGGTGCGACTATAGATTTGGATTCAAATAAGGAGAATTAATTTCGATAGATTTTCACACGTGCAACGCACGTATACTAAACTAGTACATATATATATATATACATACACATATTGATATTTAACATTCAAATCTCATTTAGCTATTATAATAGAAATATAAAAAATTAGAAGAGTATTGGTATAAAAAAGACAAGCATTAGTAGCCTTTTTTCCCGTGAAGTTATGAAATAACTGATATGCATTATTTAAATATAATTTTTTATTTTAAATTAAATATTCGTATTTAAAATTTATTGTGTGCATGATATTAATGATGATTAACATAAATATTTTAACATTTTATTTTATATATAATATATATTTTTATAAAATATTATTACTACATAATATATGAATATATTGTTAAATAGAGTTAATTTTATAAAAAGTGTACTAATATAATAAATAATAAATATAATTGTTGTCATTATTACGAGGTTATAGAGATTTGTATAGTGATCCAAACTAGGGGTGTGCAAAAATCGAACCGACCGATAAATCGAATCGATAAAAATGTTATTGGTTTATTATTATTGGGTTATTGGGTTAACGGTTTGTTAATGGTTTTATATAAAAAAAATTATTGGGTTATTGGTTTGGTTTGATTTTTTCTTATTTGGGTTATAGGGTAAACCGATAACCCAATAAGAATATATATATATATATATATATATATATATAGAGATATATAGATATTTCTCTTAATTTCTACCAATTAACAAACCTATTATTTCAATTATACAAACTCTTAATTTCTCCTAACAACATTTAGTTCAAACTTGAAGATTCTTGTAAATTAAAAAACATTATGTAGGGTTTTTAGTTGCAACTAAAATTCGATTTTTTTTCATATTAGTTACTACTATTTTTATTTTATGAGTATTTTCTTTTTGGTTAAACCGAAAATTGAACCGTTAAGGACTAAAAATCGATAAACCGAAAATTAATAAAAATATCTTATTGGTTTGGTTATTGGTTTAGCATATTTAAAAATCGAAAACCGATAAATCGAATCGATAATATATAAAATCGACCTGACCCGACCTATACACACTCCTAATCTAAACAGGTATTCTAGTTGTGAAAGTACAAGTTAAGCAGCAGCCGTCAGTGATGGGGGCGGACCCGATTTGATATTCGCTGTGTAGGGGTGGGCATGGTATGGTATGGTACGGTATTTGAAACTTCGATACTGTAATTTTGGTATTTGATTTTTAAAAATATTATGCCATTACCATACCATATTAATTCGGTATGGTTTGGTATTTTGACGTTTGGTTTCGGTATTTTGCGGTATGGTAATCGGTAACCATAGTAGAACCAAGACAGAGTACTTGAAATGTAAGTTCAGTGATATGTCGCAAGAAGATGGAGTGGTTGTGAAGCTAGACTCTCAGGCCATCCAGAAGAGGGAGAGTTTCAAGTATCTGGGGTCTATAATTCAGAGTAATGGTAAGATTGATGAGGATGTCACGCATCATATTGGGGCAGGGTAGTTGAAGTGGAGGCTCGCTTCGGGAGTGCTTTGTGATAAAAAGGTGCCCCCAAAGCTTAAAGGTAAGTTCTACAGAGTGGTACTCTGAACGACTATGTTGTATGGAGCGGAGTGTTGGCCAGTTAAGAACACCCATATCCAAAAGGTGAAGGTGGCGGAAATGTGAATGTTGCGATGGATGTGTGGACATACCAGGAAAGATAGGGTGAGGAATGAGATTATTCGGGAGAAGGTGGGAGTTGCCTCGGTGGAGGATAAGTTGCAAGAAATGAGGCTACGTTAGTTTGGGCATGTGATGAGGAGGGCCTGATGCTCTAGTGCGGAGGTGTGAGACTCTGGCTAGAGATAATTTTAGGCGGGCTAGAGGTAGACCGAAGAAATATTGGAGGGAAGTGATTAGGCATGATATGGAGCAATTACAATTTACAAAGGACATGACCCTTGATAGGAAGGTGTGGAAGGTGCAGATTAGGGTAGAGGGTAAGGGGGTGGGAGCGCGGAGGTAGTAATAGGGGAGTCCTTCTTTGGATCTGGAGTTTCTGGTTCGTAGTGTTATGGTTGTAGTTTGGGGCTAGTGGTGGTGGCTTTTTTGCATCCCGTACTAATTTATTATACACTTATTTTTGTGTTTGTTATACTGTTAATTTATTTTATGTACCATACTAGTTTATATGCGCTTACTTTTTATATTTGTTATACTGTTATTGGTCTTAAGCCGGGGTCTATCAGAAACTGCCTCTCTCTACTTCTCTTGAGGTAGTGGTATGATCTGCGTACACTCTACTCTCTCCAGACCCCCACTAGGTGAGAATACATTGGGTATGTTGTTATTGTTGTAATCGATAACCATAGTTTGTTTAACTTTGACAATATATACTCGTATACTAGAGTATTATTACTTCAACTTTTCAAAAGCATATCTTAATTATATCATAAAAATGCATTACACATGTAGAAATATTGAAAAAAAAGTCCAAATAATTTCTTTGATTAGTCAATTACACCAAAAAAATATTTCAATCAAGATAGAGTAACAAAAGTTTCAAAGTCTAAACATTTTTATACTAATGCTAAGTATTTTATATATATATATATATATATAAGTTACTTATGTAACTACATATATTTCGGTATTTTGGTATGTCATTTATAAATATCGTATACCATATTATATATCAAAAAAATTTAAAATATATACTATATACTATACCAAATACCATCATACCAAAAATTTTAATTTAATATGATAATTCGGTATACACCATACCATATGCCCACCCCTACCACTCTGTGTGGGTGGATGATAAAAACCCGAACCCACTTGTTATTGAGACTAGATGGCCCATATCCGTACTGTGTACGGGCATTTTCCTACTATCTTTTTATATAAAAGAGCAAAACAAAGGAAGCAATACCATCAAACCGAGTCAATATAAATATGATATAAGTTATGTTATTTTATGCATGCAAAACAAAGTTGAAGATTACCTTGTTAAGCCTGGTTAAGAGAGAGGTTTTAAAGAGAAGTGTTAGATTGTTCGTATTCACTTTGATAAGCTGAGTCCCCGACAATTATAACTTAGCATACATTACAAAAGAAATTTCACTTATTGTATAACACAAATCCAATATTAGGATTGCCTCATCTTCTCATTTTCCGTACAGCGTCCCAACCTAACCACATAAATTAAAATGTTAGTATTGATTGGAGATTCAATCTTTATATCAGGAAAATCAGAGGCCTAATTATCTGAATAGCATATTCAGCCCAAGGAAAATACTATAACAACAGGTATCAATACCTAACAAGAAGTACGTTACCATAAGGAATATTACAATGCGCGTAAGACCTATAACCTAAAAGAATTTTTAGAAAATACTTTTATATAGTTCCCCCGTCAGTGTGGCCTCGAATGATGGTTTGTAAGATCTGCATCATTCCTTTGCTGCCACCATCCGTGAGAAATATGTTTTCCGGATCACTGTCAAAAGAAACAACCAGAAACATAATCCCAGTAACTAAAATTGAACTTATTGGAATGAGATCAGTTAAAATGAAAAGAAAAATGATATGACCTTGGATATCCATCACGTCTCTCAATGAAATCCGCAACTTCTTTGCTTACACCAGGAATGCCACGAGAGTCGCTATAAGCACCTAATTAACCAGCGGAATAAAGTTACTCATTTTTCAAAACAAGAGATCATAGGACTGTTGGAAAGTCGAGGCAGAAAGATCTTTTATAAAGTTACTCATTTCTCAAAACAAAAGATTGTAGGACTGTCAGAAAGTCGAGGCAGAAAGATCTTTAACAACAATGTGGATAAGTAGTTGCTAACGGATAAAGCTCAAGAAGTACGGATGAGAAATGGAAGGCTTTCTACACGAGATGATAGATTAGATCCTAAGAAGGGACCATAATTTAAAAGAGCAAAGGGAATAAACAATGAAAACAATAATTTGATGTTCACTTAACCACTATGTTGCTCCGACTCTTCAAAGATACTGTCCGGTCAGGTGTGTGTCGGATCCTCCAAAAGCTATACATTTTTCAAAGAACTGACATAAGCGTGGCAGCATTTTCGGAGGGTCCGAGCAGCGTATGATAAAATTACGCAATTCATACAATAATACAGTTTAGGTGAGAAAAGGATACCTAGACCTCCGAAATTCAATGCAAGATAATGTTTAGCCTTGGCGATCGCATCAGCAGGGAATAAGAGTCCAACATTAGGATCATCCAGTAAAAACGGAGCTTGGCACAGAGCAATGACCTAAAAATAAAGAGTACTGATGCCTTACGTACACCAAAATTATAACCATCTCAGAGAACAGATGTTCGGCTAAATGATAAATAACAAAGGCAACACTAACATTTGAAAGCACAATTTGATTACCAGAAGTTTCTTTTGTCTACATTCATTGCCAGGAAACTATAGGCACTCAAATAGTAGCTAACAGTGAAAGTCACTTTTCCTCGAAGCTAAATTTCAGGTTTAATTCATCCTTTCTATACTATACCTAGGGCTTATGACCCAAGTGTCAATATTCTTAAATATCGCATCTCGTATTCATTCAATATTCTCAAACACCACATCTCGTATTCATTCTATCCTTATATCTACTATTTGAAATAAATCTTAACATACCCAGTATATTCCCATCAAGTGGGGTCTGGGGAGGGTAGTTGTACGCAGTCCATACCACTACCTTAAAGTGAGATAGCAAGGCTTTTTCGATAGATCCCTGACTCAAAATAAAGCAATCTAAGATGAGATAAGGAATAGCAATAAAATAAGATAAATGTAAAATAACACCGTCAATAATACCCAAAGCAAAATACTTCAAGTATACATCCAAAACATACAACTAATTAAGTTGAATTGATGATTAGACAAACCAAGTGCAAGTGTCATATCTCTAGCACTTCCAAGCTTTCAGGCATCAGTTCGGACATATTTAAGAAGATGCTGCTCATGATAGCGCAGATGGAAAAGGTGTCTAAATGCATCCACCTCCATCTCTGAATATAAGTCACTTGAGCCATTGGCAGCAGCCATCTACCGAAATCAGATGTCTTAGCAATAGTCTTACCAAGTAGAAAATCACTTAAAGCTTAGAATTCATAACAATATTGAAAGAACTCTGGAAAACAGAGAATGCTGCTATTTCTAATAAGATCACCTTTATCACCTCAACCTAAGTTACGTAAATTTTTCACTTTTGATGGTGCCAAAAAGGTATGAAACGTGCCAAAAAGGTGATTGTTTAAGTGTGTATTACAAGTAACTCTAAATTTTTCCTGAAAGAGATATATTTACCTTGAGTATTCCATGTCCGAAGCTATTTTCTCTATATGCAGTATATTTAGGTTGTTGATCCCAGCAGAAGTTGCCAGCTGCTGGACCTGATGTAAAATTATAGGCACAGAATCTGGCCATAAATTTGTCCAGTGTGATAGCTGGTTCAGGACATTTGCTAGGCTCATCAGCAGGTTCTATAGCCATCTTCTCACGATTTTCACCATCACCTCTACCACTACCTTCATACATTCAGCTTCTTGATAGTATGCCGCGTAAGTAGAGTACCAAGGAGAATTCCAAGTGGCAACCAGCCATGGAGTAACTGGCTTATCAACATTATTGAGGTCCTTTTCCAACCACTTGTATACCTTATCACTTGTATTACCAAATAATGCAAATGAAAAGAAGCTAATAGAACATCGGAAAGTTAAGATCTATGGCCAGAAGTGTTGTACCTAAAATATGATATTTTGTAGATACATCTATTAATCAAAGGAAGAGAATTGAAAAAGTGAAAAATGACTTTGTTATTAAGATAGTGAACAATTTCAAAATTATCCATAGAACTAAAAAATAAACTTATTATTAAAAATGTGAAATGGTAAGTGAACAATGGTAAATTAGATACAATTATGGTCTGCTGTTGTCCTTGGTTTGCAATTGTTCGTCTCTAATATTGATGTACTATTTGCATGTGCAGGGTTCCTTTTTGTGTCGAATAATAGTTGCACCTCAAGATTTCTTTTCTTTTTCTACCACAGTGGTCTTCAAGGATAGTTGAAATTCTTCAGTATAAGTTAATAGAATGAGTGCGTATCAGATCCTTGGAAATAGTGTACTTTTAAAGAATCCGACATGATACAACAATTTTTTTGGAGAGTTAGAATAACTTAGTTTATTAATGTTGCAGTTGATTTCATTTGTTATATCCAACACAAGAATTACTTTCATCAAATTGAAAGGGTCCATAAACACTAAAGTAAACATTTTGTGCAATTAGCTATTATAACTTCAATACTTCACAACAATATGAAAGGCATCCAAATTACCTTTTACATAATTGCAACAGTCCCTGAAACTCTACATGACTTCTTTTAAAATGTAATAAAAGATGGAAAATAGGGAAAAAGGGAGCGGAAGAAAAGTCAGTACCGTTATCGTGAGAACTTAAAGAAGGTTTCATTTCTAGTAGCACAACAATTCCAAACAAAAAGTAGATACTTCCTGCATTGTAAAACATGAAGCACGATAAAATAAAGTAGACAAAAGTAGACATTTAGAAAACTATTATCAAATTACATCTTCTCAAGGCTAAATGGGAAAAATCAAGCTCAATTTCCGAGCTGTATAATCAATTAGTTTAACACAAATTCTCTTACCAGTTGAACAAAGCTCTTATTTCTACATCTATTATATTTATCAGCCTACATTCTTGTAAAATGGCAAGACTATGAATAGATGAAGTTGTTGAGACTTTGTGATTCTTACAACGTAGCTATGAGTAGTTGCTTTTTCATGCATCTACCAAGTTTGAAATGCCTTGTGTCTTTTAGTACTAAATTATTAGTAAACATCTTCTCTTTCATCATCGTTCTATATTCCTTGGAGGATAGCCTTGGTGTAATCATATATGCGCTCCTACAATTTATTGGGGAATCTCATGCCTTAGTTGTCATTTTGTGTGGAATCAGATATGGAACTGAAAAAGATATGTTTATAGTGCAATTCGAATTTCTGTCTGTAAATCTAACACTGTTAGAGCTCTGTCGGTTAATGTTGATGCAGTTTGAACAAAAGAATCAAGTGAGTATTAAACATATCTTAGGGGCGGTATTGTTGAACCTATAATGCACTCCTCCTTCTGTGAAACACGAGGTCCAATAAATCGTGTATGTAGCAGTACGTATACTATTTTCTGTACATATGAAAATCCCGTGTCATACCGTATGTTATGTTAAGCCTCCAATTATCATCAGTGATGTAATCCACATCATAAACAAGAAAAGCACAAGATCTCAAATTTCACATGCTAGTTCATGAGGAAAAAATCTTAATGTCTATATATGTATTAGTTTTTTCTACTATAGCTGCTTCCACAAAGTTCATTCCTGTAGCAAATCTTGAAATAAAAAAGAATGATTACCTCCAACAGAATTGCTATCCACACTTTCAAGAAGATGCTTCTTCCACCTTCTCAAACTCTCATCATCTTAAAAGTTCCAAAAGAATTGAAAAACATAACCACTTATTAACACAAAAAGAAAAAGAAAAACATCTGGAAAGACAGAAAGATGCAAACTTTAGAACAATCCAACAAGTTTGGGTCTCCAAAATTGAGTCCCCACTTCTTCATTTAATAGCTGCCTTCTTTTATTTAGAACTGGCTTCTCATCAACTCCGTATTAAACAAATACCATTTATCAGAAGTTAAGAAGGCAGAAATCAAGCAAAATCCCCAATTTTTTGGAGCTATTTTCTTCACCTAGAGAAATCAATATCACAACAATAAGATAAATTTCAGACATGCATTCATCAATAGAAATCACAAAGAAAGATTTTACCAGAAGTTAAGGACGCAGAAATCACGCAAAATCCCCAATTTTTCGAACTATTTTCTTCGTTTTTTTGTTAAGATAAGAAAAGAGGAAGTAAACTGGCTTCTCATCAACTCAGTATCAAACGAATACCATTTAGCAGTAGTTAAGAAGCAAAAAACAAGCAAACTTCCTAATTTTTTGGAGTTGTTTTCTTCACCAATAGAAATCAATATCACAATAATAACATAAATTTCAGACATGAATTCATCAATAGAAAGCACAAACAAAAATTTTACCAGAAGTTAAGAACACAGAAATCGCACGAAATTCCCACTTTTTCGAGCTATTTTCTTCGGTTGTTTTAAGAAAAGAGGAAGTAAATTTTGGGGAAATTATTAAAGGCAGTGGAAGAAAACAACTGTAAATAACTCATTGTTGAAAATATGATATTTAGCAAAAAGCCCTCATAATATTTATATTTATCCAAAAACCCTTCTCACATAGGACAAAATTGTAGTTCACCAACTTTCCATTTATATATAGGAGTGATGTTTTAACTGGTTATTAAGAATTCGAAAATAGGGTTTAGAGAAAGGTTTTAAGTAGAGCTGTAATGGCGGTTGAGTGAATCTTTTGAATTCTAGGGTTTAGTCAAGGATTTTTGTGAGCTGTAATGCCCTAGTTTCCATGTGTATTCATAAGCATTGATTTTAAGCTTATATATGTATGAAAGAGCATCAATGGCGGATGATGTAATGATAAAAGAAGACCTTACAAATCCCTGCTGCATTGCTGTAAGTATTCAAGTTTAACGTTTTCTATTTTTTTATTTCTTTTTCACATGCTTCTGTTGATTTTTGACTGATTTTGGATTGCCTTTTTCTTTTTTTGTTTTGGGCAGTGGAAAGACAAGTGCAGTAAATTGAAAGACAGCTACACGAAGCTTGAAGATCGAAGAAAAGCTCTTCGTAAGGCTCTCTCCATTTTAGGGGAACAAGTCCCCAAGATGCAATCAGAAAATTTGTCTCTCACGAAGGGTATAGTTACTCTCTTTTAGTTTCTAAAATTAGATTTTTGAGTATTAATTCAAAAGGATGAGATTTCGTAATTTAGAAAAGAAAAACAAGTAAAGCACTGGAAATTAATGCCTAGGAATATGACCATACCAGGCTACTTGGTGAATTAGTTCAGTTCGCTGGGACTCCACTATGGTTAAAGAAAATCCTACCAACTATACACTGGCTGCCGGTTTAATTTGTCAAGGTGCTTGTAAGGTGGAAAGTGCCTAAGCACTTCATCTTTATTGGTGTCACAAAAACTTGGGGCGTACGACATACTAAATAATGTATAGTTAGAAGCTGACATTCTTTGGTTTTGTTTAACTTTGGTAGTGAGAGTCTGTGTCCCTTGTGGATTGCATGCCTTGTTTCTTGTGAGTGACACACATTGATTTGACACTGTATTTTGTTTAACTTTTTTCTTTCCAGATCTCGAGGATGAAAAAGTTAGGGCAAACAATGAAAAAGAGGAAAAGGTAAAGGAATCTGCTTTAAGGGTTTCTTTAGAGAGTGAAGTTGCTGGGTTGAAAAATGAAATTCTTTCCTTGAAGAAAAAATTGGTGGCTGATGATGGAGGTAGAGAAATTAGTGAGCTTAAGGAGCTTCTCTCTGAGAGGGAAACAAAGATAAATGAACTGAAGAAGCTTGTTGAGAAAGAACGAGTGAGAGCAGAGTCTGAGAAAAAGAAGGCTGAGTTGGAAAAGAAAAAGGCGGATGACTTGAGGACAAAATTCAAGGGTGAGAAAATAATGGCTGATGCAGAGAGGAGAGATAGTCTAGATTTGGAAAATCTGAAGAAGGAAGCTGATCAAGTGAAATCGAAGTTAGCTTTGGTCATTTTGGAGTTTGAAGATGCTAAGAAGAAGCTGGAGGCAGAAAGAGAAAACACATCTAAAGAGAGAAAACGTGCAGATGCAGCAGGGATGAAAGCTGTAGAGCAAAAAAAGATTGCAGAAGCCAACTACCAGATGGCCATGGATGAAAAAAGTCGTGCTACTGCTCTATTTCAGCAGTTGGAACAGGATAGGCAAAAGATTGATAATTTGAAGAAGGAGAATGCTGAACTCATGGCATCTGGTAAAATGGTTAACACCATACCTAGTGAAGGGACAGCTATAGGAACTGCTCAATTATCATCTGAGCTTGATCTACAGCCACTGGATAGAGATGCTACCACGGTAGATGTAGCTCTGGATTCTGATGTAACACAAAGAAAGCTCCACAAAATGGAACATAAGGTGGTGGTTGAGAAAAAACGTGTTAAATCCGAGATGAAAAAAGTGGAAAAGCAAAGAAAGGCTGCAGAAGCATATAAAAAGAAGGCATCCAAAGAAAAAGATCGTGCTGATAAGCTATCCGAAGAGGTTAAAAATTACACAAAAAAGGTTGAAGAACTGCAGAAGGAAATTAAAAATCTAATTTCTGCAAGGTCTTTAGTTGACTGCCCTCTTTGTGCATGTGACAGTAATGTGCATGTTGAAACTGGTGAAGTTAAGCTGTTGAAGAAGCAATTGAATTTTGAAAAGAAGCGGGTGAAGCAGGCCAAAAGAGAAGCTAAGGTTGAAAGAACTCATAATTTAATACGACAGGAAAATCTACTTAGCTTACAACAAAAGTTTGTTGATATCTCAAGACATCTTAATATGTTCTATGGTTGCGTCTTTCAAGATAATGAGCATAACCAGGAAAAGGTTTGTATCTCTCGTGCATGTACATTAAAGCTCTTATTATAGTAAGGAAGGTATTTTTGATTAAGTCTCTCTCAAGAAACCTTGGGGAGGTATGTGTTTTATTTGGAAATTTTCTACCAGAACATGAGTCGGTAGAAGTAGAAATTGTGACTGTTTGAACAATTAGCTTAACATTTTCAAGAATTTCTTGAACATCATTAACATTGCTTTTTTGACTATTTTTGAAGTCAAGCACACACTGCAGAATGTTCAGCAAAACTTTGAACATAGTATATGATATGTTCAGAAGAGCTCACTCCTCTATGCGTGCTCCATTTTCACATACACACCCATTTAATTTATTTTGGGGTCGTCTTTCCTCCTCTGATTTCTTTAATTAAATTGATGCAAACTCCGTTTCTATGGTTTCTTGATGATACAATCTTCCTGCTGTGCAGGTTTGCAGCTTTAACTTGAAAAATAATTATTCTGGTTTGAAAGCTTGTGATACACACTATCATCTTGGAAATGATTCAGTGCATTTAGCTGCTGTCTCTGATCCGCCCAAGCAAAAGATACAATGTACTGTACCTTCGCTTCCTATATGTGGAGGGAACAACCCTGGATCAATGTCAGGTATTAACTCTAAATTGGAGCCTTTGCTTAGAGGTTCCAACAAAAAAGTGTTACAGAGTTCTGCCATGAATTCCAGTTCGGCATCTTTTTCTGATAGGCTATTGGTGGGCTCACAGGAAAGATGTGCTTCAATAACAACATCAGCTAAATCAGCTGAAGGAAAATTGGACACAGAACCGACCATATCAAGTTTGTCTGAAGATGCAAGAAAAAAGTACAACGAGAATGTTGTAGCAATTGCGGAAAGTAATGTCAAGAGTCCTATCAATTGTATTTCTAATGAGAGGAGACATAAGAGGATGAGCAGATCTATTGATGCCATTGAATATAATGGAAACTTGAATTATGAGGGTAACAAGTGGCAAAGGCAGCTGGCACAGAAAAGCTCTCTACATGATGGTATGTTAAATAGTAGAACAAATGGACCTCATGATGAGAAAAAGCATTTGGTAGCTGGCATACAACATGACATGTTCAGCGACCATTTTAGATCTAGCAAGAAGAGAAGAACATCCAGTGAATTAGGCCTGCAGCTTTTAAACAGTAATAGTGTGGCACAGACAAAGTTCGGCAATTGTGGTGTCAAATCTGATGTCTGCAGACATCCATCTCCAAATGTCTATAACCTTCCAGAAACTGCCCAGGATTTTAAGGATGGGAAAGATGATGATCTGGGAGATATTGATGAACTTGTCAATGGTGATTATATAAAGCTTCTCAATTTGGATAATGATACAGATGAAGAGTCTTATCGTCTAGCAATTGAAATGCCTTTATCACCTACACTTCCTGAGATTCAGTACCATAGTAGTGTGACACTTGAATCGATTAAAACACCTTTATATGAGGGACTGTCAAATGCAATGGGGACTGTGGCTTCATCAGGCCATTTTGATTTCATCAATGTGGAAATCAATTCTAACCAGTTAACATACACTATCTTTGATGCCCCCAAAAAATCATCATTAACCGAGAAAAAAGATCATGTTGATTCATCTAAGAGCTTAAACCTTGACATAACTTGCAATTCTTCCTGCAATTTCAATGCAGATACATTGGAAGCATTGTGCAGATCAGATCTAGCGCAGATTTCATTGGAAAGGAGAGTTGTCCCGTTACGGGATGGGTTTGCCAAGTATTGTGTCATCTTTTCAAATAACAATGAAGAGAATAGCATTTCAAGTGTTTACCGTGCTACCAGCCATTGTCTTGCTCAATGTGCAGCATCATCAGATACTTCTCTTAGGAGTATTCTGGTCACTCTTTTGAATCTTCAAGAAATTTCAAACAAGTAAGCTAAGCTATTCTATTATGAGTTGGGTTTCATGCTTACTTTGCATTGGACATACCAAAATTATGTCCTCTATACTATGTATTTTTTTTAATCAGGATGTCCACCTATACTTTGTTCTTCATATATCTATATGACATAAGCAAAGGTCTTGTGTTAAATTTGTTTTACTTCTATATGTTTATAAGAGCTTGTTTGGAAAACCACCTTGTAATTAGTTTGGGTGTAACTACACAATATTGAGTTGTTTATATATCTGGTCAAAAGATTACTTGGTCAGCATGGAGTTTGGTGTAATTCGAGGAGCAATTACACTCTCCGTTCTCAAGGTGACATTTCAAATTCTCTTTTATTTCTCTTTTTCAAATAAATATTTCTTTTTTATATTCTTTCTCTTCCATTTCAAATATATGAGGGACACTTATTAAAAACAATTCCGTGTTCTACTAGCTTTGTTCTTTATTCATTAGTATAAAAACTTATTCTAGAATACTTCTTCTAAATTCATATCTATCCTTTTGTTTTTTAAATGCTATTTTATATTATATTCACACAAGTTGGAAAGTATCAGTTACTCTTTACTATAGTATTTGTCACTTGCTTATAATCATTGATTATATTCTTAAAAATATGTATTTCAAATACCTAGTAATAAATAATATGTAATATTTCTTACATATATATATATTTGTAATACATTAAACCTTTTTAAGACTAATAAGTAAATAATGCGTTATTGCTCTGGAGTCATTGATTGCACAAGTGTAGTTACATAGTTATTTTTAAATTTTAAAATAGGATTGAAGTAAACCTTTTTTTTTTGAGGAAAAAAAGTTTTACTTCACTTCTAATTTAAATTTTAAATATTACTCCCTCTGTCCCATTTTATGTGGCACACTTACCTTTTTAGTCCGTCTCAAAAAGTATGTCACCTTACTCTAATTAGAAACAATTTAACTTTAAAGTTCCCCTTATTGAAATGATTTACAACCACATCAATAGTCAAGAATCATTTTAGATCACAAGTTTCAAAAGTCTTCCTTTTTTTTCCTAAACACCATGCCAAGTCAAAAGTGCCACATAAAATGGGATGTGGGGAGTACTAACTGTGTAAATAACACTTTTGCAATCAATGAGTCAAGGAGTTGCTATGTGCTATGTTATAGGAACAAATATTTGAAATTAGTAAGTTATGTTATTGCTACCCCAGTAATTACACAACCTAGTAATTTACATTGATTTCTAAACACACCCTAACAGTTAGAAGGTAGGATTTAGTCCAAGGTTTGCACGTATTAGAGAGAAGAGATAATAAGATCTAGCCTAAGGTCAAATGGCCATGAATGAAATATTCAAATATGACACTTGACAGACTGAAATTTTAGATGTGTTTCACCATATGGTTTATGCTCGTACCAAATTTGTCATTCATGTTACTTCATGTTTGTAGGATATCCAAAAACCACGTGCTTTTCTTCCGGAAGAAGTACCTTACAATTTTCATGTTTGTAGGATATCCAAAAAGCACGAGCTTTTCTTCCGGAAGAAGTACCTTACAATTTTCTATTTTGTTTGTTCTCGTAATATGACACAATGATGCTACTTTGCTCAATTTTACTTCCAGCTGGTACTAAGAAATTAGAAGGCTTAGTTTGCTCACATGAAGTACCTGGCCTCAATTGAAAAATGGATGAACAGTACTAACTTATACTAGTTAAATTTAAATTGGGAGTATTACTTGTCCAAGCTTAATCTGTACAACCTTTGACATCCCAAGCTCATACTGTCCAAAAACTGTGCCTGTTTGTAACAATTGAAAAGCACCTGTTCTTTTGGCGCACGTTGATTGTGATATGAAAGGATTATTTACAACATGGAACAGGTATCGCTTGTTCTTGAAGAAAACAGGAGGTTGTGATGATAATGTATGGAGGTTTATGTAATTTTATTGATGACTTATACTGGATTAGTTTTTCTAATCTATTTTCTAGATGCCTTGTTTCATATAGCAATATGGAGTGTTTACACATTTTAAGTGGGCGTTTGACCATGAAAACCAAAAAAATATCACATTATTTGGAATTCTCAGAGCTGGATTTGGATTTGGACTTGGGTCTGGCCATACTTTTTGCAAAAAATATTTATAATTCCCAATTTCTAAGAACTAGCAGAATCACTTAACTTGATTAATTTACCTCAAACATACAATCAAATTTGCTCTAAAAGAGCAATGTCTCAAAATAGATAATCACATAATTTCATAGATTAGATCTCACATACGAGCTACTACATACAATTACAATTTTTTTTTCACTTATATTTGGAATTTTTTAAGTTGGAGTTGAAGATAGAGTTGTGTTTATGTTAGGATCCTTAGAGAATGATCGAGTCGCATGACGATGAACAGGAAAATCTAAATCAATTGACTTCGACTTTTCCTTGCCTTTATTCGAATTCCTAGGTGACCTATTTTGTATATAGCTTCAGCTTGTTAAAGGGAGGCTGAAACCTTAGAGTTCAATGGAAGAGAGAATCCGATCTCTTGCTTTTTTGTTGAAGTATGACTTACTGATTTATTCTTCAAAACCCCCTTTAAATAGGTGTCTTATTACAATAATAAGTCTAATCTTTATAAAGTAGGAAACGTAAATCCTATTCTAAACTAATAAATATAACTAAACCTAATCCTTATGAAACTAGGAGACAGAAAATCTATTCCAGAATAATAAAGAAAGCTGATAATAATAATATAAATTAAATACTTAATTTAATTGCTTCGACGCATCCAACAGTTTGGTTATTGTTTTTGCAAATAATATTTGGTTGTTTGGATGAACTTTTCCTTAAAACAAGAATTATGGTTTAAACATAAAATATAATTTAAATGGGGATATTTGATAAAAATAAAAAATTTAGGGCAAATTTGATAAAGAAAATTATAGTGAAAGTGAAAACAAGGTTGTGGGTGTTATTCAAATTCCAAATACAACTTCCAAGTTGTATTGGGATTTCATGGCCAACCGTTGCTTTCAAATAAATTGAATTTTTTTTGTTGGGAAAAAAGTGAAAAATTCTTATGGCCAAACGGGTCCTAAGTTGTTTGCACGTGTTTAAGATGCTTTCGACCAAGGGTGTTCTTTGTTTATGGCATTAGTCTTGTCCGCGTCCATCTCAAGTGTTATTCCTATCCCTCATTAGTTAGCAAATGTTTCAAATTTGATATGTTGATAATGAAACAGGAGCTAACATTTTATGCCTTGCCACTTTTTTCAGGGAGAAGACATGTGTCTTCTTTTCACTCTTACTGCTCTACTTTTCTGATACTGCAACGAGAGCCTATGGAGATGATTGGGAGAGAGACCCGATCCTTTTAACAAATTCTGTTGCTCAGCATATATATACAGGTTGCTAAACTTTTTGTCCATTTGGATTAAGATGTTCCTGGAAAATTTTACCGTGTATATACTAAGCTATTCCCAATCTTCCTTATTTGCAGAACTCTCACATGAAGATACGAGAAGGATATTTGTGGAGTCTTGCGACTTGTATGATGTACTCTCTCTTATGGAGGATTTTCTTTTGCATGGTAACTTGCTGGTGCATGCTGTAAGTTCAAAGCTGTCATCCAATTCAGGAATCAATCTTATTTTGGATGGTCGTAGTATAAGCTTGTGCAGGCAACCAGCTCCTTCTCAATTGTTGCTAACTGGAGCAGTTCTGCTAGCATCAGTATGTGCAGCAGTTGATCATATTGGTTTTGTTTGTGAGGCTTCCTGCAACATTTTAAAGGCGCTGAGATCTGATGCTCTAAATATTCTCCATATATTTGCCTATCTATGTGGTTCTAAATACGTTACCCTCAAAGAGTATGACTTAGTTATGACTGTGGTGAAGTCGTTGGTGATGCTTATTCACAAGAATAGATCATCTCATAATCCTGTTTCCTGTGGTGCATTTGAGTCTTTGTCTAAGATTTGTTCAGGTAGTAAGTGCCCGTTTTCAGAGAGTGCAGCTACTATGGATGCTGTTGCATCCTCACTCTTGGATACTCTTAAGAGTAATACTTGCTCTGCTGCGGGGTTGGATTTGATGGAATCATTGAACTCATCAAAACATGAAATCAAAAATGGTGGAAGCCAAACTGAGGAATCCTCAGATGATGTAGATTTAGTCCAGTCAGCTTATGTTACTTCGTGCGATTCAAGCCAGTTCATTGATACCCTTGCACTTGTGGAGCTTGTTGCAGGTTTCATGGTATGATTCTTATTTTGTTCGTATGCTCTGTAATATTGTGAACTTCTATCCTCTTTCTTGTTTCTCTTTTATTTCTTTAGGTCTAAAGGAAGCATGAAGATTTGAGTGCTATTGTAGGACAATTCGTTAAATGAATGGCATTGCTGTTAATTTTTTTTTCCTTGTTTAAAAAATGGCATTGCTATATCAGGACACAGTTTCGTTTCTTTTATAAATTTTAAAAGTTCCGTCTGAATATATTATCGACAATTAGTGACTTAACCACCCCCCGAATAAAAGAAAAATCTTATCACAAGGCGATGGTAAGTATTTCTGCATACTTCTGGCTTCTTGGTGATTTGCTTATTTTTAACAAAATGGTTTTACCTTATCTAAAGAAAACACAGTTCCGAGTAGTGCTGTCCTTTTTATTGCTTGTATAAGTTTGTGAAAGGTTATTCAAATGAACAGCATGTGTTTGTTTTTTTTTTTGTACTTTTATAGATTTGTTTCAACATTTTGCACATTATCTTCCATCATTTTCTGGTATGCATATGCACATTGTTTGGTATCCATATTTAGGAACCCCATTTGCAAGGGGAGAGCCAAAATCTGTTCGTTGTTGTTCTTTCAGTAGTGGATGCTGATTTCTTAGTAGTAATTAGTGCAAGGGGAGAGCCAAAATCTGTTCGTTGTTGTTCTTTTAGTAGTGGATGCTGATTTCTTAGTAGTAATTAGTGCACCATTTCTTATTGTTATAGATGGAAAATGAGTAACGCTTCTTAATAGTAATTACTACACCATCGGATAGGATTTCTTGTGAAGGATCGAGTCACATGACGATTAACAGGAAAATCTGAATCAATTCCCTTCGACTTTCCCTTGCCTTTGTTAGAATTTCTAGATCGACCTATTTTGTATCAAGATATTTCGTATATAAATTAAGCTCGTTAAAGGGAGGATGAAACCTTAGAGTTTAGTGGGAGAAAACTCTGATCTCTTGGTTTTGGTTAAAATTCTTCTTAAGTTTTTATTCCCCAAATCTCCCTTTAAATAGGAGTCTTTATTACAACAAAATAGATAGCCTAATCATTATGAAACTAGGAAACACTAAATACTATTCCAGACTAATAACGACAATTAGCATATATCCTATTTTAGAATAATAAATAAAGTTACTACTAATAAAATTAATCTCTTAATTTAATTGTTTTCCTTCGGCCTTATTTCTTTCCCGCAAACGCATCCACAACATTATCTCCTCATGCTGGAAGAGATGTCCTCAAGTTTGAACGATGGATAAGCCTAGCAAAAAGAGTGCATCCTCCATCGTAGCTTCAGCCTCTAACCTCTGGCATACCTGACCATTGGATAAGAATCTTCTTTAGACTTGATGGCATAAACCCTAGCCTGAACCCTAACCCTCATGGCCCACACAGCCCCCGGCCAGTCACATCCGGTGACTGGGCCAACCTCAGCACCTTCTTCCTTACTATTTCCACCTCTAATCCACCATTCTTCTACTAATTGTGAGATGAACTTGGGATCTACTATGGATTTTGGAAACCTGTTTAAACCTAATATCATGAATGATTTTTTCCTTAAGGAAAAAACTGAGGTAGAGCCGATTCCGTTAAAGTTGTTTACAATGGAGAATGGAATGCCTACAATTAGATGGACTGGAGCAGAAGCACAAAGAATGAACAAAATTGAAGACCTTCAATATGCAGTTTTCGGTAAATTTTCATATGGTTGGCCCGAATTAGATGATTTAAGGAAGAATATTCCAACGCACTGTGGGATAAAGAGCGAGGTTAAGATTGGTCTGTTGAGACACAAACATATTCTCATTAGATGTGCTTTGGTGGAAGACTTCACCAATTTAATGGGAAAGAATGTTCACCATATCGAAGGGAGAGATGGTCAGGAATATCAAATGCGCACCCTCATACATAATGATTTTAGAGTAGATGAGGAAACCACTAAAACAGTGACATGGATTTCTTTTCCAAACCTGTTGCCAACATTCTTTGTTAAAGAAGTATTGTTTTCTCTAGCTCCAGCAGTTGGCACACCATTACAATTGGATTTGGCTACCATTAAAACAAACAAGACCTAATTGTGCGAGGGTAAAGGTGCAATTGGACTTAGCATTCAATTTGCCAAAAACTGTATGCATGATCAGAGTGAATGAAACCACAGGAGCAGAGCGTACAGTGCATGTTAGAGTCCATTATGATACGTTACCAAAATATTGCAAATTATGTAAGTTACAAGGCCATAGTGAGGAGATTTCTGGAAAATCAAACCACAATGAGAAGAAAGAAGTGGAAGATGGAGAATTTATTCCCCAACAAAAGGAACAACAACAATGATCAAATCAACAATCTACAATAGAAAATATCAACAACAAATATCCACCAAATGTTCTTGTAAGTGGAAAGGTAGTGGGAGATCCAAATGCTTGGGCTTTGGTGAGCAGCATTGCATTGCCTGCGAAGGAGCATTGGGAAGCCTGAAAGCCCCAAAAAAGATACCATTACAACAAATAACAAGTTTGATGTGTTAGTTGAAGACGGAGATGACAAACATGTAGCTGAAAGATTACAACAAACCAAATGATCACCAAAGAAATGATTAACAAAAAAGAAATATTGCTAACCACAAGAGAACAAGTTCGGACACAACAAAGAGGTGGGTCACTAAATCCTTTGCAGTGACAAATGGGGTGATCGAGTTGAAATGGGAAAGGAAGAAAATGAAGAAGCAATTTTTATGAAAGAATTGCAACAAGACATAGTGTAAATAGTACAACATTCACAAGTGAATAAGGTGTGTGATGGGAACTCAAGCAGTAAAGGGGAAAACATAAGTAAAAAATAAAAGAAGAATAATGAGTTTGCGGAGAAGGAAAATAAAATTGCCGAGCTAGTACATTATCAATTTGGTGAGAATGAAGGCAGGGAAGAGAAAAAAGATGAAGAAATTATAGTTCTCATCCTTCCAGAGAATAAAGATAGTGATTTGGCATTAATATCTATAGGTGAACAAGATGTGGTTACCTTTATGAAGATTGTCTCTAAACAAATCATTACATGATATGTGCTCACACTCGAGATGACTTCCCAGGTTTGGGCTGGTAGCTGGAGAGGTTGTAACAATCCTACGGACTTAAATGTTCTAATTTATTGTGTTGACAAATCGGGCAGGCAACGACATGTGGCATTGTCAGTTTTCATAGCTTTTCGGTAAAAATCCCCATGAATTTGTTGCAAGGTTTTGTGTGTCCATGCGTACTATCATGATAAGCAGATAGTACTAGCAAAGGAGAGTTCTGTAAAAGGTAAATGCGACTTTTAAACAAAAGCAACCCATCTGGAACTTGCCTATCCGAACTTAATTCTCCTAGCTTGATTTTATCACATAAACCTAATAGTTTTGTCGATCTCGTAAGTTCCTCATGGATGATGTCCAGTAATTTGCTATGAGGGTAGTTAATGACATTCAAAGAAGGGTCCTCAGGTGTCTTTTTGGATAAAGCATCCGCAACTTTATTGAGATAACTAGCTCGGTACACCACTCTGATGTCGTAAACCATGTTTCCTCAACTAATGTTGTTTGGGGGTTGTAGTGAGTCGTTCTAGCAAGTATTTCAGGCTGTAATGATCGGTTCGGATAAGAAAGGGGTGCCCCACAAGTATGGCTGCTAATGTTGGACTGCCTTTGCAAGTCCAATAAGCTCCTTTTCATATGCAACTAATTTTTGGTGATGAGTTGCCAGTTGTTGGCTAAAAAATGCTGTGGGCTAACCGACCTATTGCAAAGTAGCTCTTACACCACCTCGGGAAGCATCACATTCTACAATGAAATTCATGTTAAAGTCAGAACCTTAGTATTGGAGCAGAGGATAGTACTACTGCTAGTGCTTGCTGAAGCTTCTGGAATGCAGCAAGGGTCAAAACATTCGACTGGAAGGAGTTTTTCTAGAGTAGACTAGTTAAGGGTGTTGCAATTGTCCATAGTCACGAATAAATTTGTAGTAGTACCCTGTCAATCCCAACAGGCCATGAAGAGAGGTAATTATGAGGTTGAGTCCGTCTAAAATTGCATGGACTTTGCTCCTATCTACCCCCACACTTGTAATTGAGATAATATGCCCCAAATAAGCTACTTGAGTTGTACCAAAGCAATATTTAGATCGTTTCAAATAGAGTCGATGTGCACTCAATAATAGAAACACCTTTCTCACGTGGACCAAATGCTCCTCCCTACCACTACTTTAAATTAAGATATCAACAAAGAAAACTAACACAAATTGGCGTATGTACTCATGAAGTATGTACTCATGAAAGACCTCATTCATCAAAGCTTGATAAGTGGATGGGGCATTAGTGAGCTCAAATGACGTAACAAGGATATCAAAGTGCCCATGATGAGATCGAAAGGCCGTCTTTTCCACGCCTACAGGAGACATGCGTACTTGATGGTATCCAGTCTTCATATCCAATTTAAAGAAGTGCTTGGCCTCGTGTAACTCGTCTAGTAACTAGTCCACTATCGAAATTGGGAACTTGTCCTTTATTGTTTTAGCATTCAATTCACAATAATCAATACAAAGCTGCCAAGATCCATCTTGCTTGGATACCAATGACACAGGTGAAGAAAAAGGGGACTTGCTTGGCCATATAAATTCTTGCTGCAACATTTGATTACATTACTTCTCAATCTCATCTTTTTGTCGATGAGGGTATTGATAAGGACGAACAACAACATGGTCTGTCACAAGCAACATACTGATGCGGTGGCCACATTGTCTCAATGGTGGTGAACTTGTAGGTTCCTGGAACATATCATTGAACTCGGTTAAAAGGTATTTCAATCATTGCTCGTTCGTTGTTGCCTTTCCTAACAAATGCAAAACCTTCTCGCAATATTGTTGTTGTCCCTGAAGCAAAATTGAATTACCTTCCAGTGAAAAACTCATAGTAAGTGCTACAAAATCCCAAAGTATAGGACCCAAGGTGTGTAACCACTTAACTCCTAAAACAATATCAAATTTGCCCAAGGGTATAACATAAAGATCTACAATAAAACAATGGTCACCAATGAATATTGTTACCCATGTGCAGACCCTCAAACAGCAACCTTCTCTCCATTAGCAATGGAGATTCTGATGTTGTGCAAGAAGAGGGCCTCAAGGAGTAATCGGTTAGCAACAATAGAACTTATAACTGGGTACTTCCAGAATCAGTAAGACTGAGCACGTATTGCCCATTAATGATTACAGGTAATTGCATAGTCTGTGCATGCCTTTGATTGGTAATAGCATGTAAAAAAATTTTCAGGCAGTCCTTCAAAACTTTTGGAATCGTGTCATCAACTGAATGATCCAATTCCAACCAAAAAAGTCGTTTGCATTGGTGAGTGGTTGTATAATATAACATAATCCCTTAGCTCTCATCTCTGCCATTTCTACCCAAGTTAATCACTTGACAAAAGGGGTTTGGTTGCCTATATGGCACTAGGCGAGGTAGATGAACCAACTAAACTACTAGTAGATTTTGTCTAGTTTACCGTGCTGCCAAGACTTGTTCGAGATTGCTGTCATGCCACCTTGCAAATATTACTGACTTTCTGCAATTGTTGTTTTTGTTCAAAAGCTCGAGCTACACTCATAGTTGCCGGTAAGTCAGGTGGTTTCCGCAGTTGCATGTCCATTGCATGTAATCATCTAACTCTGCCATAAATATTATCATGTGCAAGTGTTTGGGAATAAGCTCAATAGCCCTAGCAAACTTTTGTTGAGACTGACGTTGATAAGTTTCAACTGTACCAGTTTGTCGAAGCGTGACCAATTCACCCATCGGGTTGCTACTTTCAGGAGGTCCAAATCGCTGGAAACAATGTTTTTGAAATTTCTCCCAAGTCATTGGGCCCTTTGCTCATTTAAGCTGATAATACCATAACTGCGCTTCTCTACATATGAAACCCGACCACCCTAAATTCTTCTGCTTTGGTTATGTGTTGATTTTCGAAAACTTGTTTGCAACAATGTGCCCAAATTAATGGGTCATCGGCACCTTCAAAAGTAGGAAAATCCATCCTTGCATACTTTGGTACTGTCGGATGGGAAGTACCACTTGTTGGATGATTCTGGTCACCTATGGTTGGAATAGTCAGAGTATTGCATCTAGGAGCTGAAGTTGTTGATTTCCCCACCGTCGGGGAGCTACTCGACTCAGTTCCATGATTCGCTGGTTTTGTGGATCCAATTCTCATGCCCGAAAATTGTTCTCGGATGACTTGGATAATTCTCTCCTAGAAGTTGTTCCATAGCTATAAGTTTAGAGTCCATTAGGATTTCTGTAATCGCACGTTCTTATTGGAATTTAGAATTGACCTTATCGTCCATTATGTAAGGCTCTGGTACCAGATTGTTAGTACTCAGTCACAGGACGATTAACAGGAAAATATGAATCAATCCTTTTTTCCCTTGTCTTTGTTAGAATTCCTAGATCTACCTATTTTGTATCAAGATATTTTGTATATAAATTCAACTCATTTAAAGGAGGCTGAAACCTTAGAGTTCAGTGGAAGGGAACTCCAATTAAAATTTTGCTCAAGTCTTTATTTCGTAAATTTCCCTTTTAAACAGGAGTTTTTATTATCGTAAAATAAAAAGTCTAATCCTTATGAAACTAGGAAACATTAAACCTTATTCGAGACTAATAACAACGACTAGCATATTTCCTAGTTTAGAATAAATAAAGATACTAACAATAAAATTAATCTCTTAATTTAATTGTCTTTCCTGGGGCCATATGTCTTGCCCACAAACGCATCCACAACACCATCTTTTGGCATGGCATCCACAATACCATCTTTTGGTATGGGAGTTTCAATCCACTCTAATTCTTGTTATCTCAAAATGAGATATTTATATTACAAACACAATAACTTAATATGGTGCTTCTACGTCCTGGACTTTGTATTTGCAGAAGGATAGAATATCAGAAAGAAAATACAACTGGATTTCATTGAAAAATCAAAATGTGTTTCGGTGTATCTTATTAGGAATTACACCATTTAATTGTATATGAGTTATGTTTCTTCCCCTTTTAACGTCTTCAGTTAGTTCTCGCACACTTTAGCTCTATGCTTAGTTTTTCGCGGTTTAGAAAGGTGTACTCATGTAGCTTCTTGACCTTCGATCCTTTGATTTCTACCACTATCTACTGACTCTTGTACATTGATTATCACACTATTTTGTTGTTATTGTTCTTTTCTTCAGATTGCTTTGTCATGCTTTCTATAATATTTCGCCAGGATTTTCTCACTTCCGTTATTTTTTTTTTTGATTTGTTTTGATATGCTTTTTCTTGTGCTGAGGGTCTGTGGACACAACCTCTCTACCTCCTAGTAAGGTCTGTGTACACTTTATCCTCCCCATCCCAGACCCACTTGTAGGATTACATTGGATATGTTGTTAACTAGGTTGCATGGTGATTGTGAAATTCTCTCAATTGATTTGTCTAGTAGACATTTTTGGGGAGCAATTGAAGTTTTAATGCCTACTACTACTCCACCCTAATTCCTAACTTTTTTTACTCTGAAATTGTTGTATTTGAATCTTCTTTATGCGCACTTCATCTTTTGTTGATCTTTATGTTCACTCCATCTTTTGTTGATCTTTATGCTCACTCCATCTTTTGTTGATCTTTTCTAAATGGAGGATCTTCTTGGAGAATCTTTTTCCTTTTAAAATAATATCTGGCACAATTCTCTTGCTCGGTTCCTAGTGGGCAATAGAGGGTTTTGGGGGTTGGGGGTGGGGAGGTTAGGTAATTACTTTCCTACTTTTCAGTTTATTTCTCTGACATTTCTGCCTAATTCTGTTATTTAATCTCTCAAGCAGAGCTGGGATTGGATGTTTGACAAAATTGCCTGTCCACTATTGAATTTATTGGAATATTCTTCTAGAGAGCACAATGCTGCTGCTATTACTACTCTTCTTGGCCAACTTGGAAGGTAATTGACCAAACATATTAAATTATTTTCAGCATTATCTTGTACATAGTGCGTAAGTCTTAACGGAGGGAATATGAGAGGGAGCTCTATTGGTATTTTGATTGTTGTCGATGGCCTCAGCTGCATACGTGTGTTCTTACCATTTTCTGATCATAAATGATGTATTCGTTCTCTTTCAGAATCTTTGAAGCAGCATATTATGAAGTAATATTGGAATGAACCCAAATCAATCATTTCTTATGAGATAACGGAAAAATGGTCAGGTGGATCTTTGTAGTAGTCCGAATTTGTAAAGTGAACACCTCTTTTAGACTTTTGTCATCTGAACCCCTTAACTCAACATTTTAAACCCTTTTGCTGCATATGTGACATTAAATTGCTGAGGTGGCAAATGTGTGTTTGCACGCGTTTTTTGGGGCGAGTGAGATAAAAAAACATTTAAAATATTTTAATTTTTTTTTAAAAAATTTTCATTTTTTTAAAAAAAATTGTTAAAAACGGTAAATTAAGAAAAAAAAAAATTCTGCTTTCTTCTACATTGACCCCCCACCACCCAAAAGAAAAAAAAAACCTCCAGCGTTCTTCTTCGTCATCTCATCCCTTCGTTCTTACTGCAACCTTGCATTCCTCTCCCACCGAAAAAAAAAACTAATTCCATGAGTATTTTTTAAATTTCCTTCTAAATTTTTAATTTTTTAGATTTCGAAAAAGTTAAGATCATTGTTTGTGTTAGTTGGATTCAAAGAGGAAGTATGTATATGGTATAATGGTGGGTATTGAATAACTAAGAAAACTCCATTAATAAGCTTAAAGGATAGCAAATGGGTCTTGTGAATTTGTGAAATCAATTCAAAATTGTAATTGGAATTTGTATTTATAAACATATAACTGAAATTTCAAGTCAAATAAGAGAAAAAAATTCTACTTATTTGGCATGAACTTTGTGATCTTTTTTTGAGGAAATATGCAGAAATTGAATTCTTCATTGAGAACAATCTAAGAAAGAAAGAGTGGACAGTAGTAGGGTTGGAGTTGTTTGTGGGTTATCGGAATTCCACAGATCATTTGCCGGAGAAGACAAGAGAGAAAGGTGAAGATAGTGTGGTTGTGGGAGGCTGAGCAGCGGGGTTGGAGTTGCAGTTGTTTAATATTTTTGGTTAATAATTAAAAATGGTTAATATAAATAATAATGACATGACACTAATTTTTGGTTAATTTGTTATTTTTAATTAATGGTGGAGATGAATGAACAAACTCATTCTGCATTTGCTACAGACTATCAACTTCTTATCAGCAATAGAAAGGATAGAATTTCATACACTAATTGGCTATCTGAATTTCCTTTTGCTGCAACCAGCTTTTGGAATGAAATTGACTGGGAACACGTTGAACCACTAGTCACCTTCTGTTTGGGCACTTGATTATTTTAGAACTAGGTACCATCTTTTAAGGTATGTGAATGAGTAGTGATGTAGGTCAAGGTCACTATCATCAGTTAGTTGGATGAAATAATTGAACCTTTGGATGGAGGGCTACTTGCTATGACCTCAACGCTTTTCTCTCTTAATTGTATTTTTTTGTGGTTAGCATCTCTTAATTGTATTTTGTGTTTATGTTTATCGCTGTGTTTCTACTTGGATTACTTTTTTTTGATTTTATTCAGTTCACGCTAAAGTCTCTGAACCGATATTTTATATAAATAATCTCTTACAGGTGTGGACTTACAACATTTGGATATGAAGATGTTAGGATACAAAGAATAAGAAGCTCTTTATGTGCATTACTTTGGCGCTGTGACTCCAAAAGAATGGGTCTTCACCTCCAGTTCTCCATTGGAATTGCTTTGATTGACCTAATTCCTCTCAGGTTCGAGGAACTTGTTGGAAGTAACATTGACGTTGCAGCAGCTGCAAATCCATGTGATCCAACTTATTGCCTAAGAAAGTGGTTCTCTTCATTGAGCAGTGAACATCGGTTATTCTTCAAGGCTTGTATATTCTGCTAGATGCCCAAGGGAAAATGTGCAAAGATTGACAAAAAGTTTTGGGGGAGAGCAATAGATGAAAATTGCCTATTTGTGTTTTTGTTACTGTAGATAATTAGCAGTAGTCGAGGAGTTGTACAGAAAAGGCGGATCTTTTTTTCTATTTTTGGTCGGCCTGTGCCATTTCTGCTTTTGGATATGATTGGCGATTGTTGGGCAATGCCCTTGTTCCAATTGTTCACATTTAGGACAATGGTTGAACTGAGGCAACATTTTTTGCAATGCCAACAATATTATCCATCCAAAGTTTCATATGCTCCTTTCGTTTCAAAATAGTTGATCCTTGTTGACTTGGTACTTCTCTAAAAAAATAATTATTAGAAGTTTACTTTACCAAATTAGCCTTATTAATTATGCTTTGAAAATACAAATTTGAGTATATATATACTTTAGTCATTAAAAATAAGGGTAATATTGGAGGAACATAATAGTGTTCTCTTGATTTATTGGAGGAACTAAATTGAAACAGTTTTTTTTTTTAGAAAGAGGACTAATTGAAATGGAGGGAATGTGATGCTTAAGTTGCATTAAGTTTTGTTGCACGTTGTTGTCTTCAAATTTGTTGCACTGGGTTTTCAACGAGGTGTGCGAACATTTCATTACAGAAAGTAATACGTGAAAATATACAGTCAATTTGAATATGAAAGATTGGACAAGCGTATTTTAGCATTATCTGAGGAAGAAAACCGCATGCATCTATAGATGAGGTACTTTTTTTTTTTTGGTGAAATATAGATGAGCTATTTTATAATAGTACCCTGCATTCTGTCTTGATGTGTACTAGCGAAGATAAATAATTAAATTGCCGTCGTCGTGAAGATAAATTAATTAAATTACCGTTGTCGAGGGATTATTTTTCCGTCTTCTTGAAGCATCTTTGCTTTGAAGAAATTGTTTCCTTTTTATAAGATTATCAACATTTGCACCTTAAAAATCATTCATATCTCGATTATGTCGTTAACAAAAGAGAGGAAGGATAGACTTGATAATCCTTCAGTTCGCTCCTAATATAAAATTATGGAGCAAGAGGTGGGATACTTCGCTTATTCCTGAAGTAGTTTGCTGGATCAACACTATATTTCACCCTAGTCCCTAGCCAATTTGTCAAAATTTTGTTTGAAATACATTTCTCCCCAACTCTTTGCTTGTGAGTATTTCTCGTTTCCATTTTTTGTTCTTCCCAAATCCAAACCCCTTGTATTTAGATATGCTGTTCCTGGCTTAGAAACAAACTTCCCCATGTAATCATAAATACCATTGATCCAATCAAACTTTTTCTTGTCTACTGTTTTGTTGGGATGATGCCACAGTGCAAAATATTGTACATTATACAAAACTCCTTTCCTATGTGGAAATGGAATTGCATCCTCTAATATTTTACTCATTTTTCCACCATGAGGGGTCAAAATCACAAGTCCCATCACCATTTTTGAACGCATTCCATAACCCTTCTAATGCTTTTTCTGTTAAGAGGGTTTGTCACATAATCCGATTTGGTTTTGTAAAATGTCAGTCTCTTGTCCTTCCTTTCTAACAAATCTTGAATTTTTAGATCATTCCTATAACTCTCTACCCTTATTGTTGAATTAATCCAGCTCATCTCTTGACAATCTTTAGTCGTTAAGTTCAATTCTGGGAATTTCCTTGTCATTAGTCTCTGAAGATGGCGCCTCGTCCCTAAATATAACGCGTTAAATGAAGCTTGCATCGATGGGTGCCCTAAAGTCCTTTTTAGGGCCTATGTTTATTCTTACGAAAAGCTCCTCTGGGATTTCCTTTACTAGTTTTTGCCATTTTTGGACAAGCTTCGTAGCACCTTCCTCATGAGTTCGAGCAACAGTGAAGAGAGTGACCACAGGTGGGACCTCGACTAATCGTAACTTCCAAGATAGAACCACCCCGAAACTAGCTGCTCCACCACCTCGGATGGCCCAGAATAGGTCTTCTCCCATGCCTCTCCTATTGAGAATCGTGCCATTAACGTTGATGATGATGGCATCAAGCACATTATCAGCTGCGAGGCCGTGTTTTCTCATCAACGGTCCTTGTCCGCCACCACTAATATGGCCTCCAACACCTACAGAGGGACAAGTTCCAGCAGGAAAAGATAGGGTATTGCTCTTATTCGCAATGTTGTAGTAAAGTTCACCTAGGGTAGCTCCAGTTTCTATCCATGCAGTCTTTTCTTGCATGTCAATATCGATCTTCTGGAGGCTGGATCGGTCAACTAGGCAAAAGGGTTTGTAAGAAATGTAAGAAAGGCCTTCATAGTCATGTCCACCACTTCTAATACGAGTCTCAAATCCAGAGCTTTTGCAACAAATCATGGCTGCTCGAACTTGTTCTTTATTTTCTGGCACAATTATGTAGTGTGGTTTCGGGATATTGGAATTGTTGAACCTGGCGTTGTGTATTGATATGATTCCAGGATATGTTGGTAACTTCGCGAGCATGCAGTATGAACAATATTGTGTGATTTATTGCCAGATTCATAGGAGAGGCAGCCACAGAAGCTGACATTGGAGTCATCAACGTCGCGAGAGGTGACTAAGGAAGGAAGAAAATACAGGGCAAAAAATACTGAACCAAGAGCGACCATATGACCAGTTTAATAGATTTCCTTTTGTTTTATGATTCACGAAATAGAAAATTGTTCCTCGTTTCCTATTTAAATCAGAAATTAATTCACGTCTTGTAACTGATAAAGAAAGTTAATATTTTCATTGAATCTAATACCATTATCATTAATAACCTTATTAATTCAAAAAAATTTTAAGTTAAAAATTAGTGCTAATCTATTACTCCTCCGTCCCGAATTATGTGTAGTCATTTGACCGGACACAATATTTAAGAAATAAATATTGACTTTGTTAAAGTTATAAAATTATCCTTCTTAAAAAAAGGAGTAATAGTATTTAAAATAAAGTGAAACCATTTTTAATTGAAAAAACAAATAAAAAAAAGGAGTAATAGTATTTAAAATCAAGTGAAACCACTAAGGATAAAATTGTAATTGTGTCTTTAAAAACTTACCAAATAAGGAAAGACGACATTCTTTTTGGGATGGACCAAAAAAGAAATGGCGGCCATAATTTGGGACGAAGGGAGTATTTTTTCTCTCTCTTTTTTTTGGCGCTTATTTCTTGCTTTTGATTTGGGGTACTTGTAAGACGATGTAATAACTTGGACATGTACGGCTAAGTTGAAATCGATAAAATTACTTAAACTTGGAAGATTTGGGAATGTATTTGATCTTAAAAGACTAAGTTCACAAGTAAAGCCAAATATGGAATTGTCATCAATTGGGCACAATAGCAAGTGACCATGTTTATGGTCGGACTTTGAATGATCATATCTCCTAAGATATAGATTGTTAGAGGCTGTACTACCCATAAAATTAAAAGGTTATGGTGTGCAGTTTCTAAAAATAAACCCTTGTCAATTCGAGTTCTAAATTAAAAATGTTGTGTCGGCGAGATTAATTGGGCACAAAAAAATGATACTATATTTGAGCCTAAAGTGCAAGGTGTTTGAGTGTACCAAAGTGAAGGTAATTGTTTAAAAGAATACGATTTAGAAAGTAAAATGAATGCGAGACAAAGTGACCAACTTATTTAGATGTTCTACTTGATTGAGCTATTTGCTTGGACATCCTATTTAATTGAGTTACTTATATAAATGTGATTTATATTAATTAAAAGCAAATAACTAATGACAAATAAGGATAAGTAGGCGTGTCACTGATGTTGGGTGCATTTACTTTTTGTAGCTGTGTGTCATTGATGTTGGGTGTATTTATTTTTTGTTGTTGCTTTTTACCCATAATTGTTCATTGGTTTTGAGTATTTTATTGCTTGATACTCATTTTTTCTACTCAATTACTAAAAGATTACGAGCTTATGGATGATATTTTTGTCACGATTCGATTTACAAGTCACGATGAAACCTATTGAATTGCGTCAGTAGGTAAGTCGAACCGTAATCCGAAGTTAAACACAATGAGTTAACTTTGCAGAAATTCCCAACGTAGACGGAAATCAACAACACAACTATTAATTAAGCATAGTATTTGAAATAGATAAAGATAGTACACATAGATACCATCCCACGATCTGATAGAATTAATACAAGAGCATCTAGTAATAATAATACAACCCAAGTATCTAGAATAGTCAATACAATTTGTCTGAAAATAAAAGATTGAACATAGAAAGATAGAAGGAAATAGGTGACTCCGACTCCAAGATCTCACCCTCTCTCCGGATATCAACACAACACAAACATCGATTAGCGACGACAACTAGTACTCGGATTTGCACAAAAAGGTACAACAGTGTAGTATGATTACCAAAATCACGAGTACTCAGTAGGCATTATTGGCCGACTAAGCTAAATCATGATATAAGAATGATAAAATGCGAGATAACATAACTAAGTCAAGGTATAGACAAACCTGAAGTAACTCCAACATTGTTGTGCATAAGTAAGTAGATAAACCGAAATAATAGAATAACGTACCATAAAACATCAACACATGACATCATAATTACAAAATTGGCCCCCGTACGCCAATTAGTGCAAAAAAATAAATAACGCATCACAAGCCCCCATAAGCCTGAAAGGTACAAGCAAGATAGAATAACCTACCGCCGTCGTTTCTCAACTTTCATAATACCATTGGAACATTAATTCATGCCACACTATAAACATCGATTGACCATATTCATCATTTATAAATGAGTCAACACATATCAACTATCATTATCTATCAACTAATCAATATTTATTAACTACATAATATTTATCACTAGTATCTATTCATATTGTACCACTTTATAACCATTTTCTCATTTTAAACTTAGCTAGATTGTAAATCTTACACCCCAATGTCATCGTATCATAATAAGTATATCATCATAGTATAATATGTATATCCAAACTTGAACCGATATATATATATATATATATATATATATATATATATATATATATATATATATATATATAAAGTCAATAACCGGACTTGAACTGGTAAATATAATCAATAGCCAGACTTAAATTGGTAAATATAATCAATAGCCGAACTTGAACCTATAAACATATCAACAATGTATTAATCGTCCTCCAGACTCAAACCGGGTAAATATCATCAATATCCTAACCATCCTCCGGACTCGAACTGGTAATTGTAAATATATCAATCTAATCAATAGAATCATCAGTAACATAAGTAATAGCATAGTCAATAGGTGTCAACCCTCACATTAACCAACATAACCATCAAGTGTAAAAGTTTCTCATTATCACCACAATAAGAATTTCCAAGAGTCTAACAAACGTATAAAGGTCTACAAAAGCTAATATGCATCTTAACCTACGGTGGGTTAAGGGACCGCTTCTAATCTCCGAAGTTCCATTTAAGGAAAATTCTACCCGAACTAGGCTTAAGGTATCTAAATCCACTTTTAGATTTAA
Organism: Capsicum annuum; assembly: GCF_002878395.1. Classification (NCBI taxonomy): domain Eukaryota; kingdom Viridiplantae; phylum Streptophyta; class Magnoliopsida; order Solanales; family Solanaceae; genus Capsicum; species Capsicum annuum. The sequence goes on along the minus strand of NC_061112.1, from coordinate 24,435,607 downwards.
ACAAGCCTCACTTAACCCTAAGATAGAAAATTCACCTAAAATATGGGCAACTAGGTCAATTATGCCTAATTTATGATTTTCGAATAGCCTAAATAATTCAAGTAATCCAAGAATTATAATTCATCATACCAACACCTAAAACCCATCCCAAATCTAACACAGTATCATAAAAATACTATGGACTAGCTCAATCTAATAAGGAAAAAATCTAGCCTACCTAGATACTGAAGAAAGTTCAAAAGATCTGCTAAATCACCATTTGTTCCCTTCGAGAAGCTTTTGCAGTATGTCAAGCTATAAAAATTACATTCTACTTATCAATACAAAAATAATGATGCCTATTTTACATTATTGTGCTTCAGATCCAAAAATCACCCAAAATCCCATGTGGGTCCCATTTATAAAAATTCATATTTTCGAAACCAACCCAATGTTCCCTCATTCTCAAGGATTCATTACCCTCAAGAATGGGTTAAATTCTAGCTAATTTAGGGCAAAAATGAATCCCCTAAGGTTTTGAAATTTTTGAACAAGAAATAGAAAATCCACCATAAAAAGGTGAAATCTTACCACAAATCGAAGAAGAATCACGAAAATAAAAGTTAGCTAAGCTCCCAATGCACCCATAAGCTCCAATTTTAAAATATTGCACTATTTAGGGTTTATATATCAAGAGAGTGGATGATAGAATGACAAAAATAGACTAAAATAAGGTATTTATACCCCTTTCAGGTGCTTGAGTGTCGCTATTGCGACCCGACTATCGTGATCTCGATATATGGCATCAGGGGTAGAAGTCACTATCGCGACATTGCCCCATCACAATCGTGGAACTAGTGGTCTACCCAAGGAGTCACAATCGTGACTAAATCTGTCGCAATCATGAAATTGCTAGTGTTGCCAGATCGCTATCGCGAGCCATGGCCCGCAATCACCGGTGTACCAGTTATAATTTTTCCAAGTCTCTACCAACCCCTTGGAATTCATCTGGATTCTGTATATGCAAATAAACCGTGTAATTATGCCAAATTCGACATTCCGAACTAAAGGCACAGGCAAAATTTTCATCCGAGTTTGTTTTGATGAAATGCAGATCCTACACCCAATTTCCAATTTCTTAACTTTCCGACCAATAGGTCAAAATAAGCCTAGGTGTCACGAGAACTGAACCAAGAGTACTCCTAGCCTAAAATCGTTATTTCAGAGCTTCTATAATAGTTAAAATTTGCACACGAGGTTGTTTAACTAAAATTTTTGCCTGTTGGGCATTTGGAACCAACGATGACTTCAAAATAGGAAATTGGCTCTAAAAATCAAATGAATTACCCAGTAATCAAACCGTTAGTTCTAGCGAGTCATAAATGACTTGGGTCAACTATAGAAAAACTCTAACGGTGAAAATAAGAAAAAATATAGAAAATAACCTGAAGGGTCATTACAATATCCACTACTAGGAACTTTCATTTGCGAAAGTTAAGGATTAGGATATACCTAAAGTCTTGAACAGGTGAGGATACTAGGTCTGTATCTCGCTGTCGATCTTTCAAGTAGCCTCCTCACTGGGGCGATGCCTCCACTGAACCTTAACTACAAAAATCTCTCTAGTGCGCAATCGCCTGACATCACTAGCGAAAATGAGCACCGACTCCTCTACGAATGTCAACCAGTCATTTAACTGGATTGAGCCCATGCATGCATATGAGATGGGTAAAAAATGTATTGCCATAACACGGAGACATAGAAAACTGGATAGACATTAGCAAAATCTGGAGGTAAAGCTAACTCATAAGCCACCTCACCAACAGTGCAAAGAATCTAGAAGGGTCCAATATACCTAGGGCTAAGCTTACCCTTAATTTTGAATTGCATCACACCTTTCACGGGGGACACATGGAAGAAAAATTGAGCACCCGCTTCAAATCTCAAGGCACGAAGTTTACGGTCTATATAGGACTTTTTTCTACTCTGAGTTGCTCTCAACCTGTCCTTAATCACCCTTACTCTATCTAATAACTCCTGAAGCAAGTTAGTACGACGTGGTCTAACCTCTGAAATTTCAAACAAATCGATCGGAGAATGACATCTCCTACCATATAAAGCCTTAAAATGCTCTATCTCAATACTCAAATGATAACTATTATTATAAGTGAACACTGCCAAGGCTTATCCTCCCACTGGACTCCAAAATCCATAACATAGGCTTAGATCATATCCTCAAGTACCTAAATGGTTCGCTCAGATTGACCACCTGTCGGTGGATGAAAGGCTGTACTTAGATTCACTTGAGTACCCAACTCTTTCTGAAAAATCTCTTTAAAAGATAGAAGTTAACACAAAACCCTATTCTGAAATAATAGATATGGGCACACCATGCAAATAGATTATCTCACGCACATAAAAGCCAGCTAACCACTCAACATTGAAGGATATTTCAATCAAAATAAAATGCACTGACTCGGTCAATCGATCCATAATGACCCAAATACCATTGAAAACACGAGAAGTATGTCTACTAACGAAATCCACGATAATCCGCTTCCACTTCCACTCGGGAATGGGCAATCTCTAGATTAAACCACCTAGAAGTTGATGCTCGGCCTTCACCTAATGACAACAAAGGTAACGAGCTACAAAGTCTGCCACATCTTTCTTCATACCACTCTACTAAGAATACTTTTTCAAATCTGTATACATCTTAGCTGTACCTAGAAGTATAAAATATCTAGATCCGCAAGCCTTGTGCAGAATCAACTAGATCAAGTCATCGATCCTTGGAACACAAATGTGGCTATCAAATATCAAAACTCCCTTAAAATATATGGTGATACTCTCAGACTCAGCACTCAGCACCTAATCACGAAGGAAGCGAATCTTACTATTCTCAAACTAATAATCCCTTATCTGCTTAAAAAGCAAAGACCTCACCTCAACATTAGCAAAAATCATCCTAGGGTCAAAAATATCAAGGCAAACCATCAAGTTGGCTAAGAACTGAACATCCAATACGAACGACCTCTGAGAAACTAAAATACCAGCCAAACTACCTATACTCACTAACTTTCAACTTAAGGCATCTTCTACTACATTAGCGTTGCTCGAGTGCTAAGATAGAAATATCATAACCTTTCTCTAGGTCATCAGATGCTGAAGACTGGGGTGATCAATGAAAATATGACAATGCAGACCATAAAGGTAATGCCTCCAAATCTTAAGAGTAAAAACTACCACCCCCAACTCCGTCAGTAAGAGTAACCTCCGTCAGTAATCTAAAGAGCTTTCTGAATTAGTCGACTGGGCTATCTCAGAGGCTGATGGATGGACACTGAGGATACCCTCTTTGAGAACTACTATCTCTGAATTGGGAACTACTACGACTCCTAATAAAACTACCCTAGCATCTATGCCACTTATAATTTTCCCCTTAGGCCTCACGATGTATCTCCTCCATTACCTGAGCACGATTTGAGACCTCAGCAAAAGACCTACCCACAACAACCAGAATCTGAGTAGACATATGAAGGGGAAGTCTTAATCCTCGAACAAAGCAACGAAATCTATCATATTCAGTGTCCAGAATAGAAGTAGCATGCCTATAAAACTCGTGAACATGAGACTCATACTCCACAACTATCATGGAGCCCTGCTTTAATCTAGAGAACTGATCCCTTAAATGATCCCTAAGGCTGTGAGATATGTACTTCTCCAAGAATATCTCAGAGAACTGAGTCCATGTCAAAGGAGAGGATCTAGCTGGTCGAGAATCAATACAACCTTTCCACCAATATTGAGCAGCCAAATTCAACTAAAATATGATGTAATACACACCACGAGTTTCAATAAGGCCTAAATTATGAAGCCTATCCTTACAAGCAAACAAAAACTCATATGCATTCTTTCCCAGTTCGCTAGAAAACCTAGGCAGAGCCAACCTCTAGAATCTACCCAATATCTTCTAATTATTAATAGACATAACAGACTGGTAATCAATGGCTGAGCAATTATCGGCTGAGAAACTACTGGTGCAGAAAGGACCTCAACTTTGGGAACCACAACTTTAGGCCGCGCCTCTACCTTAGTACCTCTCTGATTTGTAGATTGTGCACCATCAGATGGTGCACCACTAACTATCCCTAAAAGTTGAACCAAAGTATCTCTGAGCACTGAAGAATAAATAAACCCTGGTAGAGCCTAGGCTGGTCCTTGGCCCACCGCTGGCTAGGGTGGAAGAATCTCTGACTTAGGAATAAGTACAGGGTCTTGTGAAGGCCCCTTATCCTATCCCCTAGCAAGGACACATCTCTAGGCTATCATATCTCTAGGCTATCCACAACCTTTGGGTCATTCACGAATAAGAGTAGGATCTCTAGACTTGGTCTCGGGACCGTTATCTCGTATAACGGTAGCATATATCCTGGCCATCTATGAAAAAGTGTAATTAAAGGAATGTTCGATAAACTAACTCAGAATCTTAGAATGATATGAGTGGAAGAAGTGAAGAATTCCTAAGAATGTCCCATATCCCCTCGAATATAGGAAACAAATGTAATCATTCCGATCTACAGGACTCTACTAGACACTTATGCTTGTACCAATAATACCGGTAAAACCTAGGCTCTGATACCAATTTATCACAACCTAATTTAAGTCATGATGGCACCTACTAAATCCCGCTAGTAGGTAAGCCAAATCGTAACTTGGAGTTAAATGCGATGGGTTAACTTGGCGGAAATGCCCAAAATGGGCAAAAATCAACAACACAACTATTAATTAAGCATAATATTGGAAATAGATAAAGATAATCAACATAGATTCCATCCCACGATCTAGTAGAGTCAGTACAAGAGCATCTAGTAATAATAATACAACCTAAGTATCTAGAATAGTCAATACAATCTGTCTCGAAATAAAAGACTGAACGTAGAAAGATAGAAGAAAATAGGTGACTCCAACTCCAAGAGCTTACCCTATCTCTGGATATCAACACATTACTAACATCGATTAACGACAACAACTAGTACTGGAATTTTCACCAAAAAGGTACAAAAGTATAGTATGAGTACCAAAACCACAGGTACTCAGTAGGCATCATCGGTCGACTGAGCTAAATCATAATATAAGAATGATAAATTGTGAGATAATATAACTAAGTCAAGGTATAGACAAACCTGAAGTAACTCTAACATTGTTGTGCATAAGTAAGTAGATAAATCAGAATAATAGAATAATGTAACATAAAGCATCAACACATGCAATCATAATTACAAAATTGGCTCCCATACACCAATTACTGTGGAAATGTAAATAACCCATCACAAGCCCCTATAAGCCTGGATGCTACAAACATGATTGAATAATACACCATTATTATTTCTTAACTCTCACAATACCATTTGAAATCATCCAAGTTATGCAATACTATAAACATCGATTGAACATATTTATCATTTATAAATGAGTCAACACTTATCAACTACTCCCTCTATTTCAAAAAGAATGACCTACTTTCCTTTTTAGTCAATTTAAAAAAGAATGACCCCTTTTCCTTTTTGGCAATACTTTAATTTCAACTTTTCACATCGCATATTTAGGTTCACAAGATTAAAGGGCATTTTGGTACATTTAACACAACTTTAATTTAAGGCCACAAGATTTAAAAGTCTTTTTTATTTTCTTAAACTTTGTGCCAAGTCAAAGTAGGTCATTCTTTTTGAAACAGAGGGAGTATTATTTATCAACTAGCCAATATTTATAAACTAACCAATATTTATCACTAGTATCTATTCATATCATACCACTATATAACCATTTCATCATTTTCAAATTATCTAGATTATCAATCTCACACCCCAATATGATCATATCATAATAAGTATATCATCATAGTATAATATGTATATCTGAACTCAAACCAATATATATGTATATATAATCAATAGCAGACTTGAACCAATAAATATAATCAATATTTGGACTCAAACCAATAAATATAATCAAAATCCCCACTTGAACCAATAAATATATCATCAATGTCATAATCATTCTTCAGACTCAAATCGGGTAAATATCATCAATATCCTAATCATCCTCCAAACTCGGATCCGTAATTATAAATATATCAATATAATAAATAGTATCATCAATAACATAAGTAATAGCATAGTCAATTGTCATCAACCCTCACATCAACTGATGTTGGGTGTGTTTATGCACTTTAGTGTCATTATCCTAGTCTATATAGCCTTGTTTTGAGGATAGTTCATGTTCTTTATGTGTTGATAATGATATAAATAAAAATTTAAGTGTTCAAGGATGTTATTACAATGTTTAAAAGTATTTTCAAACAAGTTTGGGTTTAAATCGATCATTTAGAGTCTAGACGAGAAAACTAGTTTTACTAGCTTAAGCTAATTGTCGTTCTAGTTGATCTTAGTCGATTCTATCATTTATAATGAGTTACTTATGATTTGAATATTTTATTAAGTGTGTAAATTATTTAAATTTTTCAAATTCAATTGAAATGAGCCAAGAGTCAATAATAAGTTAAAGCGTAAAGTGGTAGAGGCTAGTGCTTCGTTTGAGTTTTTAGCTTATAGTTCTTGACGCTGTGTTGTGTTGAACTCTAATGTGTGGTGTTTGATAATGTAGGATGCTTGAGGATTTGATTTAAATGATATTTTGATATTGAACAAGCTATTATTAAAGGTAAAATAACACCACAAGGCAAGGATAGACGATGAACACTTAGACAAAATTGTGGAAGCAAATTCCAGTGAGGGCATGGAGATATGACCGCGATGCCTCAACCATAGTGGCTCTATAAGGCCCGTGATGCCTGAATTGAACTGGTGCTATAGAGCCCATGCAACATGGCTTTGAGTGGTGCTCAACAGCCCGCGACGCGCCTACCATTCAAGTGCTCAACAGCCCGCGATACACCCCTTTCCTACACGGTCTTGGCTTCTTTATACTATTAATACAAAATGTTAAACACTTTGTATATTATCTTTGGATGTCTTGGAGCATTGTGATGGGCTGATAAACACTTTATTTAGGGTTTTTATTCTTAAACTTTAGCTTTTTAATATATTTGATTATGTATTAGTTATTTGGATCATAATTATGTCGATTAGTGGATAAATGCCCTTTTCTGGGGTTAAAGCCGAGATCATGAGTACTATCGTGTTGAATTGATTTCGTTTGAATTTATTATCATATTTTGTTGTTTTTTTATCCTTGTTTTAACTATTTAAGGATTCATAGCCCCTAGAATATATTCATTGTCTACTTTGTGATCTCAGGATGGGAATGGAAAGATAGAACATAGGGGTAAATAAAGTAGGGTTCTTACTCTTCTATGAAATAAGGAATTCAAATTAGCGTCTAGGATAAGGATGTACCTAGAAGACTTGCTTGATTCACATGTAGGGTGATGGATTTATGAATCTAATTGGATTATTACATCCCCGCTCAATGATGTAGTTGTAATGTTCAAGTTAGGTAGACAATTAGAGGTTAGGAGACCATGATCATGTGATAAACCCAGCGAATCAACAACCAAGATAAGAGATTTAACGAATGAAGTTCAATAGTGTAGTATGATTGTTCGAAGTGCTTTAACCCTGTGCTTTACTCTATTGATTTTCTTTAGTCTTTTACTTTACGCATTGTTTACTTTAACTTTAGTTTACAAATTTCAAACTCTCTTTAGGTTACGCTTACACCGATTAATCTTAGAAGATAAACTAGAATTGAAAAGTTGTTGGAACTAGCCCCTGTAGGATTGATATTTGGATTTTTTTAAGGCCAATATATTACTTGGTAGACCACGTACACTTGCGTGTGCGTTTGGGCGCTGTCGGGCTTTTGGCGCCGTTGTCTGGGACTTGTAAATCCTCCTATGAAATTCCTAGTCCCCCTATTGTATTGAATCAATAAAAAAAAGAGGTCAGTGCTACGGCCCCCTATTGTTTGATCCAATATTGACCGGGGACGAGTCTGGGGACAAGGGTAAACGTGAGGAATGGCACCTCCGCCCTACTAAAGAAGTTCGCATATGATTTCTCACTTTTGATTGAAGATTTGATTAAACTAACTTTACCCTGCCTCGGAAAAACCAGTATCAAACCGACTTGAGCAAGTTAGCGAGTTACAAAGGGCGATGCTACCGCATCGAGCGTGTTGTTGGAGAAAAAGATCAATATATTGGCAGATAACGCAGCGGATGATACGTACTTGGAAATAAGCCCCCTAACCGCCTTTCTACTCGTGTTCGTAGCTCGATCGGAGGTCAAGACTGTGGTCCGGCGGAAAAACAGAAGTCGTCCGTAATTTGAAAACTATTTTAGTTTTAGTTTTGATTTTTATATTTATTTAGTGCTTTACCCTTGGTCTTGGATTTGTATTTGCAGGAAACAAGTTTTCAAGCCAATAAGCTGGCAAGGGATAGGAATTTAGTTAAACCAAGCCCTAAACCCGAGCAATGCTTCCATCAACAAAGAAGAGTAGTAATCTTTATCCCCCATATTCTGTAAATAGAATAAGATCAACACAATCCTGCTCTTATGGCTGAAGGACAAGAATCCCATAGGACAATTCGAGAAGTAGCAATCCCACTTTCAACAAATTTGGCCTCCCCTTTTCAAAAATTGGCTGATGGAGGTAATTTTAAGCTAAAATAGAATATGGTGCAACTTTTGATAAGAAGTGGATGGTTCACAGGGCTTTCACATGAAGATCCCTAAGTCCACCTGTGAAACTTTTTGGAGATCAGTGACACATTCATCCCTATAGGTGTGTCAACTGAATATATAAGGCTGACATTATTCCCCTTCTCACTGTTGGGAAAAGCAAAGAAGTGGTTAAATGCTGAGCCATTATATTCAATCACAATATGGGATGACTTATCCTGGAAGTTCTTTATCCGATTCTTCTCATCTGGCAAGACTACGAGACTTCGCAGTGAGATTTTGTGCTACAAACAGAAGCCAGACGAGAATCTATATCATGCATGGGAGCGATTCAAGGCACTTCTTCGGGACTATCCACATCATTAACAATCCAATAAGGTATTATCTTATACTTTTGTTGAGGCACTTTACCATAGCACAAAATTTTTCTAGATTCAGATGCAGATGGTCAAGCTTTGGAGCTAATGTATGATGAGCTATATACATTGTTGAACAACATTGCTTAAGGGAATATCAAATGGCATTTAGACTCAAGGAATGCTATAAAAAAGAGTGCAGGTGTACTGGAGGTGGACCAATTTATTGGTATATCTGTATTGCAAAATCAGATAAGCAACATAAAGTTAGGAGTCATTCAACCTGTAGCCACAGTTTATACAATTCAACAAGTTGCAGGTTGGTGTGAGATTTGTGGTAATAGTGGCCATTCTACAGTTATATATGTTGTAAATGCTGATCTTATAATGTATGTGGGCAATGCTCAAAGCCAAAATATGGGAACACCTACAATCTAAAGTGGCAGACTCAACCACTAAATTTGCCATGGTAGGCTCAACAATAGCAGCTTCAATAACCACAGGTTCAAGGGAATTAGGCCACAAATAACGATATGGAAGAGATGATAAAATAGGTATTATCTTATTAAAAACAATTGGTAGCAGCTATAAAGAGTTAGCGGGAAGACATAAGGACCCAACAGGCAACTACAAGGAACTTAGAGTTGTAGTTGGGGAAACTACAACAAACACTAAATACCAGGCCTCAAGGTGGTTTGCCAGGTGATACTGAGCCTCCTAAACAAGACATGACAATAATTTTGAGGAGTGGTAAAGATCTTAATGAATGGTTCCTAAGAAAACTAAGGAGGTAGATGCTAATTTGGTGCCCAAACTGGTAAATAACAAAGTTACTAAAAATTCAAGAAAGTTTGAGTACTCGATAACAAAAGTTGCTGAACAGGTGAAGGAGATACCACAACTACCTTTACCACATAAGTATATAAAAATGAAGGAGGATGCGTGCTTCAAGAAGTTCTTTGACACGTTCAGAGAGCTTCACATTAATTTACCTTTTTTAGATGTTTTATCGGGAATGTCCAAGTATGCTAAGTAATTGAGGATGTGGTTGATAATAAAGTTATGATATAGTATGCTGAGACAGTAGCACTCACTGAGGAGTGTAGCTTTGTGGTGACTCAAAAGATGCCCCAAGAGCTTAAGGACCCTGGGAAGTTCACTCTCTCCATTCAAATTGGCAACAACGAGGTTGTTCATGCACTTAGTAATTTAGGGTCAAGTATTAACTTGATGCCCCTCTCTTTCTTCAATACTTTGGGATTGGTAAATCCTAGACCAAGCTTTGTGCTAATGCAACAGGCAAACGAAACCATAGCCCATCCTGAAGGAGTCATAAAGAATATTCTCATAAAAGTTAGAAAATTTATTATTCCTATTGACTTTATTGTTTTAGATTTTTTAGGCATATGAAAAGGTGATGATCATTTTCTGACTTCCATTCTTAGTGATGAGAGGAACTTTGATAGATATGAGAGAGAGAACACTCACAATGAGGTTGAAGGATGAAGAAATGGTTTTTAAATTGTACAAACCGCTTAACACACTATCTCAGTACAAAGACTTGTGCATGATTAGTGTGATTAAAGGGGATAAGTACAGGGTGGTGGATATGGTACCACAAAATAGCTCCTCAAACTTCCTCATTGAGCAGTCTAAGCCACAACCACCTAAGCCCAATATGGTGCAGGTTGATGAGCCTAAAAAGGCTAATGTTGAAAAAGCTGTTGAACTTGAGAGTTCATACTCAAGAGGTCAAAAATAAATAAGAAAATGGCATCCTAGTATGAGGAAAAGGATGGAGAAATATGATTAAGTCGTAGTTGGGTCATGCCGCGATACTAAATCAGGAGATGCTTGGAGGCAACCCAATTTAAGGTAGGTTTTATTTTTAATTTTTTAGTTTTTAGTTTTTACTTCATGTAGTTTTTGTTTTTTTTAAGTCACAGGTTGATGGAAAGTCTAAGTACCAAAAAACCTGAGCTAAGGAGTATGGCAAAACTAAGTATAGGGATCCTGAACCCTCTTAATGGTAAAAAATGCTATTGTCTAGGACTAGAGGCTCCAAGGAGTATTTCTATCTCTACTTTTAAAATATACTTTGGGGACAAAGTATATTTTTAAGTGTGGGGTGCAGAAATTCCTATTTTTAGGGTAATTTTAAAATTTTTTGTTAAGAGTAAATGTGGGATGTTCTTGTTGGTGCTATATGTGACTGCATGATGCAAGTGTTTTGATTGTAAAGAGCATGTTAATTATGTGAATTACTATTTTTTAGACTCCTAGGCTCATGTTTATGACTCTAGTACATATTGGATTAATGTTACACTCATGCTATTGTGTGGTTAAGAGTCTATGATGATCCTGCTAGAGTTGAGCATGTGCCATACACGTATAAGATTGTTTATATATTCCTTATTTCATGTGATGACTAGAGCTTGCCTGGTGTGTGTGCAACGTGAAATAAAGAGTGTGGGTTTAGGAGATGATATAGACATTTCTTTGATAGCCATGTTTCAAACCCTTTTTTTGATCTACCCTTGTGCATAATCCTAGTTAACCCCATTGAGCCTTTAGCTTATTCTTTGGTAGCCTTATATGTAGCCTAATCCCCTTCTTTGATTGACCTTAATTTGATCTGAATCTCCTAAGTGCTTGAGGGAAAAATTAATTGAGTTAAGGAGTTTGAGATTTAAGAAACAAAAGGTGTGTAAAAATCATTATGTGTTATAGTTGGGAGTTAGGGAAATTTGTGCTTGAAAAGTTCCCATTTTTAGCCCAGTTATGTTACAATGAACCTGTTTTGGCCCTGGTCCTCATTGGACATTGTTCACCTCAATTAAGGAAAATCGCTTAAGTTGAGGGTGGCTATCATAGGGATATGTAGCATAAAATAGGTGTGAAAAAATACAAAATTGAATGATATTTACATAGTATACTCCCACCATAATATATGTGAATGAGATTAATGAGATAGGGCAAAATAGAAGATGTGGTAGATGAAAGTGGTGTACATAGGTTGTTAGAGATTGGTCTTAATTATCAAAAGTGATGTACTAAAGTGCTTAGGAAAGATAGTCACTATTCTTATCCACAATAGTTCCTATCCGTCCCTTAACCTATATTACAACCATTAAAGACCTATTTGATCCTAATATTCATCATTCTAATATTAGTGGAGCACTTCACTAAGGGCAAACCTATGGCTCATCTAGTGCAACTTGTGAATTCCTTGTGAGAGTGAGCGTAACTTAATTCTCGTACCTATTGTGTTGTAAATTACATTTATGTGAGTGTTTATGGGTAACTCTTTTGTTGTGAGAGACATGTTTTATGAATGTGGATGATTTGTATGATGTCTTTTATTGAGCTATACGCATGAGTTTTCCAACTTGGTGAGTCAATTCTTGAGGCAAGGATGTTTTTAAGTAGTGTTCTTGAACTCTCAATGGTGTACATAACATGCTTAGTGTAGAAACTTGCATTCTGTGTAGTCATCGTAGTACTAGCTTGAGTGTCTTACATGTAGTAGAAGTGTAGAATCACCTCAACTTATGATGCTTATAGTTAAGTTATTCGAGGACAAACAAGGCTTTAAGTGTGGGGTGGTGATGTTGGGTGTATTTATGCACTTTACTGTCATTATCCTAACCTATTTAGCCTTATTTTGAGGATAATTCGTGTGTTTTCTATGTTGACGGTAATATAAATAAACATTTAAGTGTTCAAGGAAGTGATTACAATTTTTAAAAGTGTTGTCAAACAAGTTTGGATTCAAATCAATTATTTAGAGTCTAGACGAGAAAACTAGTTTTACTAGCTTGAGCTAGTTGTCGTTCTAGTTGATCTTGGTGGATTCTACCATGTATAATGAGTTTATTATGTTTTGAATGTGTGATTATGTATGGAAAACTTATTTATAGTGTGCAAAGTTCAATTGAAATGAGCCAAGAGTCAACAATAAGTGAAAGCAGAAAGTAGATGAGACTAGTGCTTTGTTTGAGTTTCTCGCTTGTAGTTCTTGACGTTGTATTGTGTTGAACTCTCATGTGTGGTTTTTGATCATGTATTATTCTTGAATATTTTATGTATATGATATTTTGATGTTTAAAAATCTGATATTGAAGGCAAAATAACACCACATGGCGAGGATGGACGATGAACACTTAGACAAAATTGTGGAAGCAAATTCCAGTGAGGGCATGAAAATATGCCCGCGAGGCCTCATCCATAGAAGATCTATAAGGCCCGAGACACCTGCCTTGGACCGGTGCTATAGATCCCTCTCAATATGCCTTTGAGCAGTTCTTAAAAGCCCCCAACGCGACTGCCAGTCCGGTGCTCAATAGCCCGCGACACACCACTTTCCTACATGACCTAGGCTTTCTTCTATTATAAATACACAATGTTAAACACTTTGTAGATTATCTTTGGAAGTCTTGGAGCATTGTAAGGGGATTATGAATACTTTATTTAGTGTTTTTATTATTTAACTTGATCTTTTTAATAGATTTCACTATGTATTCAATTAATTAGATCATGATTATGTCGATTAGTGGCTAAACTCCCCCTTTCCGGGGTTACAGCCGAGATCATGACTAGTATCGTGTTGAATTGATTTCGTTTGAATTGATTATCATCTTTGGTTATTTCTTTATCCTTGTTTTAACTATTTCAAGGATTCATGGATTTTAGAATATATTCATTGTCGACCTTGTGATCTCATGAGGGGGAATAAGAAGATAGAACATGGGGGGTAAATAAAGTAGGGTTCTTATTCTTTTATGAAATAAGGAATTCAAATTAGCGTCTAAGATAGGGATGTACCTAGAAGCCTTGCTTGGTTCACATGTAGGATGATAGCTTTATGCATATAATTAGATTATTACATCCCAGCTGAATGCTATAGTTGTAATGTATAAGTTAGGTAGATGATTAGAGATCGAAAGACCATGATCATGCGATAAACCCTACGAATCAATAACTAAGATAGGTGATTTAACGATTGAAGTTCAATAGCGCAGTATTATTATTCGAAGTGCTTTAACCCTGGGCTTTACTCTATTGGTTGTCTTTAGTCTTTTACTTTACGCACTATTTAATTTAACTTTAGTTTACAATTTTCAAACTCTCTTTTGGTTCCGCTTGCACCGATTAATCTTAAAAGTTAAACTAGAATTGAATAGTTGTTGGAACTAGATCCTATGGGATCGATATTCGGCTTCATTTAATACCACTATATTACTTGGTATACCACGTACACTTGTGTGTGTGCTTAGGCTCTATCATCAACTAACATAACCATGAAGTGTCTAAGATTCTCAATAACACCTCAATAAGCATTTCAAAGTGTCCAACAAGTGTATAAAGGTCTACAAAAGCTAACATGCATCTTAGCCTAAGGTGAGTCAAGGGACCACTTCTAGTCCCTGAAGTTCCATTTTAGAAAAATACTACCCGAATTAGGCTTAAGGTATGAAAATCAATTTTAGATTTTAAACAAGCCTCACTTTGACCTAAGATAAAATTTTACCTAAATTATGAGCAACTAGGTCAATTATGCCTAATTTACGGTTTCCTAATAGCCTAAAGGATCCAACTAACCCAAGTATTGCAATTCATCATACCAACAGCTAAAACCGTCATTTATCAACTCTCATAATACCATTGCAATTCATTCAAGTCATACCACACCATAACCATCGATTGTTTATATTCATTATTTGTAAATAAGTCAATACTTACCAACTATCCATCATATAGCAACCAATCATCATGTATCAATAAATAATCCTTTATAAACTAATCATCACTTATCCACTAATCATTAATTTTTAATTAACCAATATTTAGAAACTATCCAATATCTATAATCTAATCAATATTTAGCAACTAGCTAATATTTATCAACGAACCAATATTTAGCAACTAGTCAATATTTATCAACTAACCAATATTTAGCAACTAGCCAACATTTATCAACTAACCAATATTTAACAACTAGTCATAATATCCCTAGAGTCTATTCATATCATACTACATTATAATTATTTCTTTATTTTCAACTTAGCTAGTTTGTCAATCTCACACCCAATGTCATCATACCATAAATAGTATATCATCATAGTATAATACGTATAGTCTGACTCAAACCGGTATGGATATTCAATAATATCCTCATAATATCATCATTGTCATATTCTGGTCTTTCCGGACATATATATATATATATATCATAATCACCCTCCGGCCTTGCCCGACATATTATGATTATAATCATCCTCCGGCCTTGCCAAATATATATCATCATAATCATCCTCCGACTTTGTTGGACATATATTATCAGAATCATCCTCCGGCCTTGCTAGACATATATCATCATAATCATTCTCTGGTCTTGCCAGGCATATATCATCATCATCATACTCCGATCTTGCTGGGTATATATGCATTATCATCATGTCATCATTAATATCATCAATATCATAGCCATACTCCAGGTTTCTATTGGGTATAAATAATTAGTATCATCACCGATATGGTTAATAGCATAATTATTAGAGTATTTAATAGCATAACTATTCACATAATATATTAACATGATCAATAATCATAATCAAAGCATGAATTCTAGCATAAATAATAGCATAATTGCAAACATAGTAACTAAACACGATCTTTGGCATAATCACTAGCATATTCAATAATATAATCAATAAGCATTCTCTTTAGCATAATCCATAGTGTATTCAGCAATATAGTCATTAAACATGACCTCTAACGTAATCAATATGTACTATCAAGCATAGACAATAACTTGTCAATAGCCTAATTAATGGCTTATCATTATCATAAAAGATAGCTTATCATTAGCTTAGTCATTATGTAATCCATGACATAACTATAGCTTATTCATATCATGATCGCTAGCTTAATTTATGGCTTAGTCAATATCATACTCAAGGGCTCATTCAATAGTATATTCGGTAGCCCAATCAATAACCAAATCAGTAGTATATTCAAGAGCTCATCTATGATCATAAGCTTAATCAATAACTCATTCATAGCATACTCATTAAGAATTACTACCAACATCATTCATCCTAACCAACAAGTACCAAGACATCTAAATATCACCAAAATAACATCATCCTAGATGTACACAAACGTATCAAGGGTCTTTAGTAACTATCACAAGTCCTGACCTAAGGTGGGTCGAAGTACCCACTTCTAAAATCCCAAAATAATTTATCAAAAAATATCTACCCCAAACTAGGATAAGGTATTTAAATCCTCTTTTAGATGTTAAACAATCCATAACTAATCCTAGGATTGCAATTCCCCCTAATATAGAGCAACTAGATCAATTTCATCTATGGAAAAGCTGTATAAGTAAGTTTTATCCTAAATTCAAGTAACCAAGGAAATCTTCTCATTAATTGAGTAACTAAGGTATTTCCATGCTAACAAGAGCCTACAAGGTCAATTTCACCAAAGATAGGAATAACTAAGCTAATCATGCCCAAAATGATAGTCAAAATAGCCTAAATGATCCAACTAATCCCAAGTATTTCAATTTATCACATCAATACCTAAAAATCATCCCAAATCTAACACAATATCATAAACATACTATGAATTAGCTCAATCTAATAAGGGGTAAAACCTAGCTTACCTGGACACCAAAGAAAACTCACAAGATCCGTTAAATCACTGTTTTTTCTTTCCGAGATACTTTCACAAGATGCCAAGCTATAAAAATCACATTTTACTCATCAATACGAGAATAATGATACCCATATTGCACTATTATGATTCGGCTCCAAATTCACATAAAAATCCTATGTGGGTCCCACTCACGAAATTTACATTTTAAAAACCAACCTAATCTTCTCATATGCTCAAGTAATTATCACCCTTGATAGTGATTGAAATTCAAGCTAAATTAGGGATAAAATCAAGCCCTCAAGGTTTTGGGGGTTTGTAACATGAAATAAAGAAAGTCTACCAAGAAAAGGATGAATTGTTACCTCAAATTGGTAGATAATTGTAAAAATAAGTGTTAGACAAGCTCCCGATCCACCCACAAGCACCAATTTAATCTATCTCTCTAGTTAATGTTTTGGTCTCAAGATATTGGGTGAAGAATGAGCAAAATTGGGCTAAAATAGGGGTATTTATACTATTACCCGATTCTTGAGTCTCGTGATTGCAACTCGACTATCACGATCGCGATACAGAGCATCAGACAGAGAATTCACAATTGCAATATTTCCCTTTGGCGGTCACAAAATTTGTGATTTGTCCAAAATATTGCATTCGCAACGTGAAGTGTTGCAATTGCGACACTTACTGGTGGTGCCATATCACAATTGCGATCTAAATTTCGTGATCACGGGGGCATCAGATCATAACTGAGACTTGGAATTTTCCAAGTCTTTGTCAACCCCTCGGGATTCATTCGGAATCCCTTATATGCTACTGAATAATGTTAACACACCAAATTTATCATTCTGGACTCAATGGCGCAATAGAAATTTCCATTTGAGGTAGCTTTGATAAAATATGGGTCCCTTACCCATATTCTATTTTTTGTAACTTTTCAACCAATAGGTCGAAATGAGATTGGGTGCTTCGGGACCCAAACCAAAGGTCCAACTAGCCTAAAATAAATATTTTAGGAGCTGCTTAAACCATCAGAATTTGCATTCAAGGTCATTTGACTAGAGTTTTTGCCCAGCAGCTATTTGAAACTAGCGAAGACTTCAAAATAAGGAAATGGTTTTAAAAATCAAACGAACTGCTCGATGACTGAACTGTTAGTTCCAATACTTATAAATGACTTGGGGCAGCTATAGAGAATCTCTAATGGTAAAAATCTATTGAAATATGGAAAATGACTTAAAGGGTCATTATAATATCCATTACTAAAGGAACTTTCATCCGCAAAAGTTAAGGATTAGGATGTACTTGAAGTCTCAAACAGTTGAGGATATTGGGTTCGCATTTCGTTCTCAATCTCCCAAGTAGCCTCCTTTATAGGGCGGTGCCTCCACTGAACCTTAACTATAAGAATCTCCCTAGTGCGCAATTGCTTAACATCACTAGTAAAATAAGCACCAGCTCCTCTACGAAGGTCAAATGCTCTTCCAACTAGATTAAGTACCATCTAAGAACTTAAGGTAGATCAAGAATGTATTGCCGCAACATGGAAACATAGAAAACTAGATGAACAATAGTAAAATCTAGAGGTAAATCTAACTCATAAGCCACCTCACCAATTGTGCGAAGAATATTGAAAGGCCCAATATATCTAGGGCTGAGCTTGCTCTTCCTCCTAAACCTCATCATACCCTTTATGGAAGATACTCAGAGATATACTAGGTCACCAACTCCAAATATCAAGGCATGAATACTACAATCTGCATAGGCCTTCTGCTTACTCTAAGTTGCTCTTAACCTATTCTGAATCACCCTGACTCTATCCAATGACTCCTGAAGTAAATCAGTACCATGGGGTCAAATCTCGAAAGTCTCAAACCATTTAATAAGAGAACAACATCTCCTACCATACAAAGCCTCAAAAGTCACCATATCAATACTCAAATAATAACTGTTGTTCTAAGAAAACTTTGCCAAGGCTAAGTGATCCTCCCACCGGTCTCCAAAATCCATAACACAGGCTTGGAGCATATCCTCAAGTACCTGAATAGTTCACTCGGACTGGCCATAAGTCTGCAGATGGAAGGAGGTACTAAGATCCACCTGAGTACCAACCTCCCCATGAAAAGCTCTCCAAGAAGTGAATATGGAACCTCGATCCAAAATAATAGATATAGGCATGCCATGCAAATGGACTACCTTACGCACATAGTTGCTGGATAACCTCTCGGCACAAAAGGACATTTCAATAGGAAGGAAATTGGCTGACTTGGTCAATCGATCCATGCTGACCCAAATACCACCGAAACATGGTGGTACGAGGCAAACCACTAGTAAAATCCATTGTAATCCGCTCTCATTTATACTCGAGAACTGGTAATCTCTGAATTAAACTACCTGGATGCTGATGCTTAGCCTTTACCTACTGAAAACACAGAGATCAAGCTACAAAATCTGTCATATCTCTGTAACACCCCAAAAATCTATCCCGAGATGTCACACGGTGCTTAGGACCAAAAGTGGTCCAAAGCTAACCCATGACCTGGCATACTCTTAAGTAACTGAGAAAATATGTATAAAATGACTGAGCTTACTGTGCGGAAACATAAAAATAATGGAATATGTGAAAAATACAATACTGATACCATTTTACACTCTAATAAAGTTTGAAAAATGGAAATAAAATTACCTAACTGACTCTAACTGACATCTGTGAAGCCTCTACTATATTGATTATAGATATTTGGGACGCGACTCAAACTATCATTAATCAATACATATGAATAAGAAAATAAAGTACATCAATAACATCTAACTAAAGTCCCCAAAGTAGAAGGACTCATTATCTGCCGGTTGGAATCTGCAAATTATCTTAATATAGTATGCGTGCTACAACTGAGCTTATACCTACATTATGAGTCAATGTAGCACATAGACATATATGTGGATCAGTACTTTGAGGATGTACTGAGTATATGGGGGTGAAATGCATAAGTAAAATACTATCTCATCATCATAATTTGTAAAATATTGCATGCTAAATGTAAATGACTCACATAAGCTGGAATATCTGAAATACTAAAATATGTAACAATGAGAAACAAATCGTACTTTATAAATCTTGTGAGCCATAACATTTAGTTCTAATAGCTATACTTGTATTCTTCCTTTAAATCATACTAAGTGTGAAAAGGACTCACTCTTTAAATCTGAAATCTAAAAGTTGAAGTCTGTAGCTAACATCTTTCTATAAGGCATAATCTGAGTAAAACTTGTGAGCCTTCACACTTGGTTTTTCTAAAAGTTTTTTCTATAAATATTTTTCTAAAAGTCTTTACTATTAGGGAGATACTTTAAAATTGTTCTAAAAGCTTTTACTCTTAGGCAAACACTTTATCTAAAGGGAGGTTCTTCTAACCCATATAAACTATGTGAGCTACATGGAGTCCAACGTCTTGACCTCCTAAGAAAGAAACCTCACATTGGGGAGAGGTGTCATACTCTTGCTAGGGAGTATAACCTAATCCATGTGATCAATCACAAGTTAAATCTGTCATCCATATAAATGGGAATAATCTGAATCTATACCTACGTAGGCTCATAGTTCTGTAGAAGATAGGGCACGCTAATCCCAAAATTCTTGTTCGGTGCTAAATACTACTCCCTCTTAAATCTGTATGAGCAAACCATTAGAAATCTACTTTTTAAAACTAGCATAAGGATTCATGTGAAAACTAGTTAAAAAGGAACCTCCTTCCGAGTTAATCTTGTCATAGGCACTAAAATAGTAGCATAGTCCTCGATGAATCATCTATACGAAGTGGTCAACCCAATAAATCTATGAACCTTAGTCAGAAATATAGATCTAGCCCTATCACGAATCGCCTCATTGTTCGCTGGGTTTACCATAATACCATACTTAGACACCACATTTCCAAGGAATGTCACCAACTCAAGCCAAAACTTACACTTAGAGAACTTGGTGAAAAACACATGATCTCTCAAAGTCTGGAGCACAATCCTTAAATGCTGTGTATGGGCCTCTCTACTCTTTGAATACACAAGTATGTTGTTGATTAACACAATCATATAAAAAACCAAATAAGTTCTGAATACTCGGTGCATCAAAGCTATAAATGCAGCTGGGCCATTAGTCAAGCCAAATGATATCACAAGGAAGTCATAATGACCATAACGGGTCCTAAAAGATGTCTTTGGGATATCTTCAACCCAAATCCTCAACTGATGATAGCTAGATCTCAAATCAATCTTAGAAAACACTGCCTCTCCCTAAAACTGGTCAAACAAATCATTAATGCAAGGCATAAAATAATGGTTCTTCACCGTTACCTTATTAAGCTTCCCATAATCAATGCATATATGCATGGAGCAATCTTTCTTATTCATATATAACACAGGATCTCCCCAAGAAGACACACTCAATTTAATAAAACCCTTACTAAAAATATCCTGAAGTTGATAATTTAGCTTCTTTAGCTCGGTAGGAGCCATAGGGTAAGGTGCTATAGAAATAGGTTGGGTGCCAGGCTCGAGATCAATAGCAACTCAAACTCACAGATAGGGGAAATACTAGGTAGGTTGGTAGAAAATACATTAGGAAACTCACAAACTACAAGAATAGAGTCAAGCGATGGACTCTCCATACTAGTATCACAAATATTAGTGAACCCCTCAAAATAAGCTTTCTAGCACGAACACAAGAAATAATCCCCATCGGCTCGTGACTAACAACTTTCTTCCACATGACTGGGGTATACTAGGCATGACTAAGGTAACAGTCTTGGCAAAATAACCTATGGGCTCATGATAATGGGATAACCAGTCCATTCCAGTATCATCTCAATTATCCACCATATCTAAAATAATAAGATCAACATGAGAATTAATATCACTAATAGTCACAGCATAGGATTTAAACACCCAATCCATTACTAATGAATCACCTATGGGAGTAGATACACACAAGGACACTGATAATAGATCCAAATATAATTCTAACCATAGGGCATAATAAGCAAAAGCATAAGAATAAGCGGATACCATATTAAATAAAGCAAGGTCTAACTGACGACACACCAAAATTGTAACTATAACAATAATATCTGAATATAGCCTCAGGCCTAGCATGTACTGCATATAACTAACTATGCTTGCTACTTGGTTGGGCCCCTGACCAACCTCCTATTCTACCTGTATTAGAACCTCCTCGAGTACTCTGGAAACTACTTCTACGGCCTTGAGAACCACATCTAGCTGTGGGATGACCTGCTCTAATAGCGTGAGCACTTTGAGCTGAAGCAACATTGCCCCACGACAAGGGCAATCTCCCAAAAAGTGACCAGGAACTCCATAAATATAACATGACATCTGAGATAAACAAGAACCAACAGATCTGGATGAGGCAGAATAACCACTAAGTCTAGGATGACTATATGATGAACCTCTCGAAGACTAACCACTACCCTTACCAAGGCGATCACTAGTACTAAACTAACCTCTATTAGTAATCTAAAGTGCTACCTGAATAGGTTAACTAGGATGATTCTGAGACTGATAGGATGGATGCAGGTGGTATCTACCATGAAAATGGCTACCTTTGAATCGGGAAGTACTAGGACTCCCACTAAAATTGGCTTGATTTCTAGGACTCTTATAGCTGCCCCAATGAGCCTCATAATGCATCTTATCCATAAGATGATCATGATCAGAAACCTGTATAAAAGACCTACCCACAATAGCCAAACTTTAAGTAGACATACGAAGGGGAAGTCTTAACCCTCTGATAAAGAAACAAACTCTCTTATATTCTGTATCCAGGATAAAAGTTGTATGCGTAGCCAACTCATGAAAAAAAGTGTCATACTCAGCAACTGTCAAGAAGACCTACTCCAATCTAGCAAACTGACCCCAAAGGCTGCAAGGAATATACTTCTCCAAAAATATTTCTAAAAATTGAGCCCATGTCAAAGAAAAGATCCAACTTTCTAGAATACATATACCTTTTCCACCAATATTGATAGCTAAGTATAACTAAAATATGGTGTAATCCACACCAGGAGTCTTAAATAGGCCTAAATTAGGGAGCCTATCCTAATAAGCAATCAAAAACTCATACGCATCCTCGCTGGGAGCACCAGAAAACCTAGACAGATCCAAGATTAAGAATCTACCCAACATCTTATGCTCCTCAACAAACATATCAGGTTGGGCTACCACGGGCCAAGCAACTACCTACAGAGAAACCATCGGTGTAGGAGGGACCTTAATTTTGGGGGCTAGAACTATAGGTTACACCCCCGCTTCAGTACCAATCTGATCTGTAGACTGTGCATCATCAGATAATGTACCACTAACTAACCCAAAACCTGAACTAAAGCATCTTTGACAATTGAATAAGAAATAAACCCTGGTAGAACCTGGGCTGGTCCCTAGACCACCACTGGTAGGAGCGGAAGAATTTCTAGCATAGGAGCATGAATAAGGTCTGGTAGAGGTCCTTTCTCCTGGAAATTAGCTAGGGACATATCTCTAGGTTGTCAATGACCTATGGTTATCCATGAATAGGAGTAGGATCCCTAGGCTCAGTCTTGGCACCCATACCGCATGAAGCAGTGGCATATGTCCTAGCCATCTGTGAAAGAATGAGATCAAAAGAATGTTCTATAAACCAACTCAGACTCTTAGCACAATATGAGTGAATGATGTAAAGATCTCAAAATAATGTGCTATATCCTCTTAAAAATATAAAATGGATGGCATCATTCAAAACCATAGGTCTCCATGATAACGCTCAACTTATTTGTCAATTTAAGTACAAGGCGATCATCATCAATATAATTACCCAACTATGAGTTGGGGTCGAATCCATGAACAACAATATAAATAGTGATCAAGTAAGTCCGAAATAATGGTTGCATGCTAAATTCAAACCAAAGATACAAAGATTTGGGGGTTTTGAACGTTTTCAAGGAAGTGATTGTTTGTAGACTTCTGAAGAACTCACATGATGCTAATAATAATTACAGTATAATTAATTAGAAATTGATCTTGTTATTATGCTTTCCTAGGGGAAAATTATGCATGGGAGGATGTTGATTCGGTGCAAATTCTAGTTATTAATGATGTGGTAGGCTAGATTGAAAGTCCTTGAGGCTAGTTTGTCAACAAAGTCTCAAAGATTTCACTCATTGACTCTTTTGAGTACCTAAAAAATGTGTCAATTGAAGTCACCCAACACATCAATTGGGTATCCCTATTTCTAGGATGATACTCAAGGTATAGTCAACCTCATAATCACCCATATGTCTAAGATAATGAAAATTAGCAAACTATGCCCATAAATTGTCAACTATTGCCTTGGTTACAACATCCCCTATTCAAGGATGATGTGGGTGCCCAAAGTTCACCCAAAGCCCCTTTTCAATAATGGTTTGAGCTTTCAAGAGCTTGGGATTTTCATCCACGAACCCATTTGGGTATTTGGGGATTTCACCCACAAATCCCAACCAATTTAATCAAGCAATAGTAGAACCCATCATCAACAAACTAACATAGACATAAATGAATCACAACCAACATACAATTGTACCCTATTCTAACATAATCCCAAGAGGAAGAACTATCTACACATAAGATTAATAAGCAAGATATATCCAAAAATCTCCATCAATTAGATTTATTAAAAGGTAAAGAGAATGCAAATTTCAAGCTTTAGGATCCAACAAATCTTCAATGGAAATTGTCAATCCTCCACTTGAAAGCTACTCTAATGTATTCTTAACCCATAAATTAATACAATAGTTGTCTCTTCGAAAGTTGGAAACTAGATGGTGGAAAAATTCCACAAAAGTTGGATCTCCTCTATGGGATAGGGTTTGAGCCTCTTAAGAGAATTTGAGAATCAACTATGTGCATTTACAAATCTGCCCCTGGGTATTATCCTGCTGTACCACAATTGCTGACATTTGTGCATGATCGCGGTTACCGCAACCACGGTCAGAACTCGTGATCACGGTATGTTGACCTATCTTGACTGGCCATGATCCCAACCCTCAAACTGTGACCGCAGTAACTGAGGCTTGTTTCTACTCTAGGTCTTCCAGCTACACTTTTTTTCTCCTTTTTATTTTTTTTTGCTCAGATCCACATCTTTCCATCTCATAACCTGTTTGCCTGCAAAAGTGGATATTAGTGCATTTAATCACACATATGTCTAATTTATACATTTAAATCATGGTAATGTCCACAAGTGTTTAGTTTAAATGAGTGGTTGATTCGCCACTCATCAACACCCCCAACTTAAAGCTTTACTTGTCCGCAAGCAACACTACCTCTTACCACTAGACAATACATATTTATGCCCAAATTTAACGACCCAATGATCACAATGACTTCAAGCTTAGTTACTACCACATGTAGCTTTTCAAATATGGAAAAATATATTCTCCCCACCTCCCTCAACATAAAATGCAATGTCCAAAGGTGCAAAAAACATCAAAAACAACCTGCAATAGTCACTAATACTCTAGAAGTAACTCACCTTTGACCTTAACTACAATATACTCCTTTTGCCTCAATTTTTTGGAGATGACCAAATCACCCACCTCAACTTGATTATATGCCTCCTCACAAGAAAGAAAATTCCACACACTAAGTTATCAAATGTGCAACAAGGAATTTAAGTGCAAAAACACTCTCTCTCTCAAGAACTCTCGATGATAACAAGTACTATGCCATAGGCTTACCCCTATTTTCAATTGCCACTACAATGAATACACTTGGTTGGAGATCTTAAAGGGCTTTTTGAGCTTGTAACATAGGTTCAGGGTAGGGTAGGATATCATTTAGGAACAATATGACTATGCCCTCCTTGAACATCTACATCACACTATTCTTTTTGATCATGGGCCACTTCCTTTTGTATTCACTTTTTACACATGTGCCTACATTTATTTACTTGGTTCACCTATTTTCTTTTCATTTTTTTTCTTGTAACCTTTTCACTTCTATTTTCTTTGTTAAATCTTTTCCTTTTTCTTATTCATCTGTTCTTAATACTTAAGCTCATAGGCACTCACTTACCACTTCGTATCCCAAAGTTACCTCTTTCAATAATCCTCACCCCAACTTAGGATTTTAGCCTCAAGTTGCAATTTTAAGTTCAAGAAGGGTAGGATTCAAAAGAGGGATAAAAATTGAAAGGCTCACGGCTTGTAATGTATTTTCAAAGAAAGGTCTAAAGGCTCAAAGTGGGTGACTAGGAATAACATTTATGTAAGGGTAGGATTTTTACACTAAAGTGGAATTCCAATATCACAAAGATGGCCTAAGATTATCTCACCAATCAAGTACAATAAAAATTATCTTTGAGAGACTAATGGGGAAATTTCTAGATGGTACAAGTACACATTAGATTTGGACAAATAAGCTCACCACACATAGCATGAAAATTTGCCAAGGAGGCTCAATTGCCCCTCCCATTAGAGAAAAAATGGAGTATCTATCACTTTTCACAAGCCAAAATTTTTAGAGTCACAAAAAGATAAAAATTATTGGGATGGATGGAGGTGTTTGATTTGCATTTACACCATGCACAATTTGCTACCCATGGCAACAACCCAAGCCTTTGTTTCATATTGTGGCTTTCATATGGGCAAGCCAACCATATAACTACTCAATTTTTTCCATAGGTATGAATGTGATCCCAAATCAAAATGCCACTTGTACTCAAATTTCTCTTGCATTTGTGACCTTGATGCCACAGGTACTTAAACTTCCCCTGCATCCATGGCTTAAAACCCAAGCATAATTCTTTTCCCTTACGAATGTCATCACTCAATCTATCATGTGAAAAATCTCGTCTAATATCATTACAACTAGAATAAAGATAAAGTAAAATAGAAAATCTAAAAACAAGACAAATTACTAATCCATGAAATGTGGGCACCATCAGAGTACCCAAATGTAGCAACCTAGAAATAGAAAATAAAAATCATCCAGACATCATAAAAAACAACCTCCAAAATAACAATCAAAATATTCAGAAATATCTAAATAATACAACTCTAGGGCAAAGCAGCCCCAGCTGAAAGGCAAGCTGTGTACTCACTGCATAGTCAATATAGCACAGTAAAAAGAAAAAGGTGCTCCCTGAAACTGCATCATAAGCAGCTCTCTCCTGTTTACTCTGCACCATCACCACCAGCATCAAAACCTGACCACTCAGCAAGAGTCTCATTATCACTATCTACTCTGGGAGAAGGTAGTCTTTCGTGGGGTTTCAGGACCTTTCAGAGGCCCTTCACCCCCTTCTACATCTTGCTGAAGAACTTGTCTCTCTTCTTTTCCCTTTTATTTATCTTTTTATGGGAGTCCCAAAGCACCCTATGAGACTCCTCCAGTGCTGAATATGCCCTCTTAAGCCTAGTAATAGTGGCTCCCTATGTCTGCTGCTTCTCTTGATACTTCTTATAATCTGAGTAAGATACATAATACTGATGCTTGGTAGAGGATTCTCTCGGCCCCTGAGGCAATCCTAATACCATATACTTTATGACCCTAATATTAACACCAATATCTTCCAGAGGACCAACAGTGGATGGTCTACATGACTTTGACTCCTTATCCGTTGACTTTCCCATGTCGATCTTTCTCTTGTTGCTCTTACCAAGTGCACCCTCACCCTAGATCTTGAGTGGGTAAATAAGGGTTCTAGGGCACACCTAAGTGTCATTTAGGTATACCACCACCCCTGCTCTCCTACATATCTCAGTAATAAGAGAAGGGAGTAAAAGATGCGTACCACTATATCTCCTATAAAACTTCATATCAGATATCACCAGATGACCAATATTCAGAGAAATATTGTCTAGTATGCAGGCAACTATGCAAGAACACATATTTATAACTATAGTCATGTGCGTGCAAGGAAATATTTGACTGAAAATAATGTTCAACTATATTTGGTCCTCGGATGTAAAGTCATTCATGGAGATGCCTTTTTTTGTTGACTCCCACGAAATCTCCTTGCCCAGGCACAGCTTCTTTACCATATGGCTGCCCGACTCACACACTATGGCCTCAAAAGTATCCATATCTGTATTTGGGAGCCCATATATATCGTTGATTTTCTCTGCTTTAATATGCACATCCCCCCGAATCTTGATAATTGGGTTTGGAAAAGACACTATGCTAAGATTAGCATAGAACTATCACACCCACTGTTTATTTGCCTTATAAGGGTTCAGGGAAAAACAACTCCATCTGGTTGCCAAGAGTCTAGCATGAAATGCTGAAAGCTTTTCTAGCACTCTCTCTAAGCATATACCACTTTTCGGGGGCAGCTTAGTCCTTGGGTGCTCATCATAATATTGGTTATGACATTCGGGAGTCATGAATCGGATTTGGTTGAAGTTCTCCATGATGGAAACCTGCAAAACATGAGGACAATACAAAATCATTCATTATTAACATTTTCATGATTATACTACACCATATTGTCCACTAAATTTCATGGGATAGGTACTTAGCGGTGTTTGAACAAAAATTTTAACTACAGGAATTTTGGCGTAGGTTGATATTCAGTTTTAATTATAGTGATCGTGGCATCTCTTTCACAATTGTGTTTGCTGTGATCGTAGCTCCAAGATTGTGATCACATGTGCTGTAATTGCAGTCTCGATTGCCGTAATTGCGGTACCTAAGACCTGACTGTTCAGTTCAAAATCCATTTTGGGGCCAAAATGTGCTCTAAAATATGAATCAATCATTAATAACCTGAAACATGCATTCTAAGTGTTCGATTATTCCCCTACAAAGTAGAAATAACTATTTATTGACTCATTTAGGAAGTTGATCGGCCACTTGGTGTGCACCCTATATTTTACTCAATTTTACATAATTTTGGGTACTCAAAACTTCCCCACATATGTGCACACCATATCTAACAGCTAATCACCACACAAGCATGATTTATCAATCGTTTAGGAATGAAAAACTCAATATTAGGCCCTACCTAGTTTATGCACCCTAAGTCCTACTCATAACAATGAAAAATGTGATCTTGAAGCACTTACCGGACTAGTGATGTAGAGTGGATGCAAAGATGCCTTTGAGATGTTCAAAATATAGCCACAAGCAGTGGTAATTTGAGAGAGAAAAGCTGGAGGGGAAATATTGGAGAAATAAAAGATCGATGGTCTTTTAAATTTTATCGGACCATAATCGTGGTCAGAGTTTCACGATCAACTTACGAGTGATCGTGATCGAGACTTAGAGCCTGCGATCGTGGTAACAGAGGAATTTAAACACCTCTATTTTCCTTGTTTAGTCCACCATGCAAACATTTCACATTTTCCTTATTCAATTTATTATATACCCTCTAAAGTGACACAACTGCATGGATTAATCAATGACAAAATTAAAATCTACTTTATTATGTAGAAATAAAAGGATACGTGCCACTTTCGTGGAATGATGGGTTGCTTCTCATCTTTTGTGTCAAGACGCCATCCCAACTATTATTTGTGTTTCCACTTAGAAGATTTGAATCGTCATCCCAACTTTTTCTCAATATGAATTAAGAGGAAGAGAGACAGAAGATTTGAATCTTCCAAGATGAAACGTGATAGAAATGAGGGCATGGAGATACGGTAAATGAGGGCATGGAGATACGGTATCTATCTCACCACTTTGAAGACTTGAACCTTTTACCCAATTTTACATTTAAATTTCTGATTCATATCCTTGGGTAATGATAGGAATAGGCCACTAGTTGAACATCGAAATTTGATATCCTCGTCCTTTAAGTGCAGGGTTCTCATGTGCTCATTTGGAACGTCAAACTACAAAATATAGGGATGGTGCTCCTTCTCCCCAAAATCCATAATTTGTTTGGGTAGGTGGACTCTCATCACACCCACTAGGCATAATGTTGAAAAATGGTTCGAATAAGGTCTATCCTTTAATTCTCAAATCGCATTCCTATTAGCATCATCATCCTAAAATGGACTAGAGTATTCATAAGAGATTTGCTTGGATTTTTCTTTTGACTTTAGCACCATATCCTTGTTTTTGGCATCTTCAACTATATTAGATTTGGTTGGTTGGGAAATCATTGATGATTCCTCAATTTCAAGCTCAGTTTGAAGAATGAGCATATTCATGGTACTTGCAAGATCGGCCTCCTTGCTTATTTCTTTAATCTTTTCCATTTCCCCTTTGAATGCCTCATTGGATTGATACAAGTCATGCATGTCCTCCACCAATGTAGTTGACTATTCTAAAATAGTTTGAAGCATTGCTTCAACACCATTGTATCCAGTATGTTGTTCTTCCATTTTTCACACCATGAGACCTATCAAACTCATAAGAAGAACTAGCATACTAATTAGCATAACTAGGGGAGGGGTGTTCAGACAATCACTCCAATGTCTATCTCGACCACCACATAAAGAACAATCATACTCCCAATAGAATCAAGATGGTATCTCTATCTTTCTCCGGGAAACACATCTACAATCTTACCGAAAGTGAGGTATGTCACAATATGGACATGGATCATCAAAATAGGATTTCCAACTACCAAAATCATATTAGTCCCAAGATGCCATAGTGACTAGTAAATAAAAATAAAAATCTACCTAGCACAAGAAACAAAAGAAAATCACAAACAAATATTAACAAGTTTGATCCAAGCAAGTAGGCCAAAATTTCAAATGAACTCAATACGCCAAATAGTTCCCCGACAACGGCACCATTTTTGATAATGCTCAAATTACACGTCAATTTAAGTGCAAGAAAGTTGTCGTCAATATAATTACCCAACTATGAGTGGGGTCGAATCTACGAGGAAAAATCTAAATAGTGATCAAATAAGTCCAAAATAAAAGTTGCTTGCTAAATTCAAACCTAGGGTACAAAGATTAGGGGGGTTTGATTATTTTTCAAGGGTATGATTATTTTTAGAATTCTAAAGGACTAACTCCGGGCTATGAATAATTTGAGTATAATCAATTAGAAACAGATCTTGGGATTATGACTTCCTAGAGGCCAATTATGCATGGGAGCATGATGTTTTGATGCAAATTCTAGTTGTTAATGATGTGGTAGGATAGGTAGAAAGTCCTTGAGGCTAGTTCGTTAACAAGGTCTCAAAGGTGTCCCTCATTGACTCTTTTGAGTACCTAACAAGTGTGTCAATTAAACCCACCCAACACCTCAATTGGGTATCCCTATTTCTAGGATGATACCTAAGGTATAGTCAACCTCATAATCACCCCTCATAATCACCCTTATGTCTAAGATAGTGAAAATTAGCAAACTATGCCCATAAATTATGTACTATTGCCTTGGTTCCCGCATCCCTCATTCAAGGATGATGTGGGTTTCAAAAGTTCACCAAAAGCCCTCTTTCAAGGTTGGTTTTAGCTTTCAAGAGCTCGGAATTTTCACCCACAAATTCATTTTGGTATTTAATGCTTTCACTCACAAATCCCAACCAATTTAATCAAGCAATAATAGAACCCATCATTAGCAGACTAACATATAAGAAAGATATATCCAAAAATCTCTATCAATTTTATTTGTTTAAAGATAAAGAGAATGCAAATTTCAAGCTTTACGATCCAATAATTCTTTAATGGAAATTTCCAATCCTCTACTTGAAAGCTACTCTAATGTATTCTTCATCGATAAATAGACACAATAGTTGTCTCTTCAAAAGTTAGAAACTAGATAGTGGAAAAATTCCACAAAAGTCAGATTTCCTCTATGGGATAGGGTTTGAGCCTCTTAAGGAAATTTGGGAGTCAGCTGTGCACATTTATATATCTACCCCTGGGCATTATCCTACTTTGCTATGATCACTGACATTAGTCTGCGATTGTGGCTATAGAGATCTTGGTCAGAACTTGCGATCGCGATATTTAGACCTATCTTGACTAGCCACAATCACCGCCACCAGACCACAATCGCGGTAGCTGAGGCCTGTTTCTGCTTTAGGTCTTCCATCTACACTTCTTTTCTCCATTTGATTCTTTTTAGCTCAAATCCACATCTTTCTATCTCATAACCTATATTCCTACAAAATGAGGATATTACATATGTCTCATTTATACATTTAAATCAAGGTAATGTGCATGAATGTTTACTGTAAATGAGTGGTAAATTCACCACTCATCACTTTACTAGACGCTTGCTCTTGTACCAATAATACCCGTGAAGCCAAGGCTGTGATACTAATTTTTCACAACCCGATTTATGAGTCATGATAGAACCTACTCTATCCTGCCAGTAGTTAAGCCAAAACATAACCCAGAGTTAAATACAATGGGTTAACTTGGTGGAAATACCCCAAAAGGATTTAATTGGTAATCCAACACAACAATAAGCAAGGCAATAGAAATAATTCAAAGGTTGTCACTACTTAAATATCATCCCATGACCCGGTAGAGCCAGTACAAGAGTATCTAGTAATAAAAATACAAATCAATATCTAGAATAGTCAATACATATATCTCAAAATAAAAGACTAAATATAGAAAGTAGAAGTAAATGGGTGACACGAACTCCAGGAGATCACCCTATCTCTGGATATAAAAACCACACAAACTTGAATCAATGGAGGCAACTAGTACTTGAATCTACACCAAAAAGGTACAGAAGTGTAGTATAAGTACCAAAAGAATGGGTACTCAGTCGGCATCATCGGCCGACTGAGCTAAATCATAATATAAGTATGACAAAATGAAAGATAACATGACTAAGTCAAGGTAAGGAACAAACCTGGAATATCTCCAACATCACTTTACATGAATAAATAGATAACCAAAATATCACCATAACATAACATAAAACATCAACACATGTAATCATAACTACAAAATTAGTGCCCATACACCACTTAGTGTTGAAATTAAATGATCCATTGCAACCCCCCATAATCCTGGAAGGTACGAACAAGATAGCATATCTCACCGCCATCATTTATCAACTCTCAT
This sequence comes from Capsicum annuum, assembly GCF_002878395.1. NCBI lineage: Eukaryota > Viridiplantae > Streptophyta > Magnoliopsida > Solanales > Solanaceae > Capsicum > Capsicum annuum. Next base: position 24,402,886 of record NC_061112.1, on the reverse strand, counting down.
AATACAATTAGAATTCATCCAAGTCATACCACACCATAACCATCGATTGTTCATATTCATCATTTATAAATAAGTCAACACGTACCAACTATCCATCATGTAGCAACTAATCCCCATGTATCAATAAATTATCCTTTATCAACTAATCATCACTTATCTACTAATAATTAATTATCAATTATCCAATATTTAGAAACTAGCCAATATCTGTTAACTAACCAATATTTAGCAACTATCCAATATTTATCAACTAACCAATATTTAGCAACTAGTCAATATTTATCAACTAAACAATATCTAGCAACTAGCCAGCATTTATCAAGTAACCAATATTTAGCAACTAGTCATAATAACACCAGAGTCTATTCATATCATACTATATTATAACTATTACTTCATTTTTGACTTAGCTATTTTGTCAATCTCACACACCAATGTCATCATATCATAAATAATATATCATCATAGTATAGTACGCATAGCCGTACTTGAACCGATATGGATATTCATCTATATCTTTATAATATCATCATAGTCATATTTTGGTCTTGCGGGGCATATATTTATATCATTATAATCATTCTCTAGCCTTGTTGGGCATATATCATTGTAATAATTCTCCAGGCTTGCCAAGCATATATCATCATAATCATCCTCCACCCTTGCCAGACATATATCATCATAATCATCCTCTAGCCTTGCCAAGCATATATTATCGTATTCATCCTCTAGCCTTGCCAAGCATATATTATCATAATTAACCTCTATCTTGCCGAGTATATGTATCATCATCATGTCATCATATATATCATCAATATCATAACCATCCTCCACATTTATTTCAGGTATAAATAAATCAAAATCATCATCAATATGGCCAATAGCATAATCATTAGAGTATTTAATAGCATAACTATTCACATAATATATTAACATAACCAATAATCATAATCAAAGCATGAATTCTAGCATAACCAATAGCATAATTGCTAACACAGTAAATAAGCACGATCTTTGGCATAATCATTAGCATATTCAATAGGCATGCTCTTTAGCATAATCCATAACATATTCGCCAATATAGTCATTACACATGGCCTCTAACATAATCAATATGTACTATCAAACATAGGAAATAAATTGTCAATAGCCTAATTAATGGCCATCATGACCCGAGACTACCCCTTAGTCGTAACATGGTGCTTAGAACTACAAGTGATCCTAAGCTAACCCATGATCTGGCATACTGCTTGAGCAAGTGATTTGAATTGATTACACAAGCTAAATTTTCTGAATGGAAGCATTATCGTAAGAAAAATGGAATACATGTGATACTAAAAAGGTTTACAATACGATAAATCTGAAGGAAGAACTTAAATTATATGAGTGAATCTAACTCTCTATGAAACCTCTACTATACTGAATACAAATAGATGGGATATGACACCAACTACCACTAATTATTATATATGAATACTCAAAATAAAGTACATGAACTAGAACTGACTGGAGATTCTCAAACTAGGAGACCTCATCACTTGCTGGCTGGAAGCTACAAACTATCTGGTTGTCATGTGTGTGCTATAACTGGTACCTATATTATGAGACAATGTAGTACATAGACATATATGTGGATCAGTACTTTGGAATGTACTAAGTAAGTGGGGGTGAATGCAATAAGTAAAATTGATTTCATACATAATCTTAAAAACATGCATGCTAAGTGCAAGTAGACTCACCAGGAGACTAAAATAAACTGAAAGCTGAAGTATCTTAAAGCATAAGTAACAAACAGAATATTTTAAGCAGGTGAATCACTACACTTAGTTTCTTAATATTTTTACTTTTGTAAAATAAGTAGAACGGAAGCTAAAAAGAAGTAAAACATGAATACTATATGTAAAGCTCATGTATAGCTTAATAAACTGTAAAACACACTGAGGATCATGTATGGTACTAAGCACGAAAACATAAACATGCAAAACTGAGAATGCAAGACCAAGTAAAAAATGTACTAAAATGATTTGAATAACTGAAAATCTGATAACTTGGAAGCAAATCTGAACTTGTATAGACTGAGAACTAACTGAAACTGCGGAAGGTATCATATAACCGGCATGCCCCAATCTAAGCTAATTGGGGTCCAAACTGATACAAGAAAACCAAGGAACACACGGAATTAGCCCAAAACATTCTAAACACACTCCAAAAATAGTCCACTAATTCAAAGAATCAAGGACCTTTTTGAAGACCATTCTCGAATTCAAGAATGAAATACAAGAAGGATAATATAACTAGGTATTTGACACCTTTTGCAGCCAATAACAAACTAATTTAAAAACACAAGATGATGCAACAATGAGAACAACAACAACAATAACAAAAACATCTTCACAATACAAGATACAAAATGAATACAAGATTACAAAAGAAAAAGGATAGATAGATAGACCACATGAAGGTATAATATTAAGAACCCAATAATGGTAACACTTAGAACCTTAACACTACACACACCAATAAACCTATCTCTTACAAAGACACAAGATTGGAATCCACCTCCCAAGCATCAATGTTTCCAAGCAAATGCAAACACAAATGATTCTACACTTGTCTAAGCCCTAATTTCGATTTTGGGTGCCTCAAGGAAAGAGGACTTGTGTTTCTTTGTCTTGTAAGACTTACAATTTCATTCCTAAACTAAGTAAATAAAAACCTACATGTTCCTTATATATTACAAAAGAAATAGAAGTTAAAATAACCAAAAAGGCCCTTCAAGAATGGGCTGCCCCTCTAGTGTTTGGAGTGGGCTATTTTGGTGTGTATTTGGGCATTTAATTACACTTCTCTTGCACATACACTTGGTTGCTGTCAATGAACACCCACATAAGTTTATTTACATGATTATTCTCATATCATCCTCCCCGTCTTGAGAAGAATTTTCCTATAAATTCACGACTTCACTTCATTCAATTGGCCACTCCAAAAACAAGCACTCAAAATAGTCCGCAAAACATGAAGAGCCCGAGAGCTCAATATGAACAAGTCTCGGCCAACATCTTCATTTTGAACCTCGGCTTCCTCTCTATTTTGAGACTTGGCTTCAATCTTATCCGACTTAAGTCTCCTTCCATCATATAAGCATCATCGTATACTCTATATACTTCACATATCTTTCTTCTATACTCCTCTATATGGACATATCGGTTTTGTGGAAGTGGAGTTTCGGTTGAGGAGGCTATTTTGGTAATGTGGAGCTTCGGTTATGGAGCTTGGATGGGAGAGAATGGTCCTCCAAGTCCTTCTTGTGGGACTTGATCAACTTGCGGGAGAAGTGATCTACCTTGTTCTCGATTTAGAGAGTAATTAGTAACTTGGCTCATGGCATTTTGTGGTGATCTTGAAGGTTTGACTTTTGTATGCAAAGTCTCGGGGGCAATGGTGATGGAAGGGTTTTGGTCATGACCACTTGAGGAAACATGGAGTCGAGGAGTAGAAGCGAGAGTTCTGTCGACTCTCCTTTCGATCCAACCTCTCATTCATAGTAGACATCTCTCCTCGGATTGAGGACATAGTCATGAGCATACTTTTCATTCCTCGGTTGATAGTTTGAAGTCTTTTATAGATAGCACCAAGAGCATTGTTGTCCATTGTAGCCAAGAAGTTACCTACAAAACAATAAACAAGTTAGTTGTTCAAAGAATGGTCCTCACACTCTCTCTTTAATCCTTTGTCCCTCAGATTTTCTCACTTTTGATCATACAATTATTGTAAGTTTACTTGTAATCCATGAGACATTGATAGGTGAACCGAGTGTGTACAATGACTCAAAAAATAAAAACACACAAAGAAATGTAAACAAGGAAAAAAATGTTTCAAAACCAACTCACAATCTAGTAAATTGTCACTAGTTTGTAAGTTAGTATTGGAATCAACAGACGAAACTAATGAGGCAACAAAATGAAACTAAAAGATCACAATTTGAGCTTAAAATTTTTGTGTGAACATTAACTTAGGTGACGTGGCAGTACACCATTGGTCACGGCCCCACAATTAGTCACTAGTTGAAGTTTACAAACTTTAGTTACTATGTAATGGAAACAATTGGTTTTGGAGGGAAAGTATATTTCTTGAATCTCCTTTAAGTCTAATCTTCAAAAGGAAAGACTTGACTTTGTATAATTCTCACAAAACAAGGTCCCTTGAGACAAGGAAAAGTGGTTGAAAAGTAGATGTCAAGTCAAGTGATGGCTCAAGTCTTCTCACAAACAACTTGTAGGTTCACCTTTTTGAATCTATATTACACTTTTAGTTGTCTTAAGTTGTAAGATGAGATCAAGAATAAGATGAACACCATAACAATCCTTCAAGAAAAACAACAATATTCACGAATTCAAGACCCAACCTGCCACAAGTCACAAATTCTCACCCTAGGTCCTTGTTTACAACACAACTTTAACAAGTTCAAGCTCAAAAATAGATCTAGACACCTTTTAGTGTTAGTGAATTATGAAACTAACACAAGAAACAACAATACACACCAAAGGACTACTAGATCTAGACGCTACAAGCAACCTTGGCCAAGATGAACAACAAGAACAACACTTTCAAGGCCAAGAACAATAAGAACACCAAGTTTGTTTTTTTTTTTTTTTAATTTTCTTAGCAAGAAAGCCCAAGATTGGTATTGTAAGAACAACACCAAAGATGACTTTGATACCAAATGATACAAGAAAACCAAGGAACACACGGAATTGGCTCAAAACAGTCCAAAAACACTCCAATAATAGTCTACTAATTCAAAGAATCGAGGACCCTTTTGAAGACCACTCTCGGATTCAAGAATGAAATACAAGGACAATATAACTAGGTGTTTGACACCTTTTGCAGCCAATAAAAAACTAAGTTAACAACACAAGATGAAATAACAATGAGAACAACAACAACAACAACAACAACAAAAATGGCTTCACGATACAAGATACAAAACGGATACAAGATTACCAAAGAAAAAGGATAGATAGATAGACCAGATGAAGGTATAATATTAAGAACCCAATAATGGTAACTCTTGGACCCTTAACACTACACACAATAATAAACCTATCTCTTAAAAATACACAAGATCGAAATTCACCTCCCAGCATTAATGTTTCTAAGAAAATGCAAACACAAGTGATTCTACACTTGTCTAAGCCCTAATTTTGGTTTTGGGTGCCTTAAGGAAAGAGGACTTGTGTTTCTTTGTCTTATAAGACTTACAATTTCATTCATAAACTAAGTAAATAAAACCCTACATGTTCCTTATATATTACAAAAGAAATAGAATTTAAAATGACTAAAAAGGCCCTTCAAGAATGGGCTGCCCCTCTAGTGTATGGAGTGGGCTGTTTTGGTGTATATTTATGGAGTGGGCTATTTTGGTGTATATTTGGGCCTTTAATTACACTTCTCTTGCACATACACTTGGTTGCTTTCAATGCACACCCACATAAGTTTATTTTTGTGATTATTCTCATATCACAACCTGTAACCCCTGTTGGAAGGGTGTCATTATCATGCCATGAGTACTAACACTGGCTATGTGGATCCACTAAACTGGTGTCCCAAAGGACCATGGTGTCAAGCCTAAGCTAACAGGTGACCCCTAAGAGGAAGTCAAGCCTAAACTGATGGGTGACCCCTTTTATCCTACATTGGCTACACAGTTATGAAACTTAGGTATTGCTACTAACGACTTGCCTAAACTGATGGGGAAGCCTCTATCCCTGCATTTGCTTGGTGCTAAATCCTACTCCCAACTGAACTGACACTGGTACTGAACTAAACTAAGTTTAACTGAACATTATTTCTGATGGTGCTCATAATGATTATATCAACTTAGTAAAATAATAATATCCATGATTTAACTGAATCATTACTTGAAAAGCTAAAATCATGTAAAACACATGGGTATCGGTTGTTCATAACCTGCCAGTACTGAATGACCATAAAATATGATAACAAAGCTTTAAAACTATAGTATGGGTTCATGGTTTAAAGACCCAAAACATAGACATTTCATAAAAAATGTGAGATTCATGAACTTGAACATGGGAATATGTTAAGTATGAGGAAAACAAAATAATTACATGGCTAAATTCATAGTTTGGAGATTTAACATAAAATTCACTTGAATATGACATGGGAAACTAAAATTTAAAGCATTAAGAAACCTAACTTTTCATGGGATCATACATGAACGTTAATTGAGCTCAAATTACAAGGGAACACAATAATTTAACCCATCTTGAACATATGAAATTTCATAGAAAAGGAAAAACTTCACATTTTAATTAAAAGAAGGTTTTTGGCCTCAATGGATGAAAGGGACCCATTGATGAGTACCCCACATATATTAATTGAATGAATTCTTGAAGGAGATTGAAATTGGAACTTGAATCCTTGAATTCTTGAGGAAGAAAGCTTAAATCTTGGGACTTGAATGATGAACTTGTGAAAGGAACCCTATTCTTGATGTTTTCGTGAATATTCCTGAACTCAAAAGCTTAAACTCTTGATTTCTTAGGGAAAAGAGTTTTGATTTTGTTCTAGGGAAGGAAGAGGGTTTACATAAGGGTTTGATAATGAAAAATGGGCAAATAATTCCCTTTGAGGGCTTCAATCCGTCACTTAGGTGCTTGGGGCAAGGGGAAATAACTAAAATGCCCTTTGGGCTTGTATTTATGGATGCAGGAAAATTATTCTCCACGTCGGGTAGGTTGACACAGTAACTTAAGATCACGTCGCGGAGCTATCACGCTAAATTACTATTTCTTACAAAAAGGGTCATAACTTTTTGATCGGGTATCGGATTAAAGTGAAATTGGTATCGTTGGAAAGTTAGTTCAATTATCTAGAATTTGGTGGGTCTTGAGCTAAAAATTCCACATATATAAAAAGTTATACAAGTTCTATCATGACCTAATTTTCTCAGGTCATGATGGCGTCTACCATAACCCACCAGTAGGCAAGCCAACCCATAGTCCGAAATGGCTAGTAATGGACTACTCAATAATATAAGGAAAAGATTGCGGAATATACGAAATAAAGATCAATATATAGAACAATCCCAAAACCTGGTGGTATTGGTACAAGGGATTCCAATACAAAAAGAGTACATATGTGAAATATCAAGAGAAATACACTGATACAACTTATCTTCGAAAACAACGTAGAGACTAGTCTAATACATAAGAGAGAGATAACTAATACTCCAAACATTAAGAGATCACTCTAAGTTTATAAACCAGGGTTGCACCGCATGATGTACACATCAATGGCGATAACCAGTACTATGATCTGCAGGTTGCAGAAGTATAGTATGAGTAATAAATGAATGGTACTCAGTAGGCAACTGCCAATTGAGCTCCAAATATAAAGCAGATATACTTAGCATATAAACAGAATGGAGTCTACACCTAAGAGTCCAGAAATTATATAACAAGTCTATGAGAATAATAAAGGAAAACTATCCTATTCATGTCCACGAGTTTAACATAGTAAGACTAAGGAAGTATCAAGGTGAACTATCATATTCTAGCTATATTCAATATACGTCAATGCTATACCGTATATCCCAGGTCAATATAAAAATAAAGAGCAAAAGAAAAATATATATAGTAATATACAAGTCGAAGAAATGACTATATAACATGAACAATGAAGGAAGAGATATACGGTAGTATCATAGGTTCATATAGCAAGATATATACATACACACACATATATAAATATATATACATGTAAACACGAGGTCATCTCAAAGCATAACCTATATCATCATGTTCTCATTTTGAGACCTCATTACAACACTACAAGGATTTAAATGATATCATACTCATGGTTTCTAATCCACATGGCTAGACATGAAATAATCATGCATAATAATGCAATTATAAGATAGGAGAGGCCGAAGACATACTTCAAATTCCAATACCGGATCAATGATCAATCTTTCATAATCTAGACATAATAATGATCATAACAATGTTAACAACAATATCAATAACAACATGAATAAGTAGCTACTTCGGACGATCAAATAGCCAAGCCTATGCATACCCCCACCGCCCCAGGCTTGGAAGGTTCAATCAACATACAATAAACAAGGAATATTCTTCACCCCTATCCATGCAACCGACCCATAGCAGTTGATAAATATAGGTGCATACTGGTGATAGGCGATGCCCATGCAGGAATAAATGAAAAGTACACAATCAATAGCATAACTTATCATAACTGTCCTCATTAGAACTATCATCATCTTAATCAACCTTCAGCCTTGCCAGGTATCAACACATCATTAATAGTATCCTCCGGCCTTGCCGAGTATCAACATATCATCAATATACCTCCGGCCTTATCGCGTATCAACATATAATAAAAATATCCTTCGACCTTGCTGGGTATCAATATCATTACAATAGTATCCTCCGTCCTTGCCAAGTATCAATATCATCACAATAGTATCCTCCGGCCTTACCAGGTATAAATATCATCATAATTACCATTATCGAATAAGATACACTAAAATACTCATAAACATAGACAGATCACCATAGAATATCTATCTAGTCAATACTTCCCAACTACTCGTTATTAGTTAACCGACACTTTATAATAGAATCACTAGTTCACTAGTCATTACATAACCTCTAGTTATTAGACTAAACATTATCCTTACTCACGGGATAGCAACTAACAATTATTTATTAAATAGCCAACATCTAACATCTAGTCAAGGTTTATCACTAGTCCAAAACCGCCATATATCCACCATTAATTATTATCAACTAACCATACTACATCCGTTTTTTATTAATAGTCAACAATTTACCATTTATCATGTAACCATTCTTTATTAATTAATATCTTTCATTAACTAACCATTGTTTACCAACTAATCCTCATTTGTAAACTATTCAACAGCATTATTAGCCATGTATCAATCATCACTAGTTACCATAATGCAACTAAGCAAGGTTCATTAACAAGTACATTGGATTTCTAGCCATCAAGTACAATAGCCACCTAAAAAACATCTAGCTACCACTTAGCTTAACCCTGAATTAGGAAGAACAGTCATAACATCGTATTTCAACTAGAATCACATCAATTACCGATATAATAATCATGAATGTACTAAATCTATGCATGCCATTATCAGTATTCAATCAGTGGAATAATAAGCATCATACCGCATCTTCCTTCGTTCCATACCAGAGAGATATGTATAAAGACATATACATATTCATATTCATAAACTGAAATCACATAATTTATAATGACAAACACTTCTTAGATATTCAATCAATGTCATAACGCGTCCCTTAACCCATTAATATATGTAAAATAATCTCAACATCAAAATCATGTCCTTAGTCCCATGTTCATATTTGGAACTCATATCAATAATAATATTTATAAGCCGTACAATATATCTAATCATCTCACATTTAGGAGGCATCTCACATGTAGGAGGTATAATATTAATAAGTATGTAATTATCTCTCACATAAGAGGCATCTCATATCTAGGAAACATAATATAGATAGGCATGTAATCGTCTATAGGATATCTTATATCAATAGGTCATGCATCATGACTATGGAGAATATCACTTCTCTAGGCCAATTTATATATCCAAGAGGAACATCGTCTCCATAGGTCCAAAAATCATAACTAAAGAAAATAGCAACTTTAGAGGCCAATATCAAGTCTAAGAGGAAATAACATCTCTATAGGCCAATCATCAAGTCTAAGAGGAAATAACATCTCTATAGGCCAATCATCAAGTCTAAGAGGAAATAGCATCTCTATAGGCCACATAACGTATCTAGGAGGAATATTATCTCTAAATGGCCAATATCACTTCCGCAAGGAGTATCATAACCATAACTAAAAAGCCACAATCCGGAAATATCAATACAAGTTATCAAGTTACGAAGTAACCTTATTCTAGAGTTTACTAGCCTCATATATGTCTAACATCCGCAACTAAGTCTACAAGACTTAACACAAGCTTAGGCCTAAGTGGGCCTAATGATCCCACTTCTCACCCATAATTTCCATAATTAGGCATACTATGCCCCAAACTAGGCTAAGGTATATAGTTTATCTTTTAGATGTCAAGTAAGCCATATTTAAGCCTAAGATAGTAACTTCGACTAGAAATATGGGTACTCAAGTCAACTCTACCCAACTTACGATTATAAGACTACCACACTAACCCAATAAGGCTAAATATACAAATCATGCTTCAAATGGTAAAACTATATTCCAAACATAGCATTGTATCATATACATGCTATAACTAATCTAAATTAAGGAAGGAAGGAAATAAGATACAAAAGGGTCATAAAAATGAAATCTTACGAGTCCAAAACCCTCATTATTCCCTAAAATATCAACAATCATGGCTAAGTTATCCTACTTATAATAAAGCCTAGCATCCATATTCACATGCAACATAAATCACACGTCATCTATGAATTAAGGTAGATAGAAGCCTACCTTAAGGCCAAACTACAAAACCTCACTTCTCGCTCCATATGCTCGTCTTCACTTTACAATCCTCAAAAAGCCATCACACTATCAAAAACATAATCTACTCATTAATACGAGTCTAATGATACCCATATTGCACTATTGTGCTTCGGTATAAATATGAAATCAAAACCCCAAGTCGGTCCCACATAGGGAAAATGAGTTTTCGTGTCCAACACAATGTTCACACATGAACAAGGAATCATAACCCTCGAAGAATGGGTGAATACTAAGCGTACTTTGTGCTAAAATCAAGACCTAAGCTAAATTGGGGTTTTGGGTCCAAACTAAGAAATTCAAGCATGAATTCAAGAAATTCTTACCTTTATCTTGAAGATGATCGCAATATAAGATGATAATTAAGCTCCCAAGTCACCCTCCATGACCAATTTTGAGTCATCACACTCATTTTGGGGTTTCTAGGTCTAAATGCTGAAAGGGAAATGCCCTAAATGTGTCTTGGGACCTTTATATATCCCCTACAGGTATAGAGATGTCGTTATCTCGGTCATATGGCTGACGATCGCGCTCCCGCGATTGCACTCTTGGCCGTGATTGCGGTTGCACCAGATGGCAACAAACTCAAAAATATGTTTTTGATCCTTGAAACTCATCCGGAATCCAAATAACATGATACAATAGTAAATTTTGAGTGTAAACAACATTTCAAATCTATCGGAATCATTAGAACTTTTATTGGAGACTGTTTAAGTAAAAAGTGGGCCGCACACCTATAATTTTCTCATTTTTCATAAAATCCGCTCAATAGCGCAAAATAAGACTTGGAGCCTTGGGACCTAAACCAAAGGTTTCCCTAGACTAAAATCAACATTCCAGATGTGATGGCAAAGTCGAATTTTCAATTCGAGATCATTTCAACCAAATGTGGGTCCCACACCCATTCTTTCCAATTTCTAACTTTCTGATCAATAGGTTGAAATGAGCTCGGATTCATTGGGACCTAAACAAAAGGTATTCCTTGAGTAAAATTGATATTTTAGATTTGTTAGTGCAGTCAGAGTTTGCATCCGAGATCGTTTCACTGAAGTTTTTGCCCAGTGGCCATTTAGAAGCAGTGAAGACTTCAAAATAGGAAATTAACTCTAAAAACCAAACGAACTGCCCGATAACTGAACCGTCGGTCCCAAATGACTTGAGGCAGCTATGGAGAAGCTCAAACAGTGAAGATAAGCATAATTATGGAAAATGGCCTGAAGGGTCATTACAATATCCACTACTAAAAGAACTTTCGTCCTCAAAAGTCAATGGACAGAAAAAATCTCAAAAGCTCGAAAGAATGTGGTCCTAGGCCCGCATGCTCTAAGCATGACTTCCTAAATAACCACAACGGAGAGAAAAAACTTGCAAGGGATTTCGCCCCGATATCCCTTTTTCAACTAGCACTCTCATTCTGCTTCCAAAATAGCCAACTCCACTTGACTGCTAACTAGCCTCTAACTGAACTGAAAAGGCTGATGCACGCATATCTGAATCACATTACGCTAATACCATCTCTATATGCACATAAATCAACAAAGGCTTATCCAAGCCAAATGGAAAACAAGACTTGAGTCAGAAAACTGACTCCCAATAAAAAATAACCTTTCTTTACCTTGTTGCAACGACTATCTACTTTAAGCCAGGGGGAAAATCACTTAAATCTCCTCAACACAGTCTCATCATGGAGAACTCAAGGAACTAAAGTTGATCCGCTGAAAGTTCATAAGGCAAACATGAGAATAAGCTCATAAGGCTTTATCTGGCAATACAAATAGAGATAATTAAGGAATGGAATCCATGCCAATGCTGCAACCAGTCCGGATGAAAATTAAACTAAAATCTCAAAATTCCAAGGAATAACTACTCATCACTGAATATTCCACTCTAGGATGTCTCATTCACCGAGAATGAAGACATACTAAATCCAACCCGAGAATATTACTCCTCTTGAATAAATCATCCAAAATTCCCAAAGAAAACTGCAACTCGAGGTCAAAACTGAAATAACCAATACGGGGGCCTATGGGCTATCATCTGAACATTTATTAATTATAATCCAACCGAAGTCTAGAAGACCTAATAGAAAACCACGGAGTATGCTCAACCAGCCTATAAATGAAATCTGAACAAGGACAAGTCCAAAACAAAAGTGCACGCAAGCTCTACAACACCAAGCTAAAATCTCAATACCAAGGCTGAATCACTCAATCTTAAATATCTAAATCAAAACTAAAAAATGGGTAGGCATTAATGCCCCAAATCTATCATACTTCCAAATCACCATCCTAAGGAGTCAAAGTCCAACACTGGGCCAATAAGGATATATAAATGTCAACTATCTCAAATAGACTCTTGTATCCAAATCTAACATATCCAAGATAAATCATGCCAAGCCACAATTAAGACATATTTGGGGAGCAAAATCACGACAGGGATAACCACTGACTGATAACATAAGCAACCAACTATATATCGGATGGAGGAATGGAATATAGCCATAAAATAGGAATCATCCCAAAGGACAAATCACTGGCTGAAAATGCATAGAACCCACTGCATATCCGCTGAAGGGCATGAACTATCCAAACATACTCAAAAACTTTCCAAGGCTGAAAACCACACCAATGAAGGTAAAAACTTTAGCAACTCGGAGAAGTGCAACTTAAGCTGGAAACTAACCAATCCAATACTCCATCTAGGCAAGGAAATAGCCACAAGCATATATTATCGAGGAGAATCGCTCCACTAAGTCTTACTAGGACGAGTAAATACTGAAATGGGGATTTCCTAAATCCACCCAAGAACAACATCATCGAAGAAGAAATACCAATCTTAAAAATAAGGTCAAAGTCGAGACCATCACCAGAGTATCAACAACTTAAAGAGTTTCTAATTTTCCAACTTAAAAAGTGATCATAGGAAATACCACCTGCCTCTAACTCTCTAATACAACTTAAGGAAAAACCATATCACAAGAATAAAGGAGTATCTAACCTGCATACTAACAATAGGGCAAACCATCCCAAGGGAGCAAAACCAACATACCTATGAAATGAATCCATGGCATCTTAACACCAATATCAAAATAGCTATCGGATGATGAAATATCCACAAATAAATAATGGACCCCTTAATTTGGTTCATCTCACAAATAGGTTATACCAAAAGGGATAGCCAAAAAAAATCCTTTACAACCCAGGAGGCAAGTCTAAGGATCTCAAGCTAAAAAACAAGCAACATAACTAAATTGCCGACTAAAAAACACAAATAACCATGGAAGGTCAACTTACCTTTGATACCACAATACATCCTCAAAATCGATCTAGTACAACTAACTCAGAGGGAGCATAGTCAACCTCACTATGCTAAGGGAAAGAAATCATAAAATTAAGCATATCTACTTAAGGCACCAAATAATATCACAAGAAAATAAAAATATAACTAGATAACACTAGTCTATATAGCTACCCAGCAAGAATCAAATTCATTATGTAATAATCATCAACTAATAATATCAAGTAATATCAATAACCTCACATAGTGGTAGCAATAGAAACAACAATATCAACATCAACATACTAAACAAGCAGTACCAAAATAAATATCAATATTATATACCACTCAATGGCCACCATAGGGATAATGTGCCAAGATAAATGGGACTCAAACCCAAAACCATACCCATAGGGGGAAACATCAATATAGATCTACTCCATCCATTACTAAAGGAAATAAACCATGGAGTAGAAACATAATCATGAATTCAACAATAAGGCACATAATAACCGATATAAATTCATTAAGACATATAATTAACAATGGGTATGAAAACCCCAATACACATAATAAGAGGTAAATGTGAGAAATAAAAGAACACCAATTATGGTAACATCCACAGTCACATGCCTAATGGGCATAGGGGAAATAAATCAGAATGGGTCTAAATTAGACTGACTGACTAAATCATCAACTTAGGCACCAATTGCACCATCGCAAATTGAATATTCTGCAATATCATGAGCTAGTCTAACTAAGTTAAATGACTAGAATCTCATGTTAGGGACACTTCCTAGACTAGTAGTCGGTCTCTCTGCATCCGTAGCAATTTCTGAAGCATCAATATGGAAAGAACACAAGCTGAGCCCAAGTGGCTGGCCAACTAACGTTGAGAGAAATTTGCAAAATTATGTCCAAACTTCCAAAATCACAGCCTGTATCAGGAACTCTAGGTTAGCGGGGAAACATGCTAACTCTAGCTGATTACCTATCTCATACCAGGGGCATTCTTTAAAGTAGTGTCTTATCACAACAAAGCCAAACCAAGATCCTAGAATACTTTGAGATACTTTCTATCATAATCTAGAATGGTTTCCATGGCCCGAAGAGCCATACCACACTCCGTAAGTTTGATGGGCACTCTACCTAAATCCCTTTTAGCTGCTATTGGAGATCTTTGATATTTATTTCTAGCTCTCTAGTATGATGCAGCACTAAAATTCTAGAAACATATATTGGAGTCTTGTATGCATCTTCAATAATATCGCATCGTCCTTTAGGGATAGAATAGAGTCAAAGAATGTGTTCAAGTTTTATAGGAATGCGGAACTACGATAAGGATTCATTAAGTGAATTTCCTAAAATATCATTGTAGCCTCTCAAAGATAGGTTATGCACGTCTCCGGACCGATCCATAGGAATCTACTAACACTTAGCTCTAGTACTAATACACCAATAAAACCTAGGCTATAATACCAATTTATCACGACCCAATTTTCTCAGTTCATGATGGCCCTACCATAACCCACTAGTAGGCCAGCCAACCAGTAGTCTGGAATGGCTAGTAACAAACTACTCAATAATATAAGGAGAAGAATACAGAATACATAAAATAAAAATTAATATATAGAAGAATCCTAAAACCCGATAGTATCAGTACAAGAGCTTCTAATATAAAAAAGTATGAAAGTGAAATATTAAAAAAAATACATTAATACAACTTATCTTCAAATACAACTTAGAGACTTGTCTAATACATAAGAGAGAGATAAGTAATACTTCAAACATCAAGTTCTCACATTAAGTCTCTGAATCAGGGTTGCTCCGCATGATGTATGAATCAATAACAACAACCCGTATATTATTTGCAGAATGTAGAAGTGTAGTATAAGTACCAAATGAATGGTACTTAGTAGGCAACTGCCAATTGAGCTCCAAAGATAAAGTAGATATACATAGCATATAAACAAAGCAAAATCTACACCTAAGAGTCCAGAAATCATATAAAAAGTCAATGAGAATATTAAAGGACAACTATCCTAATCATGTCCAAGAGTCTAACATAATAAGACTAAGGAAGTAACATGGTAAACTATCCTATTCTAGCTACATTCAATTATGTCAAAGCTATACCGTATATCCCAGGTCAATATATGAATAACTAGCAAAAGAAAAATATATATAGTAATATACAAGTTGAAGAATTGACTATACAACATAAACAACAAATGATGGGATATACAGTAGTATCATAGCTTTATATAGCTAGATATATATACATCTAGGTATATATACATATAAACATGAGGTCATCTCAAAGCATAACCTATATCATCATATTCTCATTTTGAGACCTCAGTACAACACTATAAGGATTTAAATTCTATCATACTCATGGTTTCTAATACACATGGCTAGACATGAAATAATCATGCAATCATAAGTTAGGACAATCCGAAGATATACCTCAAATCCAGATACCGGATCAACGACCAATCTGTCATAAGCTAGCCATAATAATGATCATAATAATGTTAACAACAGTATCAATAACAATGTGAATAACCACTACTCCGGAAAATCAAATACCTAGACAAGCCTATGCATACCCCCATTGCCCAGGCTCATAAGGTTCAATCAATATACAATAACACAAGGCATAGTCTTCACCCATATTTATGCTACCATTCTATACCGACTGATGAATATAGGTGTATACTGGTGATAGGCGATACACATGTAGGAATGAATGGAAATGACACAATTAATATCACAACTCATCATAACTATCCTCATTATGACTATCATTATCCTAATCAACCTCTGCCCTTGTCGAGTATTAACACATCATCAATAGTATCCTTCGGCCTTATTGGGTATCAATATATCATTAATATATCCTTCGGCCTTGACGAGTATCAACATATCATTAAAATATTATTTGGCCTTGCCGGGTATCAATATCATCACAATAGTATCCTCCAGCCTTATCGGGTATCAATATCATCACAATTACCATTACTGAATAAGATACACTAAAATACTCATTAACATAGACTTATCACCATAGAATATCTATCTAGTCAATACTTCCCAACTACTCATTATTAGTTAACCGACACTTATTATAACAGAATCACTAGTTCACTAATCATCACATAACCTCTAGTTATTAGCCTAAACATTATCCTTACTCATGGGATAGCAGCTAACCACTATTTTATTAAATTGCCAGCATCTAACATCTAGTCAAGGTTCATCACTATACAAAAACCACCATTTATCCACCATTTATTGTTATCAACTAACCATACTATATCCGTTAATCATTAATATTCAACAATTTATCATTTATCATCTAACCATTCTTTATTAATTAATATCCTTCATTAACTAACCATCACTTACCAATTAATCCTTATTTGCAAACTATTAAACATCACTATTAGCCATGTATCAATCATTGCTAGTTACCATATCTCAACTAAGCAAGGTTCATTAACTAGTACATTAGATTTCTAGCCATGAAGTACTATAGCCATCTGAAAGACATCTAGCTACCACTTAGCTTAACTCTTAATTAGGAAAAATAGTCATAAGATTGTATTTCAACTTGAATTACATCAATTACTAATATAATAATCATGAATGTACCAAATTTAAGCATACCGTCACCAGTATTCAATCAGTGGAATAATAAGCATCATATCGTATTTTCCTCCATACCAAACCAAAAAGATATGTATACAAACATATACATATTCATATTCATAAAGTGTAAGCACATCATTTATAATGACAAACACTTCTCGGATATTCAATCAATGTCATAACATGGCCTTTAGCCCCTTAATTTATCCAGAATAATCTCGACATCATAATCACAACCTTTGGCCCAAATTCATATTTAGAACTCATATCAATAATTATATTTATAAGACATAGCATATATCTAATAATATCACATATAGGAGGCATAATATCAATAAGCATGTAATCATCTCTCACAAAAGAGGCATCTCATATCCAGGAAACATAATATAGATAGACATATAATCGTCTATAGGATATCTTAAATCAATGGGTCATGCATCATGACTACGAGTAATATCACTTCTCTAGGCCATTTTATATGTCTAAGAGAAACATCATCTCTACAGTCCAATCATCAAGTCTAAGAGGAATAGAATATCTATAGGACAATCATCAAGTCTAAGAGGAAATAGCATCTCTATGTCCACATAACATATCTAGGAGGAACATCATCTCTAAATTCCCAATATAACATCTGCAAAGAGTATCATAACCATAACTAAAAAGCCACAATCTGGGAACATAAATACAAGTTACCAAGTTATGAAGTATAAGGTTTACTAGCCTCATCTATGTCTAACTTCCACAACTAAGTCCACAAGACTTAACATAAGCTTAGGACTAAGTGGGTCGAGCGATCCCACTTCTAACCCATAATTTCCTTAATTAGGCATACTATGCCCCAAACTTGGCTAAGGTATCTAGTTCATCTTCTAGATGCAAAGTAAGACATATTCAAGCCTAAGATAGCAACTTCAACTAGAAACAAGGGTACTCAAGTCAAGTCTACCCAATTTACGGTTTCAAAACTACCACACTAGCTAAGGCTGAATATACAAATCATGTTTCAAATGCTAATACCATATTTCAAACATAGCATTATATCATATCCATGCTATAACAAATCTAAACTAAGAAGGGAAGGAAATAAGATATAAAAGGGTCATAAAAATGCCATCTTAGGGTCCAAAACCCTCATCTATTCCCCAAAACATCAACAATCAAGACCAAGTTATCCTACACATAATCAAACCTAACATCCATATTGACATGCAACATATATCTCACATTATCTATGAAGAAAAGTTTATAGAAGCCGACCTCAAGGCAAAACTACTATACCTCACTTCTTTCACCATATGCTTGTCTTAACTTTACAATCCTCAAAATGCCATAACACTATCAAAACCATAATCTACTCATTAATACGAGTCTAATGATACCCATATTGCACTATTATTCTTTGGGTCTAAAAAAGACACCAAAACCCCAAGTGGGTCCCACATATAGAAAACGAGTTTCCGTGGCCAACCCAATGTTCACACATGAACAAGGAATCATAACCTTCAAAGAATAGGTGAAAATTAAGCATACTTTGGGATAAAACCAAGACTTAAGCTAAATTGGGGTTTTGGGTCCAAACTAAGAAATTCAAGCATGAATTCAAGAAATTCTTTCCTTAATATTGAAGATAATCTCGATATAAAAGGATAATTAAGCTCCCAAGTCTGCCCCCATGACCAATTTTGAGTTATTATACTATTTTTGGGTTATCTAGGTCTAAATGGTGAAGGGGAAATGTCCTAAATGCATCTTGGGACCTTTATATATCCCCTACAGGTAAAGATATGCCACTATCATGGTCATACAGTCCGCAATCATGCTCTCATGATCGTATACTCTTGGCCGCGATTGCTGTTGCACCAGATTGGAACAAACTCAAAAATAAGTTTTTGATCCTCGAAACTCATTTGGAATCCAAATAACATGATCCAATAGTGAATTTTGAGTTCAAACAACATTTCAAATCTATCAGAATCATAAAAGCTTTCATTGGAGATTGTTTAGGTAAAAAGTGGGCCCACACCTATAGTTTCATCACTTTTCATAAAATCTGCTCAATAGCGCAAAATAAGTGTGGGATCCTTGGGAACTGAACCAAGGGTATCCCTAAACTAAAATTGACATTTCGAATGCGATGGAAAAGTTAGATTTTTAATTTGAGATTGTTTTAATCAAATGTGGGTCCTACACCCATTCTTTCTAATTTCCAACTTTTTGATCAATAAGTTGAAATGAGCTTAGGTTCATTGGGACCTAAACAAAAGGTCTACCTAGACTACAATAAATATTATGGATCTATTAGCACAGTCAAAATTTGCATCAGTGATCATTTTACAGAAGTTTTTACCCAGTAGCCATTTAGAACCAGCAAAAACTTCAAAATAGGGAATTGGCTCTAAAAACCAAATGAACTACTCGATAATTGAACTATCGATCCCAATAAGTCATAAATGACTTTAAAAAGCTATGGAGAAGCTCAAACGATAAAGATAAGCATAAATATGAAAAATGGCCTGAGGGGTCATTACTCATTTAAAGTTGACCCTTGTAGATCGAATACCAAAATTTTATCCAAATCAAAGGCTCTTAGCTCAACCTTGCTCTAAGTGATTTATATGAACATTTTTCACCTTATAATCACTTCACACACTAGGATAAAGATCATGACACATGTATTGTAATATAAATCATAGGATTGGAGTTTACACAAATAGAAACAACGGATTGATTTCTAGATCAAAAATATGGAGTGTTACACTGTCATTAACATAAAAGATAGAATATCATTAGATTGGTCAATATGTAATCCATGGCATAATCTATATCTTATTCGTAGCATGATCACTAGCTTAGTTTTTGGCTTTGTCAATATCATACTGAGGCTTCATTCAATAGTATATTCGGTAGTCCAATCAATAACATATTTAAGAGCTCATTAATGATCATAATCTTAATCAATAACTCATTAATAACTTACTGAAATACCCCATACTTTTTCTAGCTTAATTTAGCCCTTAAAACATTAAGAGTAAGCTTCAAAGATGAATGACTTTTGATATATATGGAATTTTCCAATTCTAGACCCTCCAATGTGAGGAAAATTGAATAGGATTTCCAAAAATACCAATTTTGTCAAAATTTGACACTCGGTTGAGAAGTTGTGGCATTTTTAGTAAAATAGTGTGCCATTTATGCAAGTACCGCATCGCATTAACAAGCAAAATAGAAATCGTCACTTTCCAGTGGACCTCTGTGGTAAAACCACATCATGTTGAAGTCCAATTTCCCAATTATCAATTTCCAGTGGCTCACCACGATGGTGGCGCATCGCAGTGATGGTCAAAATGACATTTCAGTAGTACACCGCGATAGCTCTGCATCGCGAAGATTTTTTAGGCCCCAATTATCTTTTTTCCAGTGAGCCACCACGATAATGGGGCATCACGGTGCATGAAAAATTAGGAAAATGCTACTTTTTTCAGTTACGATTAAATTTTAATAAAGATATTTTGGTTAATTTCCAAGACCTCAATTCGTTCAAAACAAGGTATTAAACCTATTCTAAGCACTTTATTACTATTTTTCATCAATTCTCTCAGAAAAAAAACCCTAGACCTCAAAACTTACTCTCTAAGAAATCAAATTTCCTTTATTGTTCTCTCAAGATAATTCAAGATTAAGGATTTCCAATACAAGAACTTCGAGCACTTATCTTCAAAAGCTCAAATAGGGATTCAAAGTTCAAGCTTTCTTAGAGATTTCATCAATTAAGGTATGTGGGGTTTTCAACAAGGACAAATCTTTCATCCTTATGCCCAAAGCTAGCCTTTAATTTCAAATTTATATGATTTTGTATGATATACATGAGATTTAAATTAGGGTTTATACCCATTATTTTTATTTGCAAGATTATGAGTTTTTGAGATATTTTGATGTTGAATTACATGTCTATATTCGTATTTTCATATGCTTTGCAGTAAATTCCAGATTTTGAGTTGAATTCTCAATGTTTACATTATCAAGCATGATCATTATGATGTTTTAATATGAAATTGATGCATGGGTCATAAAGCCCTAATTAAATATTGCTATTTTAAGATTGTTTGTGCTATAAGCACCCTATGACTAGATTATTTTTAGATTTATGATAAAGATTTGATCTGTTAATTCCAGTTTAGATATAAAATCCACTTTA
>NC_061112.1:24123736-24378171 GCF_002878395.1 Capsicum annuum | reverse complement strand
TAAAGTGGATTTCCAACAGAATGAGTATACAGATTAAAGGGAGTATTATTTAGCACCGAGTAGGAAGAATGGGATTAGCATTCCCTAAATATTATGGCTCACTTGATTTAAAAATTATGATCTACTACTCATGCTTATGATTCTCAGCTTTCAGACATTCCAACTTATGTGAGTCATTTACATTTAGCATGTATTATTTTACAAATTATGATGACTATTGAGACTTTGTTTTAATTATTCATTTAACCCCCTATACTCAGTATATCCTCAAAGTACTGATCCATGTATAGGTCTATGAGCTACATTGTTTCATAATGTAGGTTTAGGTGCAAAGTTTTAGTAGCATAAGTGATTTTGAGAATCTCTATCTACATCCCAACAGTAGGTGAGTCCTCTTAGTTATTAGTAATAGAGGCTTATTAGACTGCTAGATATGAATTAGATTTGATTGTTTAGACTCTTAAGTCTATTATTTTAGATTTTATGATTCAGATATTCTTAGTTAGCTTAGACAGATTTTGGTATTTAGTATGATTTTATACCTATATTTTATCTATTATAAGATTCAGACATAGTAGAAGGCAGATAGAGTTATCTTAAGGCTCCTCATAGTCTTGAGCACTATGTGATATCTCGGGACCAAGTTTGGGGGTGTTACAATCTTGATATCAAAGCATAAGGTTTATAAGAGTCCTAGGGAGTCAGACAAGCTGCGTTACATAGAGTCTTGATTATGGGTATGAAGCATGCCATATATACAAGAAAGAGGCTATAGGACGTTCTTAGGAAATCATTTCTTTTATTGATGATTTATCGTGCTTATAGTATCTCTATCTGCTATTAACTCGTACTTTTATATGACGGTCGAACATGCCTCCTCATTGAGCTAAAACTCACAGAAATTATAACTAGCCACCCCAATCTATTAATCCTCTAAATGAGGATGTATCCCATGCTGAATTTTGGGCTGCCTTTCAAGCATTGGCCCAAACTGTGACTGCTAATGCTCAGGGCAACCATCAGGTGGTAATACCACTTTAGAAGAATGGGGATTTAGCAGTATCTAGAATTTGAGACGTTATGAGAATGAATCCGCCAGAGTTCTTTAGGTCAAAAGTAGGTGAAGACCCACAACTTTATTTAGATGAGGTAAAGAAGATCACCCAGATTATGCATATTTTTGAGGAGGAGAGTATAGATTTGGCATCCTATAGATTGATGGATGTAGAATATGATTAGGTAGTTATGTTGAAGAATGGTAGAGGTGAGAATGCAACTCCTATAAGTTGGCAAGTATTTCAAAATACATTTCTAGATAGGTTCTTTTCATGTGAGATGAGAGAAGCTAAGATAAAGGAGTTTGTGAATTTGAGGTAGGGCTCAATGATAGTGAAGAAGTACTAGCTTAAGTTCAACTAGTTGTCTAAGTATTCCCCTGATATAATGGTTGATCCTATGGCAAGTATGAGTAAGTTTGTCACTGGAGTACCTGTCTTGGTAATCAAAGAGTGTAGGACTACCATGATTATTGTAGACATGGATCTTACTAGGTTGATGATTCATGCTTAGAACATTGAGATAGAGAAGTTGTAGAGAAAAAATTGAAGTCATAAGAGGGTTAGAACAGGGTAGTTTAAGTTTGGCCAGACTAGGTCTAGAGAGGGAAATCGTTCACAGTTTTACAATTGTTTATCTATGTCAGCACCATCTTTAGCTAGTTCTCCCGCTACCAGAGCTAGTCAAGAGTAATGGAGTAAGTTTCTATATCTAGATCTCAGAATAGTGAGGGTGGAGAGCTCAATTATCCTCCATATGCTAAGTGTGGTAAGATTTATACTGGTGAGTATTTGTTGGAACAAAAAGGTTGTTATGGTTGTGATATATTGGATTAAGTAATTAGAGAGTGTCCATATGCTAAGAAAGGAAACAAAGATGTTTGTGCCCAGACTCAGGCTACTAGTGCACCAGCTCCTCTAGGTTTCCCAGTTCCTTCTCAGGGCGCATCATCCAACACTGGTGGTGGATAGCTCCAAAATTAGTTTTATGCTTTAACAAACCACCTGGAGCTGGAGGATTCACCAGATGTTGTTACTTGTATGCTTCGTGTTATTCATCTTGATGTTCATGTATTATTAGACCCCAAGTCTAGTTTTTTATATGACCCCACTAGTTGCCGTGAATTTTAAAATAAGTCCTGAAAGGATCCTGAGCCTTTCTTGGGTTTTACCCTAGTAGGTGAGTCATTCATTGCTAAATAGATCTATAGAAAGTTTCCTATCACTGTCCTTCATAAAATCATGTTAGCATATTTAATAGGGTTAGATATGGTTGACTTTGACCTTATTCTTGGTAAGGCTTGTATCCATTCTTGTTATGCATCCATAGATTGTTGCACCCGAGTTGTGAAGTTTTAGTTTCTAGATAAACCAATCTTTGAGTGGGAAGGTAATTCAGTATCTCCCAAAAGTCATTTTATATCTTATTTTAAAGCTAGAAAGTTGATTTCCAAAGGTTGTATTTATCATCTAGTTCAAGTCAAAGACATTAAGTCTGAGACTCCAACAGTTCAGTCAGTCAGAGTAGTCAATGAGTTCTGAATGTCTTTCCCAAAGATTTGCCAAGGGAACATTCTGATAGGGAATTAGAACCCGATATTGACCTTCCTCTAGATACTGACCCTATCTCTATTCCTCCATACTATATGGCTCCAGCTGAGCTAAAGGATTTAAAAGAGCAGTTGAACGATCTCTTAGATAAAGGCTTCATAAGGCCCAGTGTTTCTCAATGGGGTGCTCCCATCCTATTCGTACGAAATAAAGATGGTTCCTTGTGAATGTGCATCGACTATCATCAACTGAATAAAGCTATAGTAAAAAACAAATATCCTTTTCCTAGAATTGATGACTTATTCGACCAGACCCAAGGTGTAAGTTATTTATCAAAGATAGACCTTAGATCCGGCTATCATCAGCTTAAATTAAGGGAATGTGATATTCTGAAGACAGCCCCGTTATGGTCATTTTAAGTTTTTAGTCATGTCCTTCGGGCTAACAAATGTGCCAGCAACTTTCATGAACTTTATGAACAGAGTGTTCAAATAGTATCTAGATATGTTTGTCATAGTCTATATTGATGATATCTTTGTCTATTCTTGTAGTGATGAGGATCATGTAGATCACCTTAGAATGGTGTAGCAAACTCTTAGAGATCACCCATTGTTCACCAAATTTAACAAGTGTGAATTTTGGCAAAGGTCAGTAGCTTTCCTCGATCACATTATTTCCCGTGATGGTATTAGGGTTGATCCCCAAAAGGTTGAAGCCATAAGAAATTCGCCTCGATCATATTTTTTGTTAAGGGATTCTCGTCTATTATATCTCCCTAGTCTAGATTGAACCAAAAGAAAGTTAAGTTCCAGTGATCAGATTCTTGTGAGAAGAGTTTTCAAGAGTTGATTATCAACTCACTTTAGCCCTTATTTTAGCATTGTCGTATGGTATAGATGGTTTTGTTGTCTATTATAAAGCCTTTAGAGTTGGTTTGAGTTGTGTTTTGATGAAAAAAGGTATGGACATAGCCTATACCTCTAGACAACTTAAGACTCATGAAAAAAACTACCTGAACTATGATCTTAAGTTAGTTATTGTTGTGTTTGCATTGAAAATTTGGAGGCACTATCTTTATGGGGTGCATGTTGATGTGTTTACAGATCATAAAAGTTTGTAGCATGTGTTTACTGAGAGAAAGTTGAATCTTTATCAGAGAAGGTGGTTGGAATTATTAAAATATTATGATATGAGTGTATTATATCATGTGGGCAAGGCCAATGTAGTGGCAGATACCCTTAGTAGATTATTAATAGGCAGTGTTGCTCATATGGAGAATGATAAGAGATGATAAGAGATAGCTAGTTCGAGAAGTTTACCAATTAGCTAGATTGGGTATGAGATTGGTTGATTCAGCTGAAGGGAATGTTTGGGTTCAAAGTATTTCCAAATCTTCTCTAGTTTTTGAAGTAAAATAAAAGTAGGATAAAGATGGTAGTTTGGTCAAACTGAAGGAGTTAGTAAAAGAACAAAAGGTAGAGGTTTTCTCCTAATGGGGAGATGGTGTGTTGAGATACCATATAGATTATGTGTGCTATGTGTTGATGATTTGAGGCAACGAATTATAGAAGAAGCGCATGGTGCACTTTATTTCATCCAACTAGGAGCCACCAAGATGTACCATGATCTACAGAAAGTCTATTGGTGGAGTGGTATGAATAAAGATATAGCAGAATTTGTAGCCATGTATACAACTTGTCTACAGGTTAAGATAGAGCACCAAAGACCTGGTGGCACTTTGCAGGAATTTAGTAATCCCATTTGGAAGTGGGGAGAGGTAAATATGGACTTTGTGACTGGATTACCCCATTCATATCATCAGCATATTCGATTTGGGTGATAGTAGACTGATTGACTAAGTCATCATATTTCCAACTAGTTCACATGTCCTACACAACTGAAGATTATGCTAAGTTGTATATCAGGGAATTAGTCAGATTGCATGGAGTTCCTTTATCTATCATCTCAGATAGGGGTACTCAGTTTACCTCTTAATTTTTGAAAGCCTTTTAGAAAGGTCTTGGTACCTAAGTTCACCGTAGTTCAGCATTTCATCTGTAGATAGATGGTCAGGCAGAAAGGACCATTCAGACCCTAGAGGATATGTTGAGGGCATATGTTCTTGATTTCAAAGGTAGTTGGGATGAGCATTTTCCATTGATTGAGTTTTCCTATAATAACAGTTACCATGCTAGTATTCAAATGGCCGCATTTAAGGATCTTTATGGGCAGAGATATTAGATCTCCAGTTGGTTGGTTCGAAGTAGGTAAGGCCGCTTTGATTCGGCCAGATATAGTGTTTAGAGCCATGGAGAAACTTCATTTGTTTTAATATAGGTTGAAGGTAGCTCAGAGTCATCCAAAATCTTATGTAGACGTAAGAAAAAGAGATCTTGAGTTTGAGGTTGATAACCTTGTGTATTTGAAAGTTTCACCCATAAAGGAGGTGAAGAGAGTTAGAAAAAAAGGGAAGCTTAGTCGCCGATATGTAGGTCCCTTCTAAATTTTGAGCTCTGTGAGAAAGGTAGCATATGAGCTTGAGCTACCCATCGATTTTTGTTCAGTTCATCCTATGTTCCATGTATCCTTATTGAAGAAATGCATGGATGATTTAGCTGCTGTATTTCCTCAAGAAAGTACAGATATTCAGAATAGCCTCTCATACAAAAAAGTTCCATTTGAGATTCTTGACCATCAAATTCGTAGATTAAGGAACAAAGAAGTTCCCTTGGTCAAAGTTCTGTGGCTAAACCAGTTTGTTGAGTGCTACTTGGGAAGAAGAAGAAGACATGAGTACCAAGTATCCTCACCTTTTCTCCACGAACTCAGATTTAGCCAAAGGTAATAGTCTTCTTTTATTCAGTTCTTTTCCAATCTCAGATTCAGCTATATAGCTATCCTCATGTAAATTCATGCACTTACACATTAGCTCAGTCGCTCAGTATGTTTTAGATTTAGTCATGCAGTTGTTTCAGTTGTGTATGTCAGCATATAGCCTCAGATTCCTTAGTATTTTTAGTTTAGCTAGTCATGTTCGAGGACGAATGTTCCCAAGAGGGAGATATTGTAATACCCCATGCTTTTTTCTAGCACAATTTAGCCCTTAAAACATCAAAGTAAGCTTCAAAGATTAATGAATTTTGATTTATATGGAATTTTCCAATATTTAACCCTCTAATGAGTGGGAAATTGAATTAGCTTTCCAATGATACCAATTTATCCCAAATTCAACACTCGATTGAGAATTTATGACATTTTTAGTAAAACAGTATGACATTTAGGCAAGCACTACATCGTGGTGACAAGAAAAATGGCAATCGCCACTTTCTAGTGGACCTCTGTGATAAACCCATATCGCGTTGAAGTCTAATTTCCCAATTGTCAATTACCAGTGGCTCACCATGATGGTGGAACGTCGCGGTGATGGCCAAAATGGTATTTCAGTAGTACACTGCAATAGCTCTACATCGCAGAGATTTTCTAGGTCTCAATTATCCTTTTTCCAGTGAGCCACCGCGATAGTCGTGCATCGTGGTGGCATGCATAATTGGGAAAATGCTTCTTTTTCTAATTCCAATTAAATTTTGAAAAGGGTATTTTGGTCAATCCCCAAGCCCCCAATTCGTCTAAAACAAGGAATTAAACCTATTCTAAGAACTTTATGCCCATTTTTCATCAATTCTTTTTAAAAGAAAACCCTAGAGCTCAAAACTTACTCTCCATGAAATCAAATTTTCTCCATTTTCTCTTAAGATAATTCAATATTAAGGATTCCCAATACAAGAACTTCAAGAACTTATATTTAAAAGGTCAATTAGGGATCCAAAGTTTAAGCTTTCTTAGTGATTTCATCAATTAAGGTATGTGGGGTTTTGAACAAGGACAAATATTTCATCCTTGTGCCCAAAACTAGCCTTTAATTACAAATTTACATGATTTTGTATGAATGTACATGAGATTTAAATTAGGGTTCATACCCATTGTTATTATTTGCAAGATTATGAGTTTTAGAGATTTAATGTTGAATTGCATGTCTATCTTCGTATTTTCATAGGCTTTGCAATAAATTCCAGATTTTGTGTTGAATTATCAATGTTTACATTATCAAGCATGATCATTATGATGTTTTACCATGAAATTGATGCATGGGGTCATAAAGCCCTAATTGAATATTGTTATTTCAATCTTGTTTATTTTATAAGCACCCTATGACTAGATTATTTTTAGATTCATGATAAAGATTTGATCTTTTGATCCCAGTTTAGATATGAAATCCACTTTACAATTTTAGATTATAGTTTGACTTAGCAATTGTACAGTTGGTTTTTGAAATAAACCATTATACTAGATTTTTAAGTGAATTTCCAATAGAATGAGCATACGGATTAAAGGGAGTAGTATTTAGCACCGAGCAGGAAGTGTGGGATTAGCGTGCCCTAACTTCTACAGAACTACGTTGCCAACGTAGGTACAGATTTAGATTATTTTCATTTCTATATGGATGACAGATATAGATGTGATCACTTAGATAAGGTTATACTATTTGGCAAGAGTATGACACCTCTCCCCATCGTGAGATTTTCCCCTTAGCTCATGTTAGCTCACATGATTTATGTCGGTTAGAATAACCTCCCTACTAGTAATGAAAAAATTGGAAAGAATTTCCTTCAGATAAAGTATTTCCCTAAAAGAAAAAGAAAAGACTAATTGAAAATCTTTCAAAATCTAAGTGTAAAGTCTCACAACTTTATTCATATTATTTTTTACAAAAAGATATTAGCTACAGACTTCAGTCTTAAGATTTCAGATACCGAAGTGAGTCCTTTCTAACATAGACAACATGATTAATAGACAGAACACTAGTACAACTTTTAGAACTAAATATTATGGCTCACTAGATTTATAAATTATGATCTACTACTCATGATTATGATTCTCAACTTTCAAACTTTCCAGCTTATATGAGTTATTCATATTTAGCATGCATTGTTTTGCAAATTATGATGACTATTGAGACTTTGTTTTAATTATGCATTTCACCGACTTTGTTTTAATTATGCATTTCACCCCCATACTCAGTACATCCTCCAAGTATTGATTCACATATACGTCTATGTGCTACATTGTCACTTAATATAGGTTTAGATGCAAAGTTTTAGTAGCGTAAGTGATTTTGATCATCTCCATCTACATCCTAACTGTTGATGAGTCCTCATAGTTTGGGGACTTAGTTTTTTAGTTTTCTTCATCTCTTTAGTTCAGATAATTCAGACAGTTCAGTTTAGCTAGGGATTTGTCCCAGTACCTCTCTAGTTATTAGTAGTAAAGGATCGTCAGACTGATAGATATGATTCAGATTATTTAGTTTTAATTGTTTAGACTCTTAAGTCTATTATTTCAGATTTTATGATTCAGATATTCTTAGTTAGCTAAGACAAATTTCTGTATTTAGTATGATTTTATACCAATATTTATGTTATTATGAGATTTACACTTAGTAGAAGGCAGACAAGGTTAACTTAAGGCTACTCATAGTCTTGAGCACCATGTGGTGTCTCAAGACTAGGTTTTGGGCGTTAAAAACTTGGTATTAGAGCCAAAGTTTTATATGAGTCCTATGGATTTAGACAAGCCACATTACATAGAGTCTTGATCATAGGTGTGAAGAGTGCCACCTCCATGGGGGAGATGGTGTGTTGAGATACCAGAGTACATGTGTGTGCCATGTGCTGATGATTTAAGGTAGCAGATTATGGCAGAAGTGCATGGTGTGCGTTACTCCATCCATTCAGGATCCACCAAGATGTACCACGATCTGCGGGAAGTCTATTGGTGGAGTGGTATAAATAAAGATACTGCAGAATTTTTAGCCAAGTATGAAACTTGTTAACAGGTTAAGGTAGAGCACCAAAGACCTGATTGCACTTTATAGGAATTTATTATTCCTATCGTCAGCATGATTCAATTTGGGTGATAGCAGACAGATTGACTAAGTCTGTGCATTTCTTACTAATTCACACATCCTACACAACTGAAGATTATGCTAAGTTGTATATCAAAGAGTTAGTCATATTGCATAGAGTTCCTTTATCTATCATCTCAGATAGGGGTACTCAGTTTATCTCTTATTTTTGGAAATATTTTCAGAAAGGTCTTAGTACCCAAGTTCAACTTAGTTAAGCTTTTTATCCACAGACAGATGGTCAGGCAGAAAGGACCATTCAAACCCTAGAGGATATGTTGAGGGAATGTGTTCTTGATTTCAAAGGTAGTTGGAATGAGCATTTGCCATTGATTGAGTTCTCCTAAAATAATAGTTTTCATGCTAGTATTCAGATGGCCCCGTTTAAGGCTCTTTATGGGCGGAGATGTAGATCGCCAGTTGGTTGGTTCAAAGTAGGTGAGGCTGCTTTGATTGGGCCAGATATGGTGTTTTAAGACATGGAGAAAGTTCAGTAGATTTGAGAGAGGTTGAAGGCAGCTCAGAGTCTTCAGAAATCTTATGCAGACGTAAGAAAAAGAGATCTTGAGTTTGAGCTTGATGTCCTTGTGTATTTGGAAGTTTCACCCATGAAGCGGGTGAAGAGATTTGTGAAAATGGGGAAGCTTATCCCTTTATATATAGGACCCTTCTGAATTTTGATCCGTGTGGGAAAGGTAGCGTATGAGCTTGAGCTACCCGCAGATTTGTCTTCAGTTCATCCTGTGTTCTATGTATCCTTATTGAAGAAGTGCATGGATGAATTATCTACTATAGTTCCTCTAGAAAGTACAAATATTCAGAATAGCCTCTCATACGAAGAAGTTCCAGTAGAGATTCTTGACCATCAGATTCGTAGACTAAGGAATAAAAAAGTTCCCTTGTTCAAAGTTCTGTGGCGAAACCAGTCTGTTGAGTGCTACTTGGGAAGCAGAAGCAGACATGCGTACCAAGTATCCTCACCTTTTCTCCACGAACTCAGATTCAACCAAAGTTAATAGTTCTCCTTATTCAGTACCTTTTCAGTCTCAAATTCATCTATATAGGTATCCTTATGTAAATTCATGCACTTACTGATTAGCTCAGTTGCTCAGTATGTTTAGATTTAGTCATGTAGTTGTTTCAGTTGTGCATGTCAGCATATAGCCTCAGATTCCTTAGTATTTTCAGTTTATCTAGCCACGTTCGAGGATGAATGTTCCCAATGGGGGAGATATTGTAATACCACATATTTTTTCCTAGCTTAATTTAGCCCTTAAAACATCAAGGGTAAGCTTTAAAGATGAATAAATTTTGACACATATGGAATTTTCCAATTCTAGACCCTCCAATATGTGGGAAATTTTATTAGCTTTCCAATGATACCAATTTTTCCAATATCCGACACTCGGTTGAGAAGTTATGATACTTTTAGTAAAACAATGTGCCATTTAGGCAAGCACTACGTTGCGGTGACAAGAAAAATGGTAATCGTCACTTTCCAGTGGACCTCCGCGATAAACCTGCGTCGCGTTGAAGTCCCATTTCCCAATTTTCAATTTTCAGTGGTTCACTACAATAGTGGTACATCGCGGTGATGGCTAAAATGGCATTTCAGTAGTACACCGCGATAGCTCCGCATCGCGGAGATTTTCTAGGTCCCAATTGTCCTTTTTCCCACGAGCCACCGCGGTAGTAGCACATCGTGTGGCATGCAAAATTGGGAAAATGTTTCTTTTTCCAATTCCAATTAAATTTTAAAAAGGGTATTTTGGTAAATCCCTAAGCCCCCAATTCATCCAAAACAAGGAATTAAACCTATTCTAAGCACTTTATGCCCATTTTTCATCAATTCTTTCAAAAAGAAAACTATAGAGCTCAAAACTTACTCTCCAAGTAATCAAATTTTCTACATTATTCTCTCAAGATAATTCAAGATTGAGGATTCCAAATACAAGAACTTCAAGAACTTATCTTAAAAAGCTCAATAGGGATCCAAAGTTCAAGTTTTCTTAGAGATTTCATCAATTAAAGTATGTGTGGTTTTGAACAAGGGCAAATCATTCGTCCTTGTGCCCAAAACTAGCCTTTACTTACAAATTTACATGATTTTGTGCGAATATACATGATATTTAAATTAGTGTTCATACCCATTATTGTTATTTGCAAGATTATGAGTTTTTGAGATATTTTGATGTTGAATTGTATGTCTATCTTCCTATTTTCATATGCTTTACAATAAGTTCTAGATTTTTAGTTGAATTATCAATGTTTACATTATCAAGCATGATCATTATGATGGTCCTTTCTTCTGTTCCATTATCATATTATCATACATGCTCTTAACATGACCTCTAAGGTCTAGATGGTCGTTTCTTCCTATCCATCTGTCAGCAGCTGAAAAACCATACTGGGATAAACTAGGTACCAGGACCCATTTGAAGAATCTTCTAAAACTGAGAGGTAAAATGAGTGACTCTATTTGAGATGATAGTCAAAGGAACTCCATGCAATTTCACCAACTCCTTAAGGTAAAGTCTGGAATAGTTGTCAGCTGAATCTGTAGTGTTAACTAGAAGAAAATAGTCTGACTTAGTCATTGGATCTATGATAACCCAAACTAAATCAATGAGTATGAGGCAAAATTGTAATGAAGTCTATATTCACAAAATCCTACTTCTAAGTAGAAATATTGATATCCCCGAATGGGTACCGCCAGGTTTTCAGAGCTCGACCTTAACCTGCTGGCAATTTAGACACTTAGCCACAAATTCTGTGATATCCTTATTCATGCCATTCCATCAATAGACTTCTCATAAATCATAGTACATATTAGTGGCTCTTGGGTGAATAGAATTATAAAACCCCAGGTTTTGGACTCTGAAATTTTCCCTGTAATTGAGCTCACTGCTCAACGTATGACCCAAGTAAAGAGTTATAGTCACTTGTTATGAGCCGTACAGTGCCACTCATAGTCCAACCAGTAAAGATATTATAACAACCTAACTTAGGATAAGCAGTCCCACATTGGCAAAACACTGGAGGGATACTGGGTATATAAGTAAGCAAACCTTACTCCATAGTGACTCTTTTTAAAGCCGTGCGGTCCTGGGCCCAAAATAGATAATATCACTAGTGGGTTGGGCCATTACAGGGGTCTCTCGAGCCTTGATGGTTCGGATACCTGTTGTAGCCAAGGACCCAGCTAGAGAGAGTTAGAGAGTGTTTGATCTTCCAAAGTGTAGAATAAATGCCCAATGTGTTATAAGATATGGCTTCTTAAGGGCTTAGGGTGGGAAATATCCAAAATATCCTCAGCTAAAAAGCTGTAGAAAACTCACAGGTGGGTACGATTGGACACTCCGACTATTTACCACTACATATGAGTGGTGACTTCAAGTCATCACCAGAACAGAAAGTTGGACACCACATTTTGTCAAACATACGACTCCCTTGCCAAACTCGCCACCATACCATACAACAAGTATCATCAAGTCATATCCAAGGCAGGATACCAAGGGATAGACACTGTACAACATACGATTGGACCCTAACCCTCTTGTCAGTTGGTAATATGACTCGTATGGATTATCTCATACCTAGGAAAGAACTTTGTCAACAACACACTAACCAGCATACGACTAGGGTCTCTAGACCCATCACCACACCATATGACTTGTGGTGTAAGTCGTATGATGAACAGAAAGTTCAACACATAAGAAATTTGCAAGGGCCAAAGTTTGGGTTTTACAGTCTCCCCCACTTAGGATAATTCATCCTCGAATGATGGGATAAGGCAACACAAGCATGATTTTGACTCTACACGCCTCTACTCTTACCTTTAACCAAGTTATAAAACAAAAATGCCAAGGAAATCAATATTTTCTTTAACAAAGTTAGAAATAAAAAGATGCTAAGATCAACACATACCTTAAGCACAACTTTCCAAAATTGGGAATAGGAACAGATACTTGGACTTCATGTCCTCCTCAGCTTCCCAAGCAGCTTCCTCGAACTTTTGGTTCCACCATAGAACCTTTACTAAAGCCACGTCTTTCGTTTGCAACTAAAAAACTTGCCGATCGATGATCTTTACCGAGACCTCCTCGTAGGACAAAGAATTTGAAATATCAATGTTCTATAAGGGAACAACTAACGAAGGATCACCCATGCATTTCCGTAACATGGATACATGGAATACCGAATGAATGGAACTCATGCTAGAGGGAAACTCCAACACATATAAAACACTACCAACCCTTCTTAAAATCAAGTACAAGCCAACATATTGGGGGTTGAGCTTTTCCCAGACCTCATTACTCGCTTTATGGGAGACACATTCAAGAACATCAAATCTCAAACCTCAAACCTCAAACTCCAAGTCCCTTCGACTCACATCCTCATAGGACTTTTGGAGACTTTGGGAGGTCCTAAGCATATCCTGAATCACCTTCACCTTCTCTATAGCTTGGTGAACCAAATCTGGGAAAAATATTTCCACTTTACCAACCTCGAACCACCCAGTAGGAGATCTACACTTCCTTTTATACAACACCACAAACAGAGCCATACCAAGGCTCGAAGGGTAACTATTATTTTAGGTAAATTCAATGAGAGTCAAGTGGTCATACCAACTACTACCGAAGTCGATTACACAAGCTCGCAACATTTCTTATAATGTCATATTCCTTTTTGCTTTCCTATCCAATAGTGGGTGAAAGGCCGTATTAGGACTCACTTTAGTCCCCAAACCACGCTGAAAAGAGTTCCATAAATGAAATGAGAACTAAGTACCACAATCCAAAATAATCGTGACAGGCATACCATGTAACTTTACCACTTCCTGAAAGAACAACTTCATGTAGTCCTGATAGAATAATTAGTCCTCATTGGCAAGAAGTGAGCGTACTTAGTCATCCTATCCACGATGACCCAAATACAGTCACACTAATTCCGCGACCATAGAAAGGCGGTAATGAAATCCATAATAATCATCTCCCATTTCCACACCTGTAATTCAATCTCTTGAAGTAGCCCGCCAGGCCTTTTGTTCTCCACCTTCACTTGTTGACATATCATACACTTGGCCACAAAGTTGGCTACATCCCATTTCATATTATTCCACCAATTCATCTCCTTGAAATCATGATACATCTTTGTTGAACCTGGATAAATCGTATATTGCGGTTCATAGGCCTCGACTAATTCCCTGCCTCACAATCTATCAACTTCAGAAACACACAACCTCCCTTAGTATCTTAAGATACCATCACAGCCAATCTCAAAAGACATCAACTTCTTTTTACCCATATCATCCTTAATTTTCATCAAGATAAGGTCTAATACCTGTTTCTACTTTATTTCAGAACCATGAGACGATTGCGCCATCGGTTGCACAAACACACCACCATCCTTAGAGTCCAACATACAAAATCCAAAGTTAGCTAAACAATGAATATCCTTTACTTTCTCCCCCTTATCCTCATCCACTTGTGACAAAATTCCTATGGATAACCTGCTAATAGCATCAACAACCATATTATCCCTCTCTATATGGTAGTAAAGACTCATATCATAGTCCTTCAGCAACTCAATCCACCTCCTTTTCCTGATGTGAAGCTCTTTCCGAGTGAACACATGCTGCAGTATCTTATGATCAGAGAAGATATCAGCATGGACCCCATTCAGATACTGGCACCAAATTTTCAACGCAAACACCACAGGCAATAGCTCTAAGTTTTGAGCCAGATAATTTTTCTGATGAACCTTTAACTATCTAGAGAAATAAGTAACCACCTTGCCATACTACATCAACACATAACCTAGACCAACTTGGGATGCATCGCAATAGACTACGAAACCCATGGTACCCTCAGGTAGAGTCAAGACAGGAGCTTAAGTCAACCTTTCTTTCAGTTGCTCAAAACTACCCTCGAAAGCATCATACCACAAGAACTTTACCTTTTTTTTGAGTTAGCTCTCTCAATAGAGAAGTAATATAAAAAAAACTTTCCATAAACCTTCTATGATAATCGACTAAACCTAAGAAGGTCTGAATATCGGTTGGAGTCGTGGGTTTAGGCCACTTCTTAACCACAACAAATTTATGAGGATCCACCACCATGATCTCTTCACTAGACACAACATGACCCAAAAATGTATCAGCTTTCAACTAGAATTCATATTTAGAGAACTTAATATACAACTATTGATATTTCAAGGTCTGCAACATGATGCTAAGATGATTGAAATAATCCTCTTTACTCTTATAGTGTACGAAAATATCATCAATGAAGACAATTACAAACAAATATAGAAATTGATGGAAGACCCTATTCATCAAGTCCATGAAAGCCACAGTGGCATTAGTCAAGACAAATGACATCACCAAGAACTCAAAATTCCTATTCCAGATCCGACAAGCTGTCTTAGGGACATCCGCCTCCCGAATATTTAAATGATGATACCCAGACCAAAGATCGATCTTAGAGAAGAATTTGGCACCCTAAAGATAATAAAAAAGATCATCAATTCTCAGAAGAGGGTACTTATTCTTTACCGTCATCTTATTCAGCTATCGATAGTCAATACACATCCAAAGGGAACCATCCTTTCTATGCACGAATAACACTGGACCACCCTACGGAGACACACTAGGATAGATGAAACCCTTATCTAAAAGATCCCTTAATTTCTCCTTAAGCTCCTTCAACTCAACCGAAGCCATTCTATATGGTGGAATTCATATAGGACGATTGTCTAGAATAAGGTATATCCCAAAATCAATCTCCATATTGGGAGGAATACCAGGAAGGTCATCAAGGAGGACCTAAGGAAATTCATTCACCACTAGGATAGAAGGACCCTTTGAGTTAGAACTTTAACCTAGACCAGATAATAGAGACACCCCTTGGAGATCAATATCTGAGCTTTAAGATATGATATGAGCCTCTCCTTAGGAGCTATGAAACCACCCTCCCAATCAATAACTAACTCATTTAGGAATTTAAAGATAACCTTATAGGTCCGACAGTCTAAAGAAGCATAGCACGAGTGCAACCAATTCATCCCTAATATAACTTCAAAATTGATCATGTCTAATTAAAATAGATCCACCAAAGTCTCCCAACCCCCATTAGATACCACACAACCCCTATAGACTCTTCTAGCAACCACAGAGTCACCCACAGGGGTAAACATAGAAAAAGGGTTCAAAACACACTCGGGACCAAAACCAAAATACAAAGCCAAAAATAGGGTCACATAAGAGAGAGTTTACCCCAAATTAAGTAAACAATACACATTACAAGAAAATATTTTAAACATACTAGTAGCGACATTGGGATATGCCTCCGTGTCTTGGTGAGAAGTAATAGCATATAAGCAATTCTGGCCCATACTGGTACTAGAAGCAAAAGCAGCACCCTTTGGTATAGGAGATGATAAAGAGAAAATAGGAATCTTATTGGCCCCAAGAGCAAACCTAGAAGGACAATCATGCATCATATGGATAATCTGACAATAGTTAAAACATTGGTTTCTCACTTTCTCATAAAGGCCACGGTGCGACTGACCATAAAATCTGCAAGAAGGATACGATAGAGTGTACTAAGCACCACTAACTTGAGATTAAGAACCCTATACCCTATACCCTCCACCAAGCTAAGATAAAATCACCCAATGACTTTGGGCAAGGAGTACTAGCCATAGATAAAGAACCAAAACTCCCCCACTTCTTCTTAAGCGATTTTCCTTATCTTTACGACTTTGCTGCTGGCTCCACCCTAATTAGAAAATCTAAATTTCTTACTCTTCATCTCACCAATCTCAGCCTATTTATTCTTTTCTTCCACAACCTATTATATATAAACTACAATCCAAGAAATATCCATATCCTTGTTCAACAAGGTAGCCTTACTCTCAAGAATCTACACATGGAACAACCTAGAATCAAACTTAATGTTATAGTTCTCATGCTAGACACCAACTCAGGAGAATACCTAGATAACTAATGGAATTTCAAGCTAAATCTTTGACCAATATACTACCTTGTCTCAGATTCACAAACTTCTCCACTTTTTCCTCCCTCAAATTCTAAGGAAAGAAATAGTCCAAAAATGCAATAGAAAAGTCATCCCATAGTGTAGAGTCAGCATCGCTTCCCCTAGACTGTTCCTACTCTTCGTACCACTGGTACGCCACATCCTTTAATTAGTAGGCAACAAACTCTATACCTTCAACATCTAAAGTATGGAAAATCTGAAAGAACTTCTCCATCTTATCAATAAAAGCTTGAGGATCCTCCCCGACCTTAACACTGCTAAAAGTTGGAGAACTCAACCTCATGAATTAGCCAACCCTTGTGGCCTTAGAAAATGAAGTAATAGAAGTACCATGCTAAGAATGAGAAGCTACCAACTGAGCTGACATATTAATAGACTAACAAAACTCAGTGATCATTACATCTGCCTGAGGGGCACGACAACAACTTCTACACCTTCAACATCAAGAGAATGAAAAATCCAAATGAACTTCTCCATCTCATCAGTAAAAGCTTGAGGATCCTCCTCAACCTTAACACTAGTAAAAGTTGGAGGACTCAACCTTATGAATTGGCCAACCCTTGTGGCCTAAGAAAATAGAGTAACAGAAGCACCATGCTCAGATTGAGAAGCTACCAACTGAGCTGACATATGATTAGACTGACAAAACTCAGTGATTATCACATCTGCCTGAGGGGCACGAGGAGGTCTAGAGGGAACCGATAGAACTTTAGAAGGAAGATCAGGAACTAGACCCCTAGACTGGGTCGACATTTCATAAGTAGGGCATGTACCATCAATAGTACATGTACCATCAATAGTGGAACAGAGGAGCTCTATGAGCTCCAGATCATCTGAGAGGCATGATCTAAAAAAATAAGCAAACAAGAATTAGAGGAACCAAAGACCTTAGACTCTATACCTCAAAGTAAGACAACAAGAAAGGAAAACATTCCTAAATGTCTCGTAGCCTCTCTCTTAGAGGTGTGGTGCACTTTACATCCATAATAGAGACTCTACTCAACACGACTTTATGGATACCCAATTGTCCATGCACCTAGGCTCTATACCAATTTTTTCATAACCAAAACTAGGGCCTAGTCATGATGGGTATCTCAAGTCCCATGTGGACTAGAGATCAACCCCTCGCCTAACCCAACCAACACAACAACCTCTGTTATTGGATAAATTCAAACATATAATAAGATAGTGTAAACTAAGACTAATCTTTATTCATCAATAATCTGATAAAGCCTCTATGAAATCCAAAATAAATAAAATATTTGGACATGCCCTCGACGATAGCTAAAACAAAGCCTCACAAAATTTGAGATGTAGAGCATAAAGACTTCTAAAATATATAAGTTCATCACATCAATGCCAACTCACAAACCACTCAAACACCTAATCACTATGCAGGAAAAGTAAAAGAAGTTCTGGTACCTGCATCGCATGGGGATATAACATCCTGAGATAGTTAGCGGTTAGAGCACTAGCATGTAACTTAGGTATAGAGGAATAAAATAATGCCATCATTAAAAACCAAGTTAGATTATCATATGAAATCACACACACATATATATATCATGCTGGGATATGGAACAAGGCTTAGCATAACTTTGAAATCCTTAACCTGGGCTGTGTAGTATAACCGTTATAAAATAAGTTACCCATGGGCTATGTGGGCCCAAATCTCCCCTTGATGGAAAGGCCTCAATGCATGTAGCTGCACAAATCAAAGAATATCTATATCAGTATATGCCTTTATGGGGGACTCAAATCTCCCTACATAACTAAGGTGACATAATCACCAATGTATATAATATAGGGGAATTAAACCTCCCATTTATATATTCATTTGGCAGACTCAAACCTCCCGATCATATAGACACCTGCATCGACTAGCATAGTTTCCAGTGTTATTCCTTTGGACTCCACTTTCATGGCCCTGCTACACATTCTATTTTAAAGCCTAATTAAACCATTCATTACACATACACAACCATTAATACATTTACTTACCAAAGGCATCCCATTGGTATCATTATACCAACCTCACTTGCAAACGTACAACATGCCATAACCATTATTAATCAGCCTTGGGATTCAAACCTATTGCCTAAACAAAGACATCAATTCAATTCAATGTTTAGGGACTCTAACCTAATTTGTATATCAAATAAATTTATGACCAATAAGGCCTTAATAAACCATTTACCAATTATTAAAATTCATAGGCCAATGCATTAGTTTAAAGTATAATTCAACATGTGACAAGATTATTCTCATTGATATTTTCACACATAGGTTTATGACATACCATTATCAAACCATTATTTAGGCAAAAATCTATCAAACTAGGGTTAACCATGACCCTTTAGTTTAAATTATAGTTCCAAAGCACCCACATGTACAAAACCATTATCAAAATATGTATAATCATAATTTAAACCATGAGAAAACAATACTCAACATTATGCATTCAAACCCTCAACCATGGTTTTTAAAATCACCATTAATAATTCATGAAAAATGTATAAAACATATGATTTTTGTGAACTAACAATAAATAAAGAGTTACATGCCCGAGTTATAAAGATTCACAGAGAGAATTTGATCTTTAAGCCTCTAGATAACCACCTTGAAGAAACCCTAGCCTAACTTTCATGAGAAGTTTTAGAGAGAGTTTACAGAGTGTTTGATCTTCTAAAAAATAGAATAAATTCCCAATAAGTGTTCTAATATGTGGGGTTTTAAGGGCTTAGGTGGGAAATATTCAAAATACCCTCAACTTAAAAGCTATAAAAAAACTCGCAGGTGGGTACGATTGGACACTCCAACTAGTTACCACTACATACGAGTGGTACCTATAAGTTGTCACCATAATAGAAATTTAGACACAATATTTTGTCCAACATATGACTACCTTGCCTAAATCGTCACCATACCATACAACTAGTATCATCAAGTCGTATCCACGGTAGAACCCCAAGGGCTAGACACTGGACAATATGTGATTGGAACTTAACCCACTCATCACTTGACCATATAACTCGTATGGAGTCTCTCATACCTAGTATATAACTTGGCCAACAACATATTAACCAACATATGACTAGGTTCCCTAGATCCTTCACCACTCCATACAACTTGTGTTATGAGTCGTATTATGAACAAAAAGTTTAATACTTTAGAAATTTACAAAGTCCAAGTTTGGGGCATTTCAATTGTCTAATAATTCTACCTTGATCTCTCTTAGTACCTTATGAGTCATAAGGAATGGTCACAAGTCATAGGGGGTGACTCATGGCTAAACTAATAAAGGGTACCCAAGAGTCTGCCAGACTATAACTTGGCATCACGAGTCATAATACAAGAGTATAAGTCTTAGGGTACAACTCGTTGTGTCACTAATATGTATACCATAAGTCACTTCCTAAGATATGAGTTGTAGTGATTACTCATGACCAGTGACCACGAGTCATCACGTGACACATAGCAATTCAGAGTTATTTTCCTGCACTATTTTCATTAAGGGTTATTTGGTCTTTTCCTTTCCTTTAAACTATTACCAAAACTTAAAACCTTCCTTTTTCCCTATTTCCACCCAATTAACATAATCCTAAACAACTCTTCTCTCTCAAATTTTCTAATTAAAAGTAAGTCTAGGTTTTCTAGGGATTGGTCATTTCGGGATCAAAGTGTAGTTTAATCTCCAAATTCTTGGTATTTTCATGAATTTATCTCTTTTTTATTTTGGATTTATATCAAAGCACATGTTTAATCATGGTTTATGTAAATGTAATTATGGGCTTTGAATGATGGGTTGAGGGTTTTGAAGGATTGTTACTTGGTTAGCTTTCTCATGGTTTACATACATTTGATTATGCTTTATTGATGGATTTTGGAACTTATTAGGTGCATGGGTATCGATAATGAAATGGGGGTCATGGATTCCCCCAAACCTATGGATCTTGGCATTAAAATAGGTAATAATCTCAACCCACCTTTGTGAAATTGACTTTGCAAACATGGCTATATGCCTGAATTAACCATTTTGAAACTATTCATTGCGCAAAGTGTTAATGGAATATAAATGGTTTTGAAAGGTCTTAGTGGCCATGAATTGGTTTTAAATTAAATCTTGGGGGTCGTGGATTCCACCAAGTAGGTGGTAAATTGGAATGCCATGATTCTATAAACTTTCAAGCATATTGGTATGAAAATACCAATGATAAATACCTTAATAAATGTTATTGGTAAATGGATGGGTTATGGAGTTTTGATTGGGAATAATGAGGGTTGTGTATCTCACCATAGAAGGTGAAGGTCCCAGGAAGATCAATTTTGGAAACTATATTTTCTAGATGGGGGTCTTCGTGATCATGTGGATAGTTCAGACTTGATATATATATATATACACCTTGGATTTACATGGGGTCATGGATTCCCTGGCCTTTTTATGGACTTCTCTGGTTTGTGTGGCTAACACACGCTGGGGCCTTTCCAGTAGAGGAAGCCAAACCAATATACTGCGTGGATATTTTTAGGATGGATAGAGCTACACTATCTAGGTTAATTATTTTAAATCTCATGCTGATTTTTGTTCCCTATACCAACATCTTATATATGTATGTATGAATGTTTGTGAACATGTAAATTGACTTGAACTTGATTTTTTAAATGGCATTATTTATCCCTATCCTGAGTTACATGCTAGCACTCACCCTACTAACGATCCTAGGATACTACATTGTTTTATAATGTAAGGTCTAGAGACACCTATTTTACCCCTGTGTAGCATTATGTAATCCAGGTTCATCGGTTGGTTCACGGTAAAGTGAGCTTCTATCCTCCAAAAAGCTTAGTTATTCCATTAGTTTCCTTCCAAATTTTAGAATTGTAGAGTTCATATTAACATTATAATTGTCATTGTCACTATCATGGTCGGGGCATGTCTTAACCAAGTTGATATTTAGATTATTTTAGAGGTTTTTGTGGACAATTATGGACTGGGATATCTACTTGGAATCTTAGAAGCTTGGTCTTAGTTTATTTATCTTTCATATGTTTGTTTGGACCACTTCTGGTATTATACTATATCATTTTTGTATTGGAAAGATTATGGGGGTGGTCTCTATCCCATAGTGGGCTTGAGATACCCATCACGGCTAGGCCTGGGGTCGAGTAGTGACAAGAATAAAGAGAATTATGGGCTTATATTAGCATCTGATGTCTTAGATCATCTATATCTATTACACATAGTCTGCCCTGACGATTAAAAACACCATCTCCCCTTTAAGAAAAAACGTCAACCTTCTGACTCTGGACTACTTTGTTCAACCTAAGAAAAATTGGATCACTACCATGCTTTTTCTTTTACCTCGACCATCAAAGAGGATTTTGAACCATTCTAAATAAAGATATTACCTTCATTTGAATTGACCAATTGAACTCCCAATCTAGTAAGCTGGTGAACTAAAACACCCAAAATTTTGGTCCTTAAAAATTTCTTAGCCTATGAGCTTACTGCCCAGACAACAACACTGCCTATGAGTTGTAGGGTGTCATTATAGGACGTAGGACGCTAATCAAAGCCTGGCTAGTATGGATTTAAAAGTTTTTGTTATGATTATGATTAGCTCCCAACAAGTCGTTAAGACTCTATACGAGTCATATAGTCCCATCCATAGCAAAATCGATAAGATGCCCAAACATTTTGTCTTGCTATAATTTGACCAAACTAGTTGTAATTTATGAGTACGAGTAGTATGGTACAACTTGTATCCAAACTAGTCTGGGTGCCTATGGATTCTGTCTAGATTATGACTGGAAGTCACAAGTTATAAGGTGACCCTATAAGTTGTAAGGTCACCCATAATGACTGGGCAATAATTTTTCAGTATTTTATTAAGGGCACTTTTGACATTTACCCTTTTCCCCAAATTCGGTCCATGATTTTAAAACCTTATTGGGGCCCCATTCCCATTCATAACTCACCAAAATAACTTCTATCTTCTCATAAATTCTCTCAAGCAAGGGTGTTAGGGTTTTCTTAAGGTTGATTGTCTAGATCTTCCAAGGGCAAA
This sequence comes from Capsicum annuum, assembly GCF_002878395.1. Taxonomy (NCBI): domain Eukaryota; kingdom Viridiplantae; phylum Streptophyta; class Magnoliopsida; order Solanales; family Solanaceae; genus Capsicum; species Capsicum annuum. The sequence continues at coordinate 24,355,475 of NC_061112.1, read as the reverse complement.
TTCCCTTCAAGATTGTGATCCTTTCAGGCATGTTACTTTTTCCCAAATCTTATTTTGTTAAAATCATGTATTTAACAGGTTTAATTTATGGATTTCAATATGGATTTTGACATGGGTTGAGGGTTTTGGAATGGTTGATCCTTGAATTATTTTCCCATGGTTTCTATGAGTTATTTATATTTCAAATGTGAATAATTTTTTAACTAATATGGTGCATTGGTGTGGGGATTGGAATGGGAGCCGAGTACCCCTAAGTTGATGTTTTGGACTTAGAATTGGTTTTGAATTATTGTGTCCCTTCACCGCTTGGGTAAATGCCTTTGAATTATGGAATTTTCTCTTGGTTTGACGTAGTCACCTACACTCTTGTATTGTATAAATGGTTAAACAATAATTATAGGTTTTGAAGGCTTTGTTGGCTATGTTTTAATTTAATGAGCAAAGGGGGTCGAGGCATTCCCCCAAGATAATGAAATATAATTTAAATGGCATAAGTGTAAGCTTATAGGCATAAGGGTATGACGATACCTGTGGTGTGCCATAATGTGTGATTCCATTGTTTAATGTATGGGTTATGTGTAAATTAGTTTTAATTGGGATTAATATGGGTTATGTAGATAAACCGTGAATGTGTGGGTCTCGAATGACTTATACTGGAAACTCATGTTTGCTGACATGAGGATTGGTCTTGATGACTGTGTGCATGGTTTACACTATTGATATATCTATATCTAGGATTGACGTCTGGTTGGGGCATTTCCTGGTCTTCTTTGGTACCTTTGGTTCATACAGAGAACATGCATTAGGGACCTTTCAGTAGAGGAAGCTGAACTCATATAGCCCATAGATTCCTATTTATGATGGTTGAGCTATATAGTCCAGGATAATATTTTATTCTCATGTTAAACCTTGTACCTATCCTAAAATCTACTATATATATGTATCCATGAATGTAAAAATATACAACAAATTTTACATTGAACTTCTGATTAACATTATTTTATTCTTATCCCGAGTTACATGCTAGTGCTCACCCTACTAGCCGTCTCAGGATGCTGTATCCCTATGTGATATAGGGTATAAAAGAAATTTTACTTTTCTTACATAGTGATATGTGATCTTAGAGTCGATCATTTACAATGAAGTGGTGAGTTTCTATGCTTTTTAAGAACTAATCATTCCATTGATTTTGTTCCTCATATTAAAATTAAAGACTTCACATTTAGATTGCTATTGTCCTTGTCATTGTTTGGGTCGGGGGCATATCCTGATGTAGGTTGTTTTATGGTACAAAGATTTTGTGGATTACTAAGGACCGACTATTGGTTGTTGCAATTCTCAGACTTTGAGTTACCGTTCACTCTATCTTTTTAAGGGTTCAAAAGTCATTCGTTGTAGAGGGTATCATATTTTATTTGATTAGGAAAAAGGGGGTGGTCTTTGCTCCTCAGTAGCCTTAAGATACCCATTCGTCCAGGACCTAGTTTAGGTCATGACAAAGTTAGTATCAGAGCCTAGTTTTATGGTCAATCTAAAGTCCACAAATCTGTGTAAAGTAAAGTCTCTTTCATGGGTGTGTATTGGACCATATTTATGAGGGATAATATACGCGACATTTAGGAATGTTTATCTTTTTGATCTTTCTAGTTTTGAGATATAGCGTCTTGGGTGTTGAAATCTCCTCTATTTCCTATTTGTTTACATTTCAGATTTTGCCTCCTCGAAGATCTGATGCTCGTGGAACCTCTTCTGTCCCACCCAAGGACAATGTAGATGGAACTCATCATAATTGTAGAGTTTAGACCCGATCTAGGGATCCGTCTCATAATTGTTCTACCCTATGTAGAGTTTTACTGGTCCCTAATTGTCCTTCTTGGACTCCTCAAACTGATGATGATCTTGCCCTATTGCCCCAATAAGATATTTCTAATGCTGAGTTTCTTTGATCTATTCATCTATTAACCCAGTTGGTGATATTCTAGTCATGTCAATCTAGTCCCACTGATACTACTATAAGTGTTTTTGAGGTTACTCAAGTCAAATAGTTTATGAGGCTCAATCCTTTGATATTTACAAGCTCTAAGGTTGAGAAGGATCCTTAAGGGTTCATAGATGACACAGAGAAGATACTTTGGGTTATGCATGCTTTTGACTCTAAGGGCATGGAATTTGCCATATATCAGTTGAATGATGTAGCATATCAGTAGTATGAGAAGTGGTATCAGTCTAAGGGTGATGATGTGAAGTTTGCACTATAGAATGAGTTTTTAGGTGCTTTTTTGGATCGTTTCTTTCCTCAGGAGTTGAGAGAGACTAAATATAAGGAGTTTATGAATCTTAAATAGTGTAGAATGTCTGTGAAAGAGTATGCCCTAAAATTTCATTAGTTGTCCTGTTATGCTCCTAAGCTAGTGTCAAGTATGAGGGGTAAGATAAGGAAGTCTGCTTTGGGCTTATCTCAGAACTTGGTGCTAGAGTGTAAGGATGCCTTATTAAATAGTAATGTGGATATCTATAGTCTTGTGGTATACATGTAGCAAGTTAAGATATTAAAAAGAAAAAAGTCAAAATAAGGGAAAGGCAAGGTAAGATTCTAGGTACTCTGAAATGGGTGAAGGCTAGAAGAATAGTGTTAGAGATGGAAGGCAATAATCTAAGAAGAAGTGGGGAAATTTTAGTTCTTACTATATGACTAGTGCTCCATATCCTAATCCATTAGGTGATTGCTTCTTTTAGAGAAATAATGGGTTTAAGGTACAAGGTTCCCAATATCATGCTAGTGTGGTCTAGTCAGCTCCATAGGATCCTCCTTGCAGGTTTTACAGCTAGTTGCACCACTATTTTTGTGAGGAGAGGAGAATTAAGTGTTTTAGATATGGCTAACCTGGCCATATTTAGAGTAACTATCCCTCCGGTAATGTTGCTACTAGGGCTAATAAGGTCTCGGTTGTTACTTCTTCCGCTCCTCCACCAAAGGGTAATACTTTTTGCTTTAGCAATGATCAAAATCGTCTATATGCTCTTGCTACCCTTCAAAATTTTGAGATATCTCCTGATGTTTTTTTGGTCCTGAGTATATTCCTGATTCTTTTTCTGTGTCTACCCCTATGGGTGACTCTATTTTGGCTAAGAGAGTCTATAGTGGTTGTGTGGTATTTATGTGTGATAGGGAGACGGTGGCAGAATTTACTTAGAGATGTTAGATTTTGATGATATCTTGGGGATGGATTTGCTCAATTCGTCCTGTGTGTCTCTTGATTGTAGGACCTGAAGGGTCAGTTTCCAATTCCCTAATGAACCGATGATTGTGTGGGAAGGGAGTTCCTTAGTGCCTAAGGGAAGATTTGTTTCTTATCTAAGAGCATGGAAATTACCAAAAGTTGTTTGTGTCACTTGATTTGGGTTAAAGATTCTAATTTTGAGGGTCCTTTCTTATCATCTATCCATGTAGTTAATGAGCTTCCCTAAGTGTTTCCTAATGATCTTCCTGATGTCTTTCCCAATAGGGAGATTGATTTTGGGATTGATTTTCTGCTAGATACTTATCCTATCTCTATCCCTTCTTACAGAATGGCTCTATTGAGTTGAAAAAAATTAAGGAGCAGTCGAAAGAACTTCTTAATAAGGGTTTTATCTGCCTAGTGTGTCTTCGTGGGGTGCTCTCATTCTTTTTATGCGTGAGAAGGATGGGTCTCTTTGAATATGTTTAGATTACAACTAATTAAATAAGGTGACAGTAAAAAATAAGTATCATCTTCCTAGGATTGATGACTTGTTTGACCAACTGTAGGGTACAAAGTACTTTCTTAGATTGACCTCCGATCAGGTTAGAATATTAGGGAGGTGGATATCCTTAATACTGCCTTCTAAACCTGGTATGGTCATTTTGATTTTTTAGTGATGTCCTTTGGTTTGACTAATGCATTGGTGGCATTTATGGATTTTATGAACTGAGTATTCCGTCAGTTCTTGGATTTGTTTATGATTGTGTTTATTAATGACATCTTGGTATATACTATGGGAGAGATAGAACATACCTATAACCTCTGTATAGTATTCTAGACCCTTAAGGATCATCATTTGTATGCTAAGTTTTTGAAGTATGAGTTCTGGTTGAATGCTGTTGCTTTTCTAGGTGATGTTGTTTCTAGTGAAGGGATCATTGTAGATCCACAAAAATTTACAGTGGTTAGAAAGTGGCCTAGACCTATGACTCCAAAAAATTTTCAAAGTTCCTTGGGTTTAGTTGGTTATTATAGAAGGTTTGTAGAGAGATTTTTGTCTATTGTTGCCCTATTGACTAGGCTGACTCACAAAAAGGTGAAGTTTCTATTGTCTGATGCTTGCGAGGGTAGTTTTGAGAAGTTAAAAGAGAAGTTGACTTCTGCTCGTATTTTAATCCTACCGAGGGTACTGATGGCTTCATTATTTTTTTTGATACATCTCGTGTGGGATTGGGTTGTGTTTAGATACAACATGGTAAGGTGGTGGCATATGATTTTAGGCAACTAAAGGCGCATGAGAAGAACTATCTGACTCATAACTTAGAGTTGTTGGCGATAACCTTCACTTTGAGGATTTAGTTCCATTACATGTATGGGGTTCATATGGACATCTTGTCAAACCACAAGAGCTTTCCGTATGTGTTCACCTAGAAGGAGTTGAATCTCAGGCAAAGGAGATGACTTGAGTTTGTCAAGGACTACGATATGAGCCTCCATTATCATCCAGGTAAATCTAACATGGTTTCTAATGATCTTAGCAGGTTGTCTATAAGGAGTTTGTCTCATGTTGACGAGGAGAAGCAAGGGTTGGTGAAGGATATTCACCGTTTGGCTAATCTTGGAGTTCATCTTTTGGACTATAAGGAAGGTGGTGTGATTTCTAAAGAGGTGGCAAAGTCCTCTCTGGGTGCCGAGGTGAAGGAGAAGTAGGTTCTATTCTGAAGATAATCAAGGATGATTTGGGTCACCAGAGGGTGATGGCTTTTGAGATTGGTGGTGATGGTATATTGAGGTACCAAGGTAGATTGTGTGTTCCTCATGTTGGGGGAATGTGAGATAGGATATTGGCTGAGGCTCATGAGTTGAGGTACACTGTTCAATGAAGATGTACCATGATTTGAAAGAGACCTACTGGTGGAATAACATGAAGTAGGATGCGGAAAATTTTGTGTCTAAGTACATGGTGTGTCGGTAAGTGACGGTGGAATATTTGAGGCCAAGTGGGTTGTTCAAGAAATTGAGTTGCCTATATGGGAGTAGGAGGTGATTAATATGGATTTCATTACCGGCCTTTTGCGATCTTGGTATTAGTTTGATTCAATTTGGGTCATCATCAATAGGATGACTAAGTCCGCTCACTTCTTGCTAGTGAAAACTACTTATTCGACAGAGAATTATTCTAAGTTCTTCATTTAGGAAATTTTCAAGTCGCATGCTGTAATTTCCATCATATCTAATTGATGTACTTAGTTCTCATCTCATTTTTTACGTTCTTTTTAAAGAGGTGTGGGAGCTATGGTGAGACTTAGCACCACTTTTGGCCCTCAAGTAGATAGACATGTGGAGAGAAGTATTCAAACATTAGAGGATATACTAAGGTCGTGTGTGATTGACTTTGGTGGTAGTTGGGTTGATCATTTTCCTCTGATAGAGTTTGCTTATAATAACAGTTTTTACTCTAGTATTGGGATGGCTCCTTTTGAATCCCTTTATGGTAGGAGGTCTAGGTCTCCTATTAGGTGGTTTGAGGTTGGTGAGAATGGGTTATTCGGTCTTAAATTGGTTCACCAAGTCATAGAAAAGGTTAAAGTGATTCGAGATAGACGTAAGGCTACCCAAAGTCGTCATAAGTCCTATATGGATGTGAGGCATAGGGAGCTAGAGTTTAATGTGGATGATTTAGTGTTCTTGAAGGTATCTCCCATGAAGGGAGTGATACAGTTGGGAAAAATGTGAAGCTCAGTCCTTGATATGTCGGTCCCTTTCATGTTTTAAGGCGAGTAGGCAATGTGGCTTTTAAGTTGGAGTTACCATCTAGGTTGGGTTCTATTCATCCGGTCTTCCACATTTTAATATTGAGGAATTGTGTGTGTTATCCTTCCTTGATTGTTTCTTTGGAGAGTGTTGATGTTTCGAATTCCTTGTCCTATGAGAAAGTCCCAATAGAAATTTCAGATTGGTAAGCCCGTCGTCTGATGACTAAGGATGTGGATTTGCTGAAAGTTCTATGGAGGAACTATGTAATGCCCCGAGTCTGTACTCCAGACACTACACGGTGCTCATAATCTTGAAGAACCACAAGCTAACCCATGACTGGTACCTGCTGTAATAACTGAATAATAATAATGTATAATGCGGAATAATGGGGTAAAATTCCATAAGGTTTAAAACTGTAATACTGATAAAGAGAAGTGATAAAATCTGATAAAAAATCAGAATCTGAAATACTAAATACTGTTTAAACATCTAGTCTGAAAAGCCTCTAAAACTGTCTGAACTGTGGAGTTGATGGGACAAGCCCCCAACTAGCTCCAACTACTAAAAATAACCTGAGATACTAAATGAATAAACATGTCCTCGAACTATGAAGACTCACCACTACTCTGTCTGCTGAAAGTCTAATGTGTTAAGGGTGCTCTGGAGCCCGTACGTCTGAGCCTATGGTATAAAATACCGTAGCGCAAAAGTAATGTATGCGTCAGTATGTGTGAATGTACTAGTATGCAAAGTGAGGTAAGGCTGAATGCAAGGGTTCATATGCATGAACTACAACTGACTGAATAACATGAACATGACAAAGTAAGAATACATGTATGAATACATAACAGTAACTAAAGTTATAAGGATTTTGAATATTGAGTTAACTGATAACATGGATTACTAATAACTGATATAAATGATAATTGTTATACTGTTAGCAAAGTGACTATGTCTGACAGTCCTGTTTTTGATGGAACTAGCTAAGTTCCGTACTGAGCTGAGTGACTGTATCTAACAGTCATAAAATATATAGAACTATTTGAGTTCTTTACTGACTACTGAGATTGAGACTTTGGGAGGTAATCGTCAAACCGACATGCCCCTTTTTGAACTATTTGTGGTCCAACCTATAACCCCAGTTGGAAGGGTGTCAGCACCATGGCACGGGTAAAGACAAGCTGTGAGTTAACCCTCTCTGACAAGGAGCTCTTTCGTCAACCCCTCGCTGGTAGAAGAACTTGAATAATATGTATTAACCCTAGACTCATAGGTTTATATCTCAACCTATGCTAGCTACGTAGTTCTAGAATGCAAGGATTGCTTCTAAGGATCACACCTTCTGCTGGCGGGTGAGCCCCCATCCCTTGGTTTACTCGGTGCTGAATCCTTCTCCCAACTGAATAGACGTTGGACTGATTTCCCAGTTCATACTAGGCTAGACAGACCTGTTACTGATTGTACTGATTAACTGAACTGAACTGAGTTTACAGAGTTCCATTGACTAATGGAAGACTACTGAGTTTTGTTAGCTGCCTGAGATTACTTAGGACTGAATTGAATACTGAATGGGACTGGATTGATACTGAGTTTACTTTGTTTTCCTGCATTTTGTAACTGAACTAGAACACTACTGATCGTGACATGATTGAGACTGTTCTGTAACTGACACTGGATCTAGGCACACAACTAAATTATCGGGTATTAAATACCCCCAGGACTCGATAGCATAAAAATAATAAGACATGACAATTCTTGAATACTTGACAATAGTCAACAACTCACAATACAATCTATGGGGCATTTGATCAATCACTTGAAAGTCATAAACTTGCACATGAAGTGGAATGCATGCTAACGCATCATAATTTCACTAAACCAATCTCATGAGCATTCCATCAAACATATACAAGCTATAGCTTTAGCATGGAAGATATTGTGAACATATGGCTATAGCATAAGTTCATCATTTAGATCACCAAAGGAACATAAAAGCACCATAATCTCAATTTAGCATTTTTATCAAACACATGGTAGGCGTAGCTTCATACTTGGGTATAAACAACAATGCTAATACACCATGACTTCATAATTCAAGGGTTTCAATATAAGAGAATCAAAACTCAACTTACATGCTATCATAATATCAAGAAATCCATAAAGATTTCAACTTAGAACACATACCACAATATCAACATGATTACATTCAAACCTCAAAACATATAAATAAAAATTCATGTTTTTAAAAGAAGTTTCTTGAACTCCATGGGTGGAAGGGACCCTTGGATGAACACTTTACATACCTTGATGCTTGATTTTAAGAAGATAGATAGTGGAATTCTTGAGATTTGAATCTTGAATTGAAAACCCTAAGGCTTGTTCTTACGAGAAATTAAGAAAGAATGAGTTTATTTGATTCCTAGGGTATTAAATTTCATGTTTTAGGAGCTAAGAGTTGGGGAAAAAAGACCAAAATACCCCCAAGAACATGTTCTTTTAATTAGTGAAAATTGGATTGCCGACGTGCTGGTCAATGCAGCGCATTGATGGAACCGATATGATATCCAATGCGTCGTGGCTAGATCGTACTGACTCACTAAAATTTGACGCTGGTAGCTGGAGAAAATATTAACCAACGTGATAGGCGACGTGGTGCGCCAAGATCGCGTTGGTAAACTATTTTGGGATTTCAAAGGAGCTTCAAAGAAGTCCGAAAAATCCGATACTTGTCCGGAAACACCTATTGACCTTCCTGATCATGAATTAACTAAAATATAGACATTTAAAGGATTTTAAGGTCGTGAAATGAGATTGCCAACTTTCAAAGGCCTAAAACTAAACTATATCTGAATACTTAGCTAGAATTTTCTAAGTCTGGGACCCCTTAATAAGATTAAAAGACTGAATTAAGCTAGGCATTTTTGTGGGGTCTTACAAATCATAAGGTCAAAAAAACTACTTGGGAATTTAAAGATGACATAAAGTCTAGATATCCATTATTGTTTCCCGCTATGGATTATCATGCTTGAGGTATGTGTACTTCCCTAACATCTTTGTTTTCAGTCTTTGTTAAAGGTAAATATGGTTTTACTCTGCGCTAAATCATGCTAATGGACTCCTTGACCCATCATTCGAGGATGAATGATCCTGGGGAGGGGGGGATGAAACACCCTGGATTTTGGTCCCTGAAATTTCTTGGCCTATAAGCTTATTACCCAGACAACGACTCTCCCAACGAGCATAGTGTGTCATTACAGGTCATAGGACTCTAATTGTAGCCTAACCAATGTAGATTGGTTAATTTTTTGTTATGATTATAATTTGATCCTAACGAGTCATAAAGACTCTATACAAATTGTATAGTGCCATCTGTAGCCAATCTAATATGATGCCTAAACATTCTTTCTTGCCTATGATTTAACCAAAATAGTTGTAATATTTGAGTATAAGTAGTATGGTACGACTTGTAGCCAGACCAATGTGGCTGCCCATGGATGTTTTCCAGACTACGACTGGAGATCATGAGTCATAAGGTGACCCTACGATTCGTATGGTTGCCCGTAACGACTAGGCAATAATATTTAGTATTTCATTAAGGGCCCTTGGATATTTCTCCTTTACCCCAAATGAGACCCAACTTTAAAACCTTATTGTGGCCCCATTCCTATTCATAACACACAAAATGACTTCTCTCATGTTATAAATTCTCTCAAGCAAGAGCGTTAAGGTTATCTTAAGGTTGATTGTCTAGAGATTCCAAGGGTAAATCCCCTCTAATATTGTGATCCTTTCAGGCATGTTACTCTTCCCCAAATATTTTTTGTGAAAAACATGTATATTAAAGGGTTTAATTGTATGGATTTGAATATGGATTTTGACATGGGTTGAGGGTTTTGGAATGTTGATCCTTGAATTATTTTTCCATGGTTTCTATGAGTTGTTTATGTTTTGAATGTGAATGTTTCTTAACTAATGGGGGGCATGGGTGTGGGAATTGGATTAGGGGTCAAGATATTCTCCCAAATTGATATTTTAGACTTGGAATTGGTTTTGAATTATTGTGTTCCCTCAATGCACTTGGGTAAATGGATTTGACTTGTGGAATCATCTCTTGGTTTGACTTACTCACCTACACTCTTGTATTGCATAAATGTTTAAACAATGAAAATGGGTTTTGAAGGCTTTGTTGGCTATTTTTTTTTTGTTTAATGAGCAAAAGGGGTCGAGGCATTCCCTTAAGATGATGAAATATAATTTAAATGGCATAAGTGTAAGCTTGTAGGCATCAGGGTATGACGATACCTATGGTGTGCCATGATGTGTGATTTCATGGTTTAATAAATGTGTTATGTGAAAATTATTTTTAATTGGGATTAATGGAGGTTATGTAGCTAAGCCTTGAAGGTGTGGGTTTTGAATAACTTATACTAAAAACTCATGTTTGCTGACATGAGGGTTGGTCTTGATGATTGTGTGCATGGCTCACACTATTGATATATTTGTATCTAGGATTGACGTGGGGTTGAGGCATTCTCTGATATTTCTTGATACCTCTGGCTTATGTGGCTAACACGCACTGGGGCCCTTTAGTAAGGGGAGCTAAACACATATAGCTCGTGGGTGTCTATTTATGACAGTTGAGCTACATAGTCTAGGATAACATTTTACTCTCAAGCTGAACCTTGTTCCCTATCACAACATCTACTATATATATGTATGTATGAATTAATGTAAACATGTATAGTGAATTATAAATTGAACTTATGAATGACCTTATTTTATCCTTATCCAGAGTTACATGCTAGTGCTCACCCCACCAACCGTCTCCAAACTCTGTATCCCCATGCAATGAAGGGTCCAAAGGCATTTCTGCTTTTCCTATACAGTGATAGGTAAGCTTCCATCCTCTAGGAAACTTGATCATTCTATTGGTTTTAATTCCATAAATTACAATTGAAGATTTCAGATTTACATTGTCATTGTCCTTTTTATTTTTAGGGTTAGGGGCATGTCCCGACGTAGGTTGTTTTCTCGTATAGAGTCTTTGTTGATTACTATGGACTGGGTCTTGGTTGTTGACATTCTCAGACTTCGAGTTACTATTTACTCTATCTTGTTATATGTTTAGAATTCATCCGCTGAGTAGGGTATCATGTTCTATTTGATTAGGCAAAGGAAGGTGGTCTCTGGTCCTCGGTGGACTTGAGATACCTATCACGGCCAGGCCCTAGTTCTGGTCGTTATATGAACTTTTTGAAAAAAATCTTTTTTCTTATTTTCTATATGAGCAACACTTCCCATAGGTAATCTACTAAGAGCATCAACTACCATATTTTCATTACCTAAATGGTACAAGACACTCATATCGCAATCCTTCAATAACTCTAGCAATCACTTCTGACAAAAAATTATATATTTATGATTAACTACATATTGAAGACTCTTATGATCTAGGAATACATCAACATGAACCACATAGAGATAATGCCTTTCAAATCATTAAGGAAAAAACTAATGTTGCAAATTCAAGATAATAAGTTGGGTAATTTACCACATGTTGCTCGAGTTGTCTAGAGGAATATGCTATAACCTTGATATTTTGCATCAACACCCAACTAAGTCCAACTATGGAAGCATCAACCGCAAAACCATCCAAACCTTTCGATAGAGTTAAAATTGAAGCGATGGTGAGTCGTGTTTTCAACTTCGAAAAAAATCTTCTTCCAAGAATTGAACCACTAAAATTTTGACTTTTTTCCAATTATGCTTGGACACGAATGAAGAAATAGAGGAAAATCCTTCAATAAACCATCTGTAGTAACCATCTAAACCCAAGAAACTCCTATTATCTGATGAAGAGATAATTTCTAACTACTTTCATCTTTTAAGAATCAACTGGAATGCATTCACCAAAAACGATATAACCAAGGAATGATATTGATTTCAACTGAGAAAATTCACACTTGCTAAACTTAGCAAATAACTGGCGATCTTTGAGAGTTTGCAAGATAAATCTCAAATGGTCTACATGTTCATCCTCACTCTGAGAATATTGAAGATGTCATCTATGAATACTATAAAAAATATGTCCAAGTACTTCCTTAACAGCTTGTTCATCTAGTATATAAAAGCTGTCAGAGCATTCATTAGTCCAACAGACATAGCAACAAAGTCAAAGTGACCATACCAGGTTCTGAATGTTGTATTTGGAATGTCACGTTCTCTAAGTCTTAGCTAATGTATCCCAATATGAGGTCTATCTTAGAAAAGCACTTTTCAACCTAAAATTAGTCAAATAAATCATCAATCTTGGAAATAGGAAACTTATTCTTAATTGTGTCCTTGTTCAACTAGCGATAGTCAATGAACATTATGAGATAACCATCTTTTTTTGCACACGAAAAGGATAGAAGCACCCTATGAAGAGACATTGGGCCTGATGAAAACCTTGTCGAGGAGATCTTCAAAACATTCCTTCATTTTCATAAGATCGACTAGAGCCATTTTATAAGGTAGAATCGAAATAGGTTGGGCATCTGGAAGGAGATCTATTCTGAAGTCAATTTCCTCCTCGGGAGAAACTCTATGCAGATCTTTAGTAAAAACTTCTAGAAATTCATTTACCACAAAAATTTATCCAAATGGTAGGGTTTCAGACTTTGAATCCTTAACCCTAAGAAGATGAATAGATTCACCTTTTGAAAAATTATTTTCTAGCCTTAAGGTAAGAGATGAACTGACCTACAAGCATTGAGGTAATACCCTTCCACTCTATAATTGGCTAATTTGGGAATTAAAACCAAACTACTTTATTTCTAAAATTAATTAAGGCATAGAAAGAGTGGAACCAATCCATGCCAAGAATAACATCAAAATTTGTCACGGCTTAATTTGTCAGATCATGATGGTGCCTACTATAACCTACCAGTAGGAAAGCCAAACCCATAGTTCGGAATGAAAAGTAATGGAAAACCTAACTAGATAAAGGAAAGAATATAAAAAGATGAATTAAGAGATCAAATACATAATATAGTCCCAAAACCTAGTGGTTTTAGTACAAGAGCTTCTACATAACAAGAATCCAAACTGAAGTACAAATGCATAAACTGATATAACTTACCTTCGAATACAACATAGAGACTAGTATTGTATATAAGATGGAGATAAGTAATACTTTGAACATCAGGAGCTAACTCTACGTCCCAACATACAACACGCCATAAGTCATAGTCATCACCCATATCTATACAACCCCTTATTATGGGATGATAGATATAGGCACATACTGGTGATAGGCGATGCACTTGCAATGATGAATACAACAGAATCCACAATACCATAATCATCATTATCATACCCATCATCTTCAGAATCATCCTCATCATAACCATCATCATCATATTTATTTTTTGGCTTTGCCGGGTAAATATATATAAATTCCATACATAGGGCTAGCCAGAATCAAATTGGTAGATGTACACATAGGCACGTCAATGTAATCATCCTTTAGCCTTGCTGGGTATATCATCATAATCATTCTCTAGCCTTGAGGAGTGGTAAGGAGCTTAATGAAGAAACTCCAAAGGCAACTAAGGAGGTAAATACATAAGTGGTTCCTAAATAGGTAGATGACAAGGTTGCTCAAAATTTGAGGAAGTATGAGTATGTGAAACAAAAGTTGCTAAATAGGTGAAGGAGAGTCCGCCACCACCCTTACCACAGAGGCATATAAAAGAAAAGGAGGATGCATGCTTTAAGAAGTGCTCTAACACATTCAGAGAGCTTCATATTAACCTTTCTCTTTTAGATGTTTTATAGGGAATGCCTAAGTATGCTAAGTACTTGAAGGCTGTGGTCACCAACAAAGTCAGGCTGCAGTATGCTGAGATAGTAGCATTCACTAAGGACTGTAGCTCTGTAGTAGTACAGAAGATGCCCAAAAAGCTTGAAGACCTTGGGAAGTTCACTCTCCATATTCAAATTGGCAATAGTTAGTTGGTCCACACACTTAGTGATTTGGGGGAAATTATCAACTTGATGCCCCTTTTCTTGTTCAATACTTTGGGCTTGGGAAGTCGAGACTGAGCTCTATGATACTCTAATTAGCAAACTAGACCTTATCCCATCCTAAGGGAATCATAAAGGATATTTTTATCAAGATTGGTAAGTTTATTATTCCTGTTGATTTTATTGTTTTGGATTTTAAGGTATATGAAAGAATGCAGTCATATTAGGACGTTGAAATAACCTAGTTTCTGGACCTTAGAAAATTTCCTGGAATTCTAATCTCTAGGATCAATACGACTTATAAGTATGAGCCATATGTTGGTGTATGGATGGTATGGTCTGGTGCTGACCTGTGTTGGTTGGTGGGATTGATTTTTGGTTACTGAAGTGGATACGACTTAGGTGTACGAGTCGTATTAGTGTTTATGGATTATTTGATTCCTTAACTTAATCTTAGATTTGGTTACTTAGGTTGGATTTGAGTATGCGTGGCTCACCATCATCCATAAGATAGGGTACGAATCATACTAGGGACTCGTATAGTAGACAATGTTCAATCTTCCAGGTATTTTATTCTGCCAGGGATAAGGGTCATGGATATAGATTGTATGATGTGGTTACGACTTGGTTGGATGAGTCTTATTTTGGATAGTGTTTGATCCTAGGGTTGAGGTTAGGTCAAAAATAGTGGATACCAATTGTATCGGAGGGTACGACTCATGTAGGTCAATTATATCCCTATGATGGGATTTTGGTGCAACTTAAGTGGGGGTATTCTGGATATTTCCCCACTTAACCTAATAAGGTTCAATGACTTCTAACCTACTCGGGAGGTTATTTACCCTATTATTCTATTCAATAACACTTAGAAACTCTTCCTAAACACTTTATAATTCTCACAAGAGATTTTGGGCGAGAGGAGCAAGGGTTTCAACTAAGGTATAAATTTGAGGCATATTTTGGTGATTTTTTTCCTCATCATCTTGGTTTAAGGCATGTTCTCTTCACTCTTGTTAATTTTACTTAAAGGTATGGTTTAAATGAATGTTTTCATTATTTTACTATTACATAATTTTGGCTTTAAAATATGATTTGGGGGTTTTGATGTTAAATAGTTGGTTATGGTATCCCATGGTTTTAATTATTCTTTTATATGCATTAATGGTGGTTTTAGATAATCAGATTTCATGGGAATGGTTTATTTGTAACTGGAATTGGTTTTTGGTCATATTATGCCCCTAGTATGTTTGACAAATTGCTTATAAAGATATGTTCATTGCATTAACTTCTTTTAATGGAACTCCTGTATGTTTTAAACTTGGTAAACGAATTATGCATGGTTTAAATAGTTTGGAAAGGATAAAACCTAATTGTTTATGCTTGTGGGGAACATGGAAGTCTCCCAAGTGGTTTAATATGGTAAATAGAAGGGCACTTGAAATTCCCCTTACACCTATAAATGGTTGGCTATGGATGATACTTGCAAGTAAGGGTTGGTATAACATTACCAATATCAATGTCCTTGGTCAATAATTAATAATGGTTTGGTTATTTGGAAACTGGTTTTAATTAGGCAATAATGGCAAAATGTGTAGCAAAGTCGTTAAGGGTGGAGGTCCTGGGAGGACGAAAACTGGAAACTCATGGTTGGTCTTGGTGACCGTGTGCATGATGTCACACTTTATTTTGGAGATGTACTAGTCATCCCATGGTATACTTTCCTGGTCGTGTGGCTACACGCACTGGAGCCCTTTTAGCATGGGAAGCTAAACCCACATAGCCCGTGGGTGGTTTAGGAAGACAAAGATACACTACCCAGGTAAAGGTTTTAAAGGCATGATAAACCCGATCCCTTTTTCCTTCATAGTTATATATGTATATATGTTTCATTGCTTGCATATGGATGGTTTTACTTGGTTTTATAAATGGCATTATTTTATTATTACCCTGAGATCATGCTAGCAGTCACTTGCTAACCCCGTCTACTGGCAGCTGTATACCCATTCTATGTAGGAACCGACCGTTCTACTCCGCTTACATAGTGATTGACTCAGGGATAGCATTTATACTGAAGTGGTGAGATTCCATCAATTTGGAAGGATTTATTTTATGTTATTACGCTCAAAAAAACTATGCTACCATAAAAATTAGAAACTCAATGGTGCATTCAAAATTTTCATCCAAGGTCATTTTGATAAAAAAAATGGGTCCCACACTAAATTTTCATTTTCGAAAATTTTTGACCTATTGGTTGAAATGAGACTGAATGCCTCGAGACATGAACCAAGAGTCCATCTAGCCTAAAATTGATATTTCAAAGTTGTTAGAATAGTAAAAAATTTTATTCAAGGTCGTGTGACTAAAGTTTTTGCCCTGTGTCTATTTGGAACCAGCGAATACTTTAAAATAGGGAATGGGCTCTAAAAACCAAATAAATTGCCTGCTAACCAAATTTTCAGTTACAGTAATCCATAAATGACATGGGAAACTATAAAAAAGATTTAACAATGAAAATACATTGAAATATAGAAAATGACCTAAAAGGTCATTACAAATTTATAAGTTGGAGGTAAAGGTAAAGCCCTATGTAATGATGAGATTAGGGTAGCTGTGCATGTGGTTTAGACCTTCCTTGATAGTTTTGAGAAATAGATGATGACTATATTTGATGAGGTATAAGCTGATGTGTGAGCATATGCTAACACATTTGAGGCTTTTAACTCTAAATACTTGTAAGGTCTTGAGCAACTTTAGTTATTTTTTAGTAGTTTATGTTTGATTTTGCAGTTTAAATTAATATGATAGAGAACCAACATGAAATGAAGCAAAGAAGTTTAGATTTAAAGAAATCTAAAGACAAGTGTGGCTGATGACATTTGTGATAAGTCGTCAGCCCTGTGATAAGCTATCAGCTTGGTCGTCATCACTAGACAGAGAATTGGCCTAAAGTGGAAGAATCGACGAAATTTTTTGACAGGCCATCATAATGGTGATAAGTCATCAGGAATATCATCAGACTTAGGTAGGACATGAAAATTAAAGCAAAAGTGTAACAACATTTTTGATAAGTCATCACAGTCCTGATAATCCATCAGAAGTAGCCGTCAACCTAAGATAGGACTAGCGCAGATTTGAAGAAGACCTGACGACATTCTTGATAAGTCGTCAGGATCCTGATAAGGCATCACCAATAGTCATCGTCTATTTTGAGTAAAAATTATAACCTTGATTTTGTTTCCTTATTTAGGGTAAACTATTTAAAGCTTTGTTTTAGGGTTTTCTAAACGTTATTATTATTATTATTCCACACAAGGTTGACACCTTGACTTTTGGATAGCATATTTTGATATTTTCTCTGTTTACTTCTTGACCTTAACAACACAACTATTTCTGAGAGATTATTATTAGTATTTTGGGATTTTTCCTTTGTGATCTAATCTGGGATTCACTAGTTACTATTCATCTCTGTAAGTTTATCTTTCAAATCATTAATTCAATTATGTGCTTCATTCATCACATCATGAGTGGATAAACTCCATTAACCTGAGTTATGGGATCTAGGGTTAGGTCTTGATGAGGTGCTAGGGTATTCAAGATTCAAAAAGTGGTAGGATTTTTTGATAATTCTGAAGTTTTAATTAACGTCTGTTGGTTACAAATAGTAGAAACACTTTCTTTGATTTACTTGAGAAAGAAATCAAATATAGTAGGAAGTGAATTATCAACAGGGACTCAGAAATACTTTGTTTAATAATCAGCGTTGTAACAAGGTTAGTTAACCTGAGGTATGATCTGGGCAGTAAATAGAAATTCCCTAAATCCGAGAGGATTAGGGAATTAAATGCTTAAGTAGATCGAGATACATTTAAGAATAAAATCAATAAATATAGCTTGTTATCCTACCCACCGTGAGAATCTTGAACCACTTTTAGCATCTGTCATGTACCGGAAGCCCTAGTGAATATAAATCTAGTTATTTCATAAACTCTTGAGTTACAAAAACCAAAAGTAAAGTGACAAAAAAAAACTTGTTAAACCTAACTCCCCCCCCCTATTTCAGGAAACATTAAACTATCAGTGGATTAAATCGCAAACAACTTGAGTTCACACCATATTCCCTGTGGGATTCGACCCCAACCTAGTTGGGTTTTATATTGAAAACGATCACTTACACACATTCAAGAGTGTAATTTGAGTGTTATAATAAGCCCCAGATACAACCATTACCACTACAGACTTTGTTGTGTTAAATAAAGATATTATGAGCTTATAGAGCAAACCATCCCAGTTGTGCCTCCACCACATCCACTTATTCCATCTTTGGCAAAGTTAGTAGTTGATGTGGACTTATTATTCCTTGATTATTATAGTAGGTCGTCAGTAGTTGGGGTAATGATTCTGAGATTAAGAAGATGGGTGATGATTTACAGCCCTAAAAGAAGAGGTCAAACGGAGAAAGTGGAGAGAAGAAAAAAAGAAGTGATGAGGAAAAAGAAAGGAAAAGAGTAAAGAAAAATGCACAGACCTCTAAGGTGGTAATTTTGAAGGTTGTGAGATCCTATCTACTATAGAGGTAGTAGTCTAGAATAATTGGGTTATAGAGACTGCCTTCATGAAATCATTGAGTGCACTATCCACCACCAGTGCCCACTTATCAGAGAGTGTCCCAACCAAAGCTGAGGCCACAATAGCTATGAAAAATGGAGAGGTCCTTTATCGAACATGATTAGAGTACAGCAGGCGTATAGTGTGACCCAAGTATGTCCCTTTCCCTAGTTTTACATTTTTTCATATTTCGTACAATAGGGACAATGTATGATTTCCAAGTTAGGGGTGGGGGTGTACCATCACTAAGGGTTTATTTTGTCTTGTTTATTTTTCCTCAGTTGCACTATATTAGTAAGAATTGGCATGTTTAGCTATTTTTATTATTGTTTTTTGCTATTTGTGTTTTATTTATAATTTAGAGAAAAATAAGAAAACTTGGTGTAGTCAAAAGAAAAAAAAATGCGAGAACTTGTCTTTGAACTGTTTGAATGATACCCCTCAAAAAAATTATTTTTATGTCTTTGTTGTCTGCTTATTTGAATTGTA
The DNA here is from genome assembly GCF_002878395.1 of Capsicum annuum. Lineage (NCBI taxonomy): Eukaryota > Viridiplantae > Streptophyta > Magnoliopsida > Solanales > Solanaceae > Capsicum > Capsicum annuum. The sequence goes on along the minus strand of NC_061112.1, from coordinate 24,336,393 downwards.
ACCAATGACTGGATCTTGACATGGCATAGGATTACAAATATGAAAACATGGAATAAATTTCATAAATTGAATAGGTAGTATGTCAATACATCACCCTAAGCTAAATGAGTGTGAAGTTTTACCTAGTCGGCATGTGTGAGTGATCTAGAACCTACCCGATTAATCTTGCCCAAGTCATAGGATAGAAGTCTAGGATAGGATTGTAACCAATTTTGAAACAGTCTAGTTAATGCCTAAAAATGCTACAAATGAATAAAATATCCCTTATCACCTAATTTGAGTCATAGGGGTGCATATAAGATTTGGTGTACCAAAAATGTTAGTAAAAATGAAAAAGGGAATTAGGTGAAGTATGATGAGAAAATAAAATAAAAAAAGTATAAAAAAGAAGAAGAAGAAGAAGAAGAAGAAGAAGAAGAAGAAGAAGAAGAAAAGAAGAAGAAGAAGAAGAAAAAAAGAAACATTTGAAAAGATAGTAGAGAAAAAGTGAGGGAAGTCCTAAAAATAAAACTACACTCGGGGTTTGAAAGCTTGAAAATTTTGAAAAAGGGACAAGAATAAAAGAAAGTAGAAAAATAGAGCCAAAAGTGTTGTAGTTCCAAGGAGGATTGAGTCACTTTATCTATATGTACCATACTTATCCCTTGGTCCTATATTATTATCCAAGGAAATTCTTATAATGATCCTAATCTGACAGTCCAAAGGCCAAGGAATAGAAAATATAGGCAAACCTATGGTATCAAGAGATCACGGCCTAACTTCTTTATGAGAGTGGGAGATTTGTTTCAATCTCAATTTTTTATTTTCATTGCATTTACTAAGTGTTGAGACTTCTTTGTTTTGAAGAAATAGGGGTTGTACGGGGAATGCTGCTTTTTTAGGTATTGTCAGTAGTTTGAATATACATTGTACTAGTTGATCTTTATGGGTATTTGATAATGTTGAACTATGTTTTGGTTGTTGCCTACTGAAAAAAATGGCTTTTGGTAAAAATTTGAGTGCTATAGTATTCTTAGTTTTCTCTTAGTTAAGAATATTTATAGTGTAGTATATTGGGTTTGCCGGAGGAGATACAAAAACTCTAAATTTAGGGTATTGATATGTTGTGAATTTACGGCACTTGAGATGGTTACAACCATGAATATTTGCAATTACGGTGGTATTTTATATGGATTTGATATATTTTTTGATATGTGCAAGTCAAATAGGTCTAGAGAAGTAAAGTGTTGAATTTTGATCAAATAGGCATCAAATGACTATAGCTACAATTGTGGGATTTGACCATGATCGTACTTAGGCACCGTATGAAAGAGTATAGAAGTGGCTCTTAGGTGGTGATCAAATGTAAGTCCCTATGATGTTACATTTATCATAGAATTGTACCACCTGATTGTAGGAAGGACTTCCTAGAAACATGCTGTAATAACCCGTATTTTAATCTAGCTTTGATTCATCCTCAAAACATCAAAGATCTTTCTTTATAGATGAATACCTTTTATTCTCTATGGTATTTTCAAGATTTTAACTTTTTATCATGTGAGAAATCTAATAAGCTTTCCATCGATACCAAATTCATCCAAATCCAACACTCGAGCGAAGAGTTAGAGCAATTTTAGTAAGGCAGTGTACCACCTAGTACTTTAACGCATCGCGGATCCAGCCAAAATCACAATCTTCAAAATCCAGTGAGCCTCTGCGATTATGGCGGGTCACGCCAAGGCTCAATTTCAGAGTTGTCAATTTCCAGTTCACCAACGTGATTTCACCACGTCGCAGTGCCTTTTCAGTTTGCAACCAAGGTGGCAATGCGATTTCCACCACGTCGCACCATCAGTCAGTTTCCCAATTGTCCAGTTTCCAGTGATCTGGCGCGATTTCACCGCATTACGCTAGCATAAAAAATTGAGATTTTCAAATTCTTTTATTTAATCACAAGGACCAATTGGTAATTTTCTAAAGCCTCTAATCATCCTATATACGGTATTTAAATCCTTAATAGCCAAATTGCTCATTTATTTTTATTATTCCTCAAGAACAAAAGCATTCTCTCTCAAAAATAGAAAACCCTAGCTCCCAAGTTTCAAAAGAAATCTCAAGAATCCCTCCAAGTGTCTTCAAGAACTTCAACAGTCTAGATTTACAGGTATGTTAGATGTTGATTCTTGGGTTCCTTCCACCTAAGAAGTTCAAGAATCCTTTTCTAAATTATAAGATTGTTATTTATGAGTTTTCATGATTTATGTGAATTGAGAGTTGAAGTTTATGATGTTGTTGAGTTTTAATTCATGTTTTGGTTACAAAGTTACAAACTTTGTTCCTAGTATGAGGTGAATTTCATGATATTCATAATAAACCCTATAAGATGCATATCGATTGATGTAACCATGTTAATTAGGTGTATTGAATGTTGTATGACCAAAGTATGCTTCCATATGTTTGATAAAATGCTTGTGTGAAGGAAATAGGGTCATTATAGCATGTTGATAAGAAACCCCAATTATGTATAAGTTCATGCATGCCAAGTGTTTATTGAAAAGCCTTAGTGAATGACTTTGATATGATACATGCACTCCTATTCATGTGTATTCCTTATTGAATGAGTTATGGACCACAACATGCCTCTCTATATAATTACATGTTTAAGACCTCCAAGTGCTTGAAAAAGTCGTCTCATTAATTGTATTGTGAATGATAGCCTATTTCCATGTTATGTACGAGTTGTCCTGTCTTTTATTATTTATGTTATCGAGTCCTGGGGGTATTTATACCCAATAATTTAGCTGATTTTCTAGAGCCAGTGTTAGTTTTCAAGATAATCTCAGTTGTGCCAATCAGTAGAACTCAGACAGTTATAGAACTTAGGAAATCTCAGTGATCTCAGTATCAGTAGCATTCCAGCTTTAGTTCAGTAATCAATTCAGAACTCAGTAGTATTCTGTCATTCAATGGAACCAAGTAAACTCAGTTTAGCTCAGTTTATCGATATGATCAGTAAAGATTTATCTCAACCTAGTAAAGTTTAAGAATTAGTTCAGAATCTTTCAGTTGGGAGTAGAATTCAGCATCGAGCGAGCCTAGCGATAGGTTCTCACCTGTTAGCTAGGACTGAGATCCCTAGAAGAAATCCCTAAGTTCTAGAACCATGTAGCCAACGTAGGTACAAGATTTCACCCGTTAGATAGGACTGACATACTCAGGGATCACCCGCTAGTACAAGACTGATCTCAGGGGTCACCTGCTAAATTAGGACTGACCCATAGCAGTTGTCCTTACCCGTGGAACGGTACTGACACCCTTCCAGCTGGGGTTACAGGTTGGACCCCACCAGTTCAGATTCGGGGCATGTCGGTTAGATGACTACCTCCCACAGTCTCAGTTTTAGTTTCAGTCTTCAAAATAGATCTCAAATCAATATTACAGAAATCAGGACTGTCAAATATAGTCACTTAGCTCAGTAAAGAACTTAGATAGTTCCAAAGATTTAGAGATCACCCATTAGATAGGATTGATCTCACTTTCAGTCAATCATATTCACTATCAGTAGATTTAGAGATCACCCACTAGATAGGCCCGATCTCACATATAATCAAGTAGTATCAGTAACCTTAGATATCAGTTATCAGTAGACCCAGTTATTCAGTATCTCAGTATTAGTAAACTCAGTAATCTATGTTACTACAATTTCAGTTATAGCTTATGCATTCATGCATGTATCCTCATTCAGCATACTCGTGTCTTCAGTCAGTATTTTTCATGCATACGAACCATTGAATTTAGCCTTACCTCATCTAGCGTACCAATACATTCAAAGTACTGAATCATACTTTTCTCTTGCGCTATGGTGTCTTATACCATAGGTTCAGAAGCATGAGTTCTAGAGCATCCTTAACAGTACAGACTCATCCCTCAGCAGTAGACTTAGAAGTGAGTCCTTATCAGTCGAGGATGTTCCTTATTTTAGTATTGCATGAGATTCAGTAATTTAGTAGATAGAGTTAGTTGGGGGTTTGTCCCATCAACTTCAAGTTCAGACAGTTTAGAGGCTTTTAGACTAGAAGTTCAGACATTTGTTTTATTTTTGGTATTGATATATTTTATACAGTTGTAATTCAGTTTGAACCTTATGGCTAGTGTTTTGCCAGTTTTTCGTATTTTTACAGTATATTATTCAGTGCTCAGTTACAGCTATCATCATGGGTTAGCTTGTGGTCCTTTGGGCTCACAAGCTCCGTATGGCATCCGGAGTTCAGAATCCGGGGCATTACACATGCCTACAGGATCTAAGTATGAAGAGGATTAGAAGATTGGATCCCGTGATAATACCTAGAAATAATGGTGGTACCATGAGGTCAAGGTAAAAGTCAGAAGTGAATTCTACAGAAGTTGAAGTGTAGGATGATCAGATGACCACATTATACGTAAGTAGAAATCATAGAATCGTACTGAGGGTCGTTCCATTAAATACCTGAAGGTTGCAAAGTCTACGAGCCAACCATGTGCACCAATTGACAATCATAGAATAGATTCATGAGTACCTTCCACTTGTCCGACATAACCAACTCATATTTCCTTCTTTGTTTAGGATATGTTTTATTTTATCGATAAATACTCTTATTGATTTTATTATATTAGTTTACTTACATTCTTCTAAGCTTCTAAGGAATACTCTTATCTTTGGAATTACACAAACATTTATTTTAGGGCTTTAACTCAAAGTGGGATTTTTGAGTTTCTTATTCATCATTGTAAGTGCATGATTATGTTTTAATATCAGATTTCTTCTTGTGTTTTTGAAATTATGAGTTGCTAAATGCTACAACTAAGTTTTTCAAACCCATGACTAATTAACATTGTAGGATTTATAGTATGGAGTAATCTTCAATTGGTGTTCATATATGTATTGTTGTTTCCTTAGGTTTGATTGCTTTCTAATGGGGCATAACATTGGAATTCACCTATCTTCACTCAGGACGTATGAAAGAGTATGGATGGGAAGAAGGGAATAAATAGTAGAGACTTGGATCTACCAACCTCCACTCAATAGCTTGAGCTAATAATCTGGAATAGCTATATAGGATCCTAGATAGGGGTTAGTAATATAAGCTCAGGAAAACAGAAAGCTTACTTGTGGATATTTCTTAGACATGAGCATAAAGTTATTCTAAGATACATAACCTATCGATTCTGTTGTCACGACCCAAAAACCAAGGGTCATGATGAAACTTATCGCAGAAAGAATTGATAATTAAGCCTATCACCCAACTGATATAAAATCAGTAATCAATACCAAAACCCAAGGCAAGGTTTCTAGAGCAAAGTCGAGCTACAAAAATATTAGAATAGCTGAACAGCATAGCCAAAGATACCATAAGAATATCCCAAAACCTGGTGTCACAGTTTAAGAACTACTAAATACATCTCAAATTTCAAAGATACAATAATAGACCAAAAAGAGCATAATCTGTTGCTAAATACAAAACAAGAAATGAAATAAATAAGAAGAGATAGTAGATCAAATCCAGAAGCATAGATTAGTTGTTGCTCAATATACTCAAGATACTGCCTCAATAAACTACCGTATAATGCACTCATACTTGGATCTGCATCAAAAGGGTGTAGTAGGGGTGGGTACGGTCCAGATCCAGAAGCAAAGATTAGTTGTTAATATACTCAAGATACTGCCTGAATAAGCTACCGTATAATGCACTCATACTTGGATCTGCATCAAAAGGGTGTAGTAGGGGTGGGTACGGTCCAGTTATACTCAATCGATATCATAGGCCAACTGAGCAAAGTAGAAAATAAAATATATGAAATACACACTATGGGGACGTTACCTGTAATAAAAAATATCCCAAACGGTAGCACACACCATCTCCACTAATAGTTCTATAATATACATATGTACCACACACAAGTATGAGAAAAAAGCACAAATATACCCATTTACCGAATACAGGTATAAGAAAGAAGTACAAATAGAGATATATCACACCAAGGATGATAATACAACACATATCAAGCACAATATATAAAATACAATGAGATGATGATGATAACGATGAGGGTGATTACGTGATCCCCTGCGTTTGTCGCACAACCTCCGTATATACCTACCAAGTTGTACATCCAAGGTAGGACCCATGGGGGGTTCATCAACCTATATACAATCCAATATCCAATACCAATATCCACAACCCTTCTCTACACACATAGGCAAAAGGTCTATAAAGATGTCACCAAGCTAGTGTTTCTAGTATTTCCCCAATGGTACCAATGTTTCACAAGTGTATATAATATCCGTATGTAATTCTCACAACCAACCAGAATAGGACTTTCCAAATACAACTAATATACCAACCATGTGATCCAGAATCCACTCAACATGCCAACTATCTATGAATTCAATGTAATTCACATGCTAATAGAGCAATATACACAAGAATATGCCATTGATATCACATAAATTCCAATTTAATCTTTTCACCAGAAAGATACCGCCAAATTTACATGGATAAGGCCAATAACGTCATATAAAATCCCACACGGTCACACATAGCATATACTATATCAGTACCACCAAATAACAATAACATAGGCACCCATAAGAACACAATACAATAATAAAACCATTTCAATTATTAGTTCTTATACCCATAATATGATTTTATACCAACATTAACTACCTAGCCAAGTGTGATGAAAGTTAAGTCATAACTTATCTCAAATGCTGAAACTGGTACAAACAAGCCATCAACAATGAACTTACACCTCATAAATAAACCCAGAACCAACTAAAATATACAACCATAAAATCTACACATCAAAGGAAAACTAATGATACCCATGTTGCCTATTTTCAGATCAGGGTCAAAACGAACCCAATAAATAGGTTTTCGAAAAAAAAGGGTAAAATTGAAATTTGAATCCAAAAATATATTTCCCATGATTAAAGAAACTTATAGAAGAAAAGAAAACACAAGTAAAAATATATTAGAATTGGGGTTTAGATCAAAGAATTATCAATCTTAGGCCTTCTTGGCTAAAATCCTCGAATTCCACCTTTGAATTCGATGTTTAAAAGAATTTAAATGACAAGAATTGAAAAAAATAATTGAAATATGGATTTGGAGCTTACCCAAGCTTACAAATTGAAGAAATAGACCAAAATCTTAAAACACCAAGCTCTAATTCTCAAAAATGGTGAAAATCATGAAATGGGCAATATAACCCACGTAGGCATTGCCTAAGCGACTACCGGGTCACTTAAGTGGACATTGCTTAAGAGACCAAAAGGTCTCCTAAGCAGGTGCACCAGCTAGAGATTCTGAGTCTCCATGAACCCCGCAGGATTCATATGAAATCCTGAGAATGCAAACAAACTATACTACTAGCCTTAACTCAAGTTTCGTACTCAACTCAAAACCCAATTTCACAACTTTTTGAACCAAGGTTCAAAATTAGATATAAAAGCCATTAAACTACACCAACAGTGTTACCAACCTAAACTTGATGCTCTGAATCTACAGGCACATTCCATTTCGACATCCAATGCACAGATTAATAAATATTAACCGATCAACTAATAAGCCTTTATAACCACCAAAAACCACAATCTCACACAAATCATACAAAAATGCATTGAGAACTATGCCACTCATCCATACACCCCAAAAATACCACCAAGAAACCACAGGGAGGGATAAAATAGTCAAATCATACAGAAAAAAATATTTCACAAAAGTCACAAAAAATTAGGCTATTACATCATCCACCACTAAGAATCTAATTCGTCCTCGAAATAAAGTCAAGCGAAATACCTGAATTAGTGAAAAGTTAGGGATAACTACAACACATATCATACTCGACCTCCCAAGTAGACTCATCTATAGATCGATGTCTCTGCTAGACCTTAACCATAGGATTATATCTAGAACAAAACTGTCTAACATCCCTGGCTAGAATAAAGAAGGGCTCCTCAACAAAAGATAGCCTCTCATCTAATTGGATTAAATCCCAACAAATGGAATGAGACTCGTCCGGAATGTAACTCGGTAAAAACAAAAAAACCTAGATGAACATCTACTAAATCTAGGATAATGCTAACTTATAAGGCAAATCCATAATAGTCCAAAGAATCATAAAAGGTCTAATATACCTAGGCTAAGCTTTCCCCTCTTCCCAAACCTCATCACACCCTTTATGGACGACACACAAAGGAAAACATGATCATCAACACTAAATCTCAAGGCACAATGTCTACAATCTGTTTAGTATTTCTGCCTACTCTAAACCATTTGGAGTCTATCATGAATAACCCAAACTTTATCCAAAAACTCACGAAGAAAGTCCGTAGCTCAAGGTCTAATCTTAGAAACCTCAAACCAACCTATTGGAGCAACAACACTGTAACGCCTCAAAAAACCGGGTCCCAAAGCGTCACACGGTGCTTGAGGCTACGAGTATCCCCAAGCTAACCCTTTGAACCATTTTCATTCAGTTCAACACAAATCAACGGGGTTTTCATAAATAACCCTCAAATATCAACAGAGTAATCATCATCGAAGAATAAAAGAATTTTAGAAAGATAACAAAATATGACTTATTAGTCAACTTCCAACATCTATACTAGTCTGACAAGCCTCTAAGAAAATCAATAAAACCAGCGAGCCATTGAGACATGCCCCAACTGACTCATACTCAGTTATCAAATGTAAACAATTTTGTTAAACTAACATCAGACATCACGTCCTAAGAACATGAGGACTCACCACAACAGAGAATGTAGAACAGCATGCCCAAAGAATCACTGTCGAACCTGGAACTGAGCACCTGAACCTATATTCTGAGAAAATGCAGCCCACATCTGAAGATGTGGGTCTGTACCATGGAAAGGGACCGAGTATATAGGGGTGTATACAGTTGTATAAACATCATCATCATAAATATTTATAAGAAATATGCCGGATGTATGAAAGACTCACATAGCCTGAAGAAAATCATCATAATCATTAGAGGATGAAATAAGTACAATAACATATGTGAGTCATCATATAATTTGTCAATCACTTTCAGTTTATCAAGAATATTAATTATCATAATGTAAATATCATTTAAATCTTTCGAAAGAATAACTTTCACAATTCCACTTTCAAATCACTTCACCATTCACCATAGACACAAGGAAACACACGCATACTGGGAGATCCTATAACCGACATAAACCATGTGACCTACATGGAGTCCAACGTACAACCCACATTATGGAGAGCCATCCTACCCTTGCCATCGGAGTAGGACTATCGATATCAAATCCACACAAACTAGTGATCACTATATAAATTAGCCTTAGGCTTACTCCTATAGGAGCACGTAGTTCTAGGGAAGTAAGGTCGCTTTATACCTCCCACTCGGTGCTAAAGATTTCTCCCGAACTTAGCTCAGATCATTTCAAAGACAATCCACAATAAAATAATTTCAGTAATATATAAATATACATTGGGAGCCATCATGCTTCCCATCTATCAAAATCAACCACGTTGTGGATTTCTTTCACACTCGAGTTCAAAATAACTCCATTAAGATCAAAAGGTCAAATCATTCAAAATATCTCAAATATTCAACATCAACATGCTTATAGCACACACTTTCTCAAAAAACACAATTTCCAATGGGGATTCACGATCCAAATATCAAAATCATGATAAATATCGTTCAAGATTCATGCTTTATATCTCCACATATGTAAATTCATCTTTCAAAATCATAAACATCAAGATTTCATAATAATCATCATAAGATATGGGTCCATGCTTCAAATTCGTAAAAATCAAATAAAAATCATGCCTTTGTAAAAAAAATTACTTTTGGGCACAAGAACGAAAGAGAGTTCTTGTTGAAAAACCCCACATACCTTGAATGATGAAATTCAGATCGATACTCATTTTTGAGTTGTTAATCGTGCCTTTGAATGATGGTTCTTTAAGTTCTTGAACTAGGAACTTGGAATCTTGAATAAATTTGCAGAATTAATGGTGAACTTTAGAGGTTCTTGAAGTTGGATGTAGGAGCTTAGGGTTTTCTTTTTGAGGGAATTTGATGAAATATAACATATAATGCTTCTAATATACTTTAATATCGGGTTTGAACGGATTTTAGGTGAGGGGGAATGACCAAAACGCCCCTAAAAATCAAATAATTCTCGAATCTATCCTTTGGTGGACTGTTTTGATAGTTTGAAGTAGATCAACCATAACGTTTTACTCCGATATCCAAATTGGATGAAACCAATTTCATTAGAAGGAGAACTCTCATATCTTTCCGTTGGTATATAGTATCTCACCCAGATCATTGTGTACGAGGAGTTATGATCATTTGAAGTTGACCCAAAAATTTGCTTTTCGTAGGTTGAAGTAGATCGACCATAACTTTTTGCTCCAATAGACAAATTGGATGAAACCAATTTCATTGGAAAGAGAACTCACAGAGCTTTCAGTTGATATATAGTAGATCACCCAGATCATTATGTACAAGGAGTTATGATCATGTAAAGTTGGTGCAAAAATATGCCAGGCCTCAGTACTTTTTTCTACACGTTTTACTGTTCACTACTATTCACGGTTCGATCGGAATGTTCATAATTCGTCGCTTGAGTGTCCATTTTGGATGATCCACATATTGTTGGAAAGCTTATTCGATACTCTACCCAATGGTGGGTCATAATATAAGACATTCCACATGGAAAATTTATAATTCATTCTAGAAGATAGAACCCAACACGTTTACGCACAAAATTTCAACAAAAAATTTCCCGGGGTATTACAAACACCTACCATAAAAAGCCTCAAAAGGAACCATCTCACTACTGGAATGGTATCTATTATTATATGCAAACACAGTCAAAGATATATGTTGCTCCCACTAACCTCAAAAATTCATGACACATGTGCAGAGCATATCCTCCCAAACCTGAATAGTCTGCTTCAACTGACCATTGGTTTGGGGGTGATAAGTTATGCTAAGATCAACTCGGGTATCCAACTGCTCTTAAAAGGCCTTCTAAAAATGATATATGAATACTAAACCTCGATCTGAGATGATAGACATTGGCATAACATGAAGATGAACTATAGTACAAATATAGATATAGGCCAACCTCTCAGCAATAAAAGAAACTTGATCTAGACTAAAATAAGAAAATTTGGTCAATCAACCCATGATGACCCAAACATTATTAGAATTATGAGACGTATGAGGCAACACAGTCACAAAGTCTTTAGTGAACCATTCCCATTTCCACTCGAAAATAGGAAACCTCTAAAGCAAACCAACCGACCTCAATTGCTTAGCCTTCACCTACTAGAAACATAGGCAACGAATTATGAAATCTGCAACATCCTTCCCCATACCACCCCACTAGTAACATTTTCTCAAATCATGATGCATCATTGAATACCTAGAACAATAAGACTTCTATAAAATCAATCTAATCCAATCACCCACTCTCGGCATACAAACTCAGCCTCCAATCTTCAAAACACCATCTAAATTAAGTGAGGCTTCCTTAACCTCTCCACATAGCATTTTACCCTAAATCACTCTCAGCCTAAAATTATCAAACTAATAAGCCCAAATATGCTCCATCAAGGAAGACCTAGCCTCAACAAATGCGAAAATACACCCAGGTGTCAAAATATCAAGCCTAACCATCTGGTTAGCCAAAAACTGCACCTCTAAAGATAAAGGTCGGTCCTTAGACAAAAGGTTCGCCAAGATACCCATGCTAGTTGATTTTCAGCTCAAGCCATACGCAACCACATTAGCCTTTCTTGGATGATAGAGAATAGTAAGGTCATAATCCTTAAGTAACTCATGCCAATGACACTGCCTTATATTAAGATCTCATTGGGTGTAGAAATACTAAAGGCTATGATGGTCTCAGAAAATCTCACAACAGACTCCATACAAGTAATGCCTCCACAACTTTAAAGAAAAAATAATTATGCATAACTCCAAATCATTGGTGGGGTAAATCCTTTTGTGTGGCTTCAACAAACGAGAAGAAAATGCAATTAGCTTACCCTCTTGCATCAACACAACACCTAACCCAAACTTGAATCATCATAAAAGAAGGTAAAACCCACGCCCTTATTTGGCAAAGTCAAGATAGGATCTAAATTCAATAAATCCTTGAGCTTTTGAAATCTCGCCTCATAAGCATCTGATCACTAAAAGGAAATCTTCTTCTGAGTCAATTTGGTCAATGGAGTTACAATAGATAAAAAACAACGTTGATAGTAACTGGCCAAACCTATAAAACTCCAAATCTTAATAGGAGAAGGAGACCTAGCCTAATCATGAACTACTACAATCTTGGTTGAATCAACCATAATACCATCCTTGGTCACCACAGACCCAAGAAAGTGACTGACTCCAACCAAAACTCATACTTGGAGAACATAGAATACAATTTCTCATCACTAAATCTTTAAAGTACAATCCATAAATGCTCTTCATGGTCCACGTCACTCTTGGAATAAACAAAGATATAATCGATAAATACAATGACAAAAGAGTCAAGATATGGTCAAATACCCGATTCATCAACTCCATTAATATGGTTGGGGCATTGGTAACCCTAAGGACATCACCAAAAATACATAATGACTATACCAATTCCAAAATGATGTCTTTGGAATGGCCAAAGCCATAATTCTCAACTGGTGATACCCGAACCTCAAATCAATCTTCAAAAACACCTAAGCACCCTGAAGTTGATCGAACAAATCTACAATACGAGAAAGAGGATACTTATTCTTAACCATTACCTTGTTCAACTGCCGATAATCAATACACATACACATAGACCCATTCTTTTTTTCACAAACAAGAAAGATACACCCCAAGGAGATACGCTTGGTAGGATAAATCCCTTATCCAACAACTCCTACAACTGATCCTTTAATTCCTTCAATACTACGAGTGCCATCCTATAAGGAGGAATAGAACAGGGCTTGGTGTTTGGCTCAACATCAATGCAAAGTCAATATCACGATCCAAAGGCATACTAGGCTAATTCATAGGGAAAACATCCATGAACACACGGACAATACAAATAGAATCCTAATATCATGAATATGGGCTAAATAAGACAAACATCCCCGTTCAACCAAGCGATGAGCTTGAAGGAAAGATATAACTCTTGTAGGACCCAAATGAAACATACTCTTCCAATCTATCCTTGGCACACCCAGTGAAACTAAGGTCATAGTCTTAGAATAACAATCTAGGACAGCAAGATAAGGAGCCAACCAATCCATACAAAAGATGACATCAAAATCTACCATATCTAAGATAATCAGATCTCCCCAAGTCTCAAGCCAAGCAAAAGTCACAACGGAAGATCGGTGCACCCAATCCACTACTAAAGAGTCTCCTACAGAGGTAGATACATGAATAGGCATGGCAAGAGGCTAACTATCAGAATCAAAATACAAAGAAAAATATACAAATATATAGTAGAAAGAAGATCCCGAATTAAATAACACAAATGCAGATCTAAAACATATAGGGACAATACCTAAGATGACAGTGTCAAAAGGCTTTGCCTCTGATATAGCAGGTATAATATAGCATTGTCCACAACTACCACTTGTAAGAGTAGCCTCGCGACCACCACCACGGGTACTATTACCTCCACCATACTCACCTCTAGAAGAACCTTTACCTCATATAACTGATATAAGAGTAGTCGTGAAAATATAGCGAGGACAATCCTTGGCTAAAAGGTCAACCTTATCACAACATAGCAACCATTAGGCCAGACTCAATAGGAGAAGGTATGGCTACCCTAGAACGACCACCCGAGATGCTAAAATATAAGACCCAGTACCTAAACCCTACAAGGCTACCTATGTTTGTCTACCATGATACCCATAGAAACCTATAGAATTTTTATCTCTCATATTATGACCTCAAACTTACCCCGATGGCACACCGTCTAGGCGACTCCCTGAAACCCTCTAAGAGTAGACTCAGCCATCCTAGAATAATCTTTTATACTCTGAAATGATGCCTCATATGCCACTATCTGAGTCATAGCTAGCAGAAGAAAAATATCCAACCCCTTCATGAACTTTTGAATCTTCTCAGACTCGGTGAAAATACTAGCATAAGAATATCTAGATAAGGCATAAAAGCATGCCTCAAACTCTGTAATAGTCATGGATCCCTACTCCAAGTGATCAAACACATCTCTCATCTAATCCATAAGACTATATAGCATAAAACTATCTAAAAAAGCCTCAGCAAACTGATCCCAAGTCATCTTTGACAGTCAAGAGGTTTAGAACTAACAAGTGACCTCCACCAATACCTGGTTGTCTTTCTTAATTATAAGTAGTATAAGCAACCCCATGCGACTCAAGAGAACTAAGCTTATATAAATTCACATGATAGTCAATCAAGTACTAATGGTCATCCTCACCTACAGCACCACAAAACCTAGAAGGACCCAAATGACTAAATCTCTCAAACCTCTTTTGATCCTTAAAAGACATAACTATACTTGTAAAAATAGAAAGCATAGTAAATCTAACTGGGTAAGATCCCACCGTAAGAGGTAACATGGAAGAAGGTAAACTCCTAATCTCAGAGCACCATACTCAGACACTGGCCTAAAAAGAGGAACAACACTCAAAGTTTATGAAGTACCACAAATAGATGTCGGTACCACTTAAGGATCTGCACTTAGAATCGAAGAAACATCATATGTAGACCCTGGAATTGAGGAGGTACGATACTCAAAATTGGAGGAACACCAGGTGCGCTCAAAGAAACACCCTCTAAATAGGTCAGCAAGCGAATCAACAACCCTTCTAAGACTGGGGTAAAGAACTTTGTGGGACCAGAGTAGGCCCAATATTGCTAATATATTCAACACGAGGATCCGAAGAGAGCACCTTAGTACTAACTCTAAATAAGGAAAATCCTCATGCCCATCCACTATCTCGAGCCTATTCCAGCTCATAACTCGCCCTCTAGACTGAGCCCTTTCCTCAGATGATAGCTCCACATATTTAGCCTCATGGTATCTAGTCCTTACCATCTACGCAGAAAGAGCAAAATACTTTTTAGAATGTAAGATATGAAATATATACACAATATGGAATGAAATAAGGTAAGTTTCCTAAAGATATCTTATAGGCTATCGAGGACAGATACGGACATCTACATACTGATCCTTAAGACTCTGTTAGAAACATTATTCTTATATTAATAAAACCAACAAACCTGACTGCTCTGATACCAATTTGTGATGACCCAAAAACCAGGGGTCATGATGGAACTTGTTGCGGCAAGCCTTGATAAGAAACTATATCACCTAAACTGATATAAAATGAGAAATCAATACCAAAACCCAAGGCAAGGATTTTAGAGAAAAGCACAACTACACAACTATTCTAATAGTGAAAGTACATAGCCAAAGATACCATAAGGATATCCCAAAACCTGGTGTCACAGTTTAAGACCTACTAAATATATCTCGAATGTCAAAGATAAAAAATAGACCAAAAGGATCATAATCTATCTTTGAATACAAAATAAGACAAAATAGATAGAAAAAGATAGTAAATCAACTCTGAAAGCATAGATCGATCGCTACCTCAAATATACTCTAAATACCACTAGAATCAGCTATAACGCGGTGCACACCTACCTGGATCTGCATTGAAAAATCACAGTAGGGGTAAGAATAGTACACTTGTACTCAGTAGGTATCATAGGCCGACAGAGAAAAGTAGAAAATAAAACATATAAAACACACATTGTGGGCACATCACCTGCAATCAGAAAAGGTCCTAAAGTATTACCCACACCATCTCCACTACCAGTTCTAAAATATATACATATACCATATATAAATATGATAAAGAATCACAAATATACAAGTTTACCGAATAAAAGTATAAGAAATAAGTACAAATAGACAAATATCACTCCAAAGATAATAATACAACACAAAATGAGCACAATATATGAAATTCAATGAAGATGATGATGATAATAATGAAAATGACGATGTAATGTCTGAGGTTATCGCATAACTTTTGTATGCACCTATCGAGTTGTGTTCCCGAGTTAGGACCCATGTGGGACATCAACCTATATACAATCCAATATCCAATACTAATATATATAATTCCTCTCTAAAACATACATGGATAAAGGGTCAATAAATAGGTCACTAAGCTAGTGTTCCAGTATTTCCATAGTAGTACCGATGTTTCACAAGTGTATATAATATTAGGATGTAATTCTTACAACCAACAAGAATAGGAATTTCAAAATACAATTAATATACCAATCATGTGAGGTAGAATCCACTCAATATGCGACATATCCATGAATTCAACGTAATCCATATGCCAATAGAGTAATATACACAAAAATATGTCATTAATACCACATAAACTCCAAGTTAGGCTTTTCACTAGAAAGTACCACAAATATACATACACAAGGCCAACAACATCAGACAATAACCCACACAGTCACACATAGTAGATAATATATCAATACCACAAAATAACAACAACATAGGCCCCACACGGGGACAACACAATAATAAATCCATTTCAATAATTACTTCCCACACCCATAACATGATTTTATACCAATATTAACTACCCAGTCCAATCTAAAAAAAGTTAAGCTATAACCTACCCAAATGCCAAAATTGATACAGACAAGCCTTCAATACCGAGTTTTTAGCTCATGAACAGACAAAAACCAACTAAAATACATAAATATAGAATCAATGCAACAAAAGAAAGCCACCGGTATGTATATTTCCCATTTTTGGGTTAGGGGAAAATGGACCCCTGAAATGGGTTTTTGAAAAAAAAAAAGATAAAACTAAAACTTCAGTCTAAAAATATATTTCTCATGATTAAAGAAAATTATAGAAAGAAAACCCAAGAGAAAATAGATTAAACTTGGGGTTTAAAATGAAGAAATACCAATTTTAGGCGTTATGGACCAAAATTCCACCTTTGAATTCAAGTTTTAAAGGATTTAAATGACAAGAATTGAAGAAAAATAATTGAAATCGGGATTTGGAGCTTACCCAAGCTTTAAAATGAAAAAATTGCCTAAAAACTATATACTTCGACTCCAATTATCAAAAATGGTTAAAATAATTGCAAAAATAGGGGATATAACCTATCCAGGCATCACCTGAGCGACCATCAAGACATTTAAGCAAATATAGCTTAAGTTACCAGGTGTCGGTTCAGCTATACCCGCCTCATCATGTAAGCAACATAGTTGTCACTTAAGAGACAAATGCCTAAGCAATGGGGGAGTCGCTTAAGCGATACCCCACCTAACTGCTAGGTTGCTTATGTGACCAAAAGGTCACCTAAGTGGGTGCACCTACTAGAGACTTGGAAAATTTCAAGTCTCTGGGGACCAATCGGGATTCATCCAAAATCTCAACAATGCAAATAAACTATGTTACTAGACTAAACTCGACATTCCAGACTTAATAACGATATCAGAATTTTCAAAAAATGTTGTTTCACAAAGTTGATACTTGAAACCTAATATCACAAATTTTTGAACTAAGGATAGAAATGAGATATAAAAGTTGTAAAACCACACCAATTATGTGCCAACCTAGAATTGATATTCTGAATCTACTAGCTCAGCCATTTTACCATCTGATGCACAGATCAATAAATATTAACCAAAGTCAACTAATAAGCTTTTACAACCACCGAAAACCATAATCTCACACAAATCATACAAAAATGCATTGGGAACTATGCCACTTATCCCCACACCCCAGAAATATGACCAAGTAACCAGAAAAGGGGTAAAATGGACAAATTACACAGAAATAGATATTTCACAAAAATCACTAAAAAATTAGGTCATTTTATCTGCATTCCCAACAGTGAGAGTGACTACAAAGTCTAAAGAACCTATGAAGTTATGAAGTTATTGAGGAACATAGTCCTAGTACTTTTCTCATATTAATCAAAAATTCAAAAAATCAGCAGTTGCTACTATTAAAGTCATTAGATACAAATCCGCCTCTTTTATTGGAAATTATTATTAATTACCTTGACATACTTCTTTCTTAAGATTTTAACCTATTCTATGTGGGTTTGACTCTAACCTAGTTGGATTTTGTATTTGATAAAAAAATCGTTATATGCTTTGTTTAGAGGTATAATTTGTAGAAAAGGTGACATGAACTGAACCAGAGCTTTGCCGTATCAGGTATCTCAAGTCCCATGTGGACCGAAGAACACCTCTTGCACCCAACCAACCCAAACACAACACACCCCAAAGTTAAATGAATTCCAAACATATAACAAAATAGCATGCAATGGATTAAGAAAGTTTAATGCAAATCTATAACCGACCACTGACGACCATCCAAACGGCTAACAGAGATCGCCCAATAACCACACTAGTCCAAACAAAACCGTCTAAACAATGATCCAAAACTGAATATCAATAAAGTGTTGAGATATGCCCCCAACAATAGCAAAAAATAAGTCTAAGACATAAGAGAAAAAAAAAAATATATACTTCCAATTGATGAAAGCTCACTACTTCAATGTCAACTCAAGAGCTGATTCCGAATCCTAATCACTGAGTTGGAGAAGAAGTATGTCCAATTCCTACATCGCATGGGGATATATCATTCAAAGATGGTTAGCTGGGTGAATGCTAGCATGTAACTCATCGATAAATATAAAATAGTAACGTCAATTCAAATCAAGTCAACCAATGTACAATAAGTATATGCAAATACATATATACATATAATATCGGGATAGGGAACAAGGTATAGCACGTACTTTAAAACCTTAACCTGAATTATGTATCCAAATCATCATATAATAGTACCCACTAGCTATATGGGCCCCAGCTCTCACCCTTGGTCGAGCCCCAGTGTGTGTAGCCACACGAACCGGAGGAAAATCTTATATATATACACACGGGAGACTCCAACCTCCCAATATATACTAAGGCGACTTAAGAACCCGATCATATAATGATTTACAGGGGACTCAAACCTCCCTAATCATGAAATAATAATAATAAGAGGGACTCAAAGCTCCCCAGTCGCTTTGATCCCCGCATCAACAGATGCGGTTTCTAGTGTCATCACCCAGACATGTGCTTTCACCACTCAGCTACACAGCCCTTATTAGATCCCAATTAAAGCACTTATCACACAATCCCAATCATGAACCATATTTCACATTAAGGCATACATTGTTGGTATCATCATACCAACTACACTTGCAAGGTAACACATTATGCCAAAATAATTTCCATTAACTTAGAGAGATCAACTATGTTTGTTCATTAATACAAGTTGGGAGACACTAACTCTCTTTGTTCATTAAATCATACCATTTTGTTTTAAATATATTTTTATATCATGCAATATTTCAAGACTAGTTCAACTTATAAATTCCCACCTTTCTCATAACTCAAAACCAATTTCACACTATGAGTTGGAGTCATAACCATCTCAAAAGTCACAGGTTTGGGAAAATCACAATTCCCTAATTCATCCAACATCCCCACGCACCTATAAGCTCAAAACCATATTCAAAGCATGAATAATCATAGTTAAATCATAGGAGAACATTGTTCAATAACAAGCATTCAAAACCCACAATTCTTGTTTTCAAAACCAAAATAATTCCATGTGAATAACACTTTAATACATATGATTTTTAATAAATTAACAATGAGAGAAGTGTCACATGCCTCAAATAGTAAGATGTACAGAGAGAAATCACCCTTGAAAGCCCTAATTAATCAACCTCTTGAAAACCCTAAGTGTTCTTGACCTTGAGTAGTTGGGAGTATTTAAGAAGTTACTTTGATATTTTTCTGAGTACTAATGACACCCTTATAAGGTTATAAGATGTGGGTTTCAAGTTGGGTAAGAGGGAAAATATATAAATTGCCCTTAACTTAAAAGCTGAAAAGGGTCATCCTTGACTATAAGTCAACCATCGACTCGTAACCACTCCTTACGAATCATCACCACAAGTCGTAATCGGGGCAGTCTCTAGGTCACCATCCACTACTAACCTTACGACTCAACCAACCAACCTATAATGAGGCCCTACAACTCATAGGGTCCAATTATAGTCAACACAAAACCCAATAAGGGTATACACTAGACACCCTACTATTTACACCCCATGATTTATAATAAATCTCTACGGATCATAGTTAGCCACTCATACTTATAGAAGAATCGTTCCACAAATTTCTTGATTTGGTTAAAACACACCCCAATGACTCGTCAGGACACTCTACAACTCATAGGACAAGTCGTAACAGGGCAGTAAGCTCAAATCAAAGAATTTTCAAGGGCCAAAAATCTAGGGTGTTTCAATCCTCCCACACTTGTATCATTCATCCTTGAATGATGGGATAAGGAATTTATTAGAACTAATTTACTCCATATACCTTTACTCTTACCTTTAATATAGACAAAAAGCAAAAATGTTAAGGAAATCACTCTTTTCTTTAACAAAGTCAGGAAACAAAGGTGTCAAAGAAGACACATACCTTAAGCATGATTATCCAGAGAAGAAAATAGGAATGGATACTTGAACTTCATGTCCTGTTTGGCTTCCAAAGCATCTTCTTCAACCTTGTGGTTTCTCCATAGAACCTTAACCAAAGCCACATTCTTTGTCTGCAACCGACGAATTTGTCGATCTAAAATTTCAACCGAGACTTTCTTATAAGATAAAGAATCTAAAATACCTATCTCCTCCAAAGAAACAGCTATTGAAGGATCACCCACGCACTTCCTTCAACATTAAAATGTGAAACACAAGATAAATGGAGCTCAAACTAGAGGGCAACTCCAATTCATATGCAACATTACCAACCCTCTTTAACACTAAGTATGGACAATATATCAGGGGTTGAGCTTCCCCTTCTTACCAAACTACATCACTCCCTTCATGAGGGATACATTTACGAACACCCAATCACCAACACGAAACTCCAACTCTCTAAGCCTCACATTTGCATAGGACTTTTGGCAACTTTGGGAGGCTTTAACCCTATCCTAAATCACCTTCACCTTTTTCATCACTTGGTGAACCAAATCCAGTCCAAACATCTCAGTCTCACTAACTTCAAACCACCCGATAGGAGACCTACACCTCCTACCATACAAGTCCACAAAAGGATTCATAACAATACTAAAGTGGTAGCTATTATTATACGCAAAATCTATAAGAAGCAAATAATCAACCCAAATACCAACATAGTCAATCACACAAGCTCTAAGTATGTATTTCAGTGTATGAATAATCCTTTCCATTTGCCCATCCGACTGTGGGTGGAAAGTGGTAATAAGGCTCACCTAAATCCCTAAACCTTTCTAAAATGAATGCTGAAACTATGATGATAACTGAGTTCCATGATCTCACATGATAGAAAAGGAGCCCCGTGCAACTTCACAATCTTCTGGAGAAATAATGTCACATAATTCTCTGCTAAATAATTAGTCCTCATTGGTAAGAAGTGAGCAGACTTACTCATCTTATCCACGATTACCCAAATTGAATAAAGCTAATTTCGAGACCGAGGAAGACCGATAACAAAATCTATATTAATCACTTCCCACTTCCACACAGGCAACTTGATTTCTTGGCATAACCCTTCTAGCCGTAATTGCTTAACCTTCACTTGTTAACACACAATTTATTTAACCATAAAATTGGCTACAACTTGCTTCATATTATTCAACCAATAAATCTTCTTAAGATCCTGATATATCTTCATCAAACCAGGATGAGTGGCATAATGCGATTCATGAGCCTCAGCCAAGATTATCTCTAGCAAACCATCCATATAGGGAACACATAATCTTCCTTGGTACCTTAAGATACCATCACCAATTATTTTAAAAGCTACAACCTTTTTTTATCCCACATCTCCCTTAATCATTATTAAGATGGGATCCAATACCTGTTTCTTCTTTATTTCAGTACCTAGAGATGACTGCACCACCTTTTGCACAAATATACCCCCATCCTCAGAGTCTAGAAGAACTACAATATTAGACAAATAGTTAATATCTTTCACCAATTCCTGCTTATCCTTATCCATATGAGATAGACTTTCCATGGATAACCTACTAAGAGAAACAGCAACCATATTAGCTTTACCTGGGTAGTAATGAAGACTCATGTCATAGTCTTTTAATAACTCAAGCCACCTCATTTTCCTGAGATTCAGCTCCTTATGGGTCAACACATATTGCAGGCTCTTATTATTAGCAAAGATATCTATATGGACTCCAGACAAATAGTGATGCCAAATCTTCAACACGTACACCACAGCTAATAACTCTAAGTCATAAGTTAGATAATTCCTTTCATAAGCTTTTAATTGCCTAGAAGCATAGGTCACTACCCTACCATGCTGCATAACACATACCCAAGTCCTATACGAGATGCATCATAATATACCATGAATCTATTATTACCCTCAAGCAGCATCAAAACTGGAGCTGAATTCAACTTATCTTTCAGTTTTTCAAAACTACCCTCACAACCATCAGACCATAAAAACTTCACCTTTCTCTGGGTAGAAACTATAGGCGAGAAACTCTCCATAAATCTCCTATAGTAACTGGATAAATCCAATAAGCTTCAAATATTGGTTGGAGTCATGGGCCTACGCCACTTCTTAACAACTATAGCTTCCTGCAGATCCACAATGATCCATTCACTAGAAATGACATGACCCAGATAAGTAACAACTTCCAACCAAAACTCGTACTTTAAAAAATTAGCATACAATTATGGATCTTTTAAGGTTTATAATATGATAAGAAGATATTTGGTGTGATCCACCTCACTCTTTGAGTACACCAGAATATCATCTATAAACACGATGAAAAATAGATCTAAAAACTGATGGAAAATCCTATTCATAAAGTCCATAAATGCTGTTGGGAAATTAGTTAATCCAAAATATATGACTAAGAACACATAGTGAGAATAATGGGTTTGGAAATCCATCTTAGGGATTTTTAACTCCCAAATATTTAGTTGATAATAACCTGACCAAAGATCAATCTTGAAAAAAAATTTAACACCCTGAAGCTAATGAAAGAGATCATCAATCCTCATAAGTAGATGTATATTCTTTATCATAACCTTATTCAACTAGAGATAATCGATGCACATTCAAAGGGAACAATCCATCTTACGCACAAACAAAATAAGAGCACCCCATGAAGACATAATAGGATGGATAAAACCCTTGTCAAGGAGTTCTTTCAAATACTCCTTAAGCTCCTTCAACTCAGCCGAAGCCATTTTATAAGGGGAGATAGAGATAGGATAAGTGCCTAAAATAAGGTCAATCCCAAAACCAATCTCTCTATTAGGAGGGATACTAGGATGATCTTCAGGAAAAACATCAGGGAATTCATTAACCATGGGAATGGATTGTAAAAAAGGACCCTCCGAGTTAGAATCTTTAACTTAGACCAAATGATAAATACATCCCTCGGAAATAAACTTTCAGGCTCTAAGATATGATATGAATCTTTCCTTAGGAAATAGAGAACCCCACTCCCACTCAATGACCAGATCATTTGGGAATTTAAACATGACCTTATGGGTTCGACAATCTAAGGAGGCATAGCACTAGTGCAACTAGTCCAACTAGTCCATCCCTAATATGACATCAAAATAAATCATATCTAACTCTATCAGATCTACCAAAGTTTCTCTGCCATAACCAGATACCATACAATCTCTATAGACTCTTCTAGACACAGAATCATCAACCAGGGTAGAAATAGAAAAGGGATTAGGGATACACGCAGGAATGAAACAAAAATATACAACCACAAATAAGGTCACATAAAAAAGTATAGACCCCGAATCAAGAAAGAAATACACATCACAAGAGAAAGTCATAATATACCAGTGAAAACATCAGGAGATGCCTCGAAATCCTAGCGGGTAGCAAGAGCATACAAGCACTTTTTGTCAGCACTAATACAAAAAGTAGAAGCAACACCCTTTGGTGCAGCATCTGATGAAGTGGCAATAAGAATCTTATTTTCCCTTGAAGAAACCTTAAAAGAATAATCCCTCTGCAAGTGACCAATCTAACCACATTTAAAATATTTGTTCCTTTCCTCTTTACAAAACTTAGGGTATGGTTGCTCAAAGAATCTACAAGGAGGATATGATGGAGCAGACAAGCCCCACTAGCCTAAGATTGGGCACCCTATTCCCTAAACCCACTATCATGCTGAGAACGATGATCACCTGATGGCTTGAGATAAAAAGCACTAACCATAGAGTCGGAACCAAAACTCTCCTACTTCATCTTACACCATTTTCCACCATTTCTATGACTCTGTTACTGACCCCCACCCTGATAAAAAAATATAAACTTCTTATTTTGCCTTCCCCTATCTCTATCTTCTTCTTCTTCTCTTTCTCAACCTGCTGCAGATACACAACTAATCTAAAAGTTTTTATATCCTTATTCAACAAGGCATACTTACTCTCTATAATTAAATCATGGGAAAAACTAAAAGCAAATTTCCTCATTCTAGCCCTTATGCTAGACACTAATTCGGGAGCATATCGGGATAATTATTGAAATTCAAGGTATACTCCTTGACTCTCATCCTACCTTGCTTTATATTAACAAACTTCTTTGCTTTTGCCTACCTCAACTATTGAGGAAATGATACAAGCCAAGTAGCCACCATAGCATGTGATGATATCTTTAGATGCCAATACATGAAGAATCCTGCTTTGGTCGTATTGAGGGCACAAGAACATACATGGAGGGGCTAATTTGAGTACACGATAGAGCAATCTCATGTGTGGAAGGTTGGTTGGGAGCATTGAAGAATTGAAGACTCACGGTTTTGGCCAACACTAGAAGACTAACATTTTTTGTCACCTTTCATTAAGGGTGTTTTAGGAAATACACTTGTTGATTCCTAACACCCTATGTCTATCCCTTTTATTAAGGTTAAAGGGGTCATTTTATCATTCATTTATAATAAGACTATATATAGTCCCTTATAAGGTCTTTAATCTTTAGTTTTTGATTGATATAAGGTATTGAAAAACTTTTCCTCTCTTGTGAGAGTAGACCAAAATTATAACTAAGGTAGCATTAGTTTGGAATCATTTTTGTTGCATTTTGGCTTGACACATTGGTGCTTGAGGAGGTAACACTCCTCTTGTGTCTCTGTAAGAGAGTGGTGATTATGAGTGTAGGTGTTAAGGGTCCTTATATTTAATCTATCTTAGGATTCTTAGGCTTTATACATCCATTTGTCATTCTATCTATCCATTTTATCTATTGAAATCTTTTGCTTTTGTGTTTGTATTCTTGTAGTTGTGTTGCATTCTTTTTGTTCTTATGTTGTTTGTTGACTATTTTGAGTCATTGTGGGTTATCTAGTATCATTTCGTATCAAATCCATCACTGATTTTGTTCCCACAAGATCAATCTTAGTCTTGGTTAGTTAAAAATCAAAAAAAGTATTGAAAATTGAAAAATCCAAAGAAGCAAATCTGTCCATTTTTGTGTCTTGGCCAAAATAGTGTTCTTCTTGTGTCTTAACCGAGATTTTTTTAGTTGTATTGAGTGTTTCTAGTGTTAGTTTTATTCTTCACTAACATCATTGAGTCAATATCTAAGTTTGATCTTGAATTTGTTGATATTATTGTTGTAGACCTAAGCCTTGGCCAATTGTTGTTAGTATTGTTGTTGCGGGTTCAAGGCTTGGATGTATGGTATGTTGTTGGTTTAAGGTTTTAACGTGTATTGTGGATATTGTGTTATGGTTTTAAGCTTGAAAAGGTGGGGGTGTTGTTTGGGAGGTCCAACTTGAACCTTGGACTCCAATATTCAAAAAGTGTGTTCTTGGTGTTCTTGGTGTTCTTCACCATCTTCATGTTTTATTGAAGAAAAAGTCTTCAAAGTTGGTTGTCTGATCTAAGTGAGTGAATAAAGAGAGTGTGGTATTTTTAGTCTTGAAACTTATTCCAAGACTCTTACAAGAAAGGAAAGGGACCAAAAGACTTTCAAAAAGTCTTATTACCAAAAGAGAGAAAAGGCACTTTCCAAGACTAACAAAAGATGAAAGAACCAAAAAGCTTTCAAAAAGGTGTTTAGCCAAAAGGGTTCAAGTAAAGTCAAAGCCCTTTTGAAATTGAAAAGGCTCTAAATCTTGTTGTTTGCCTCCCAAAACCGAAACTCCTCTCTCTTCTAAATTAAATTGACCAATCCAAATTGAAGACAAGAAAAAAAATCAGATTTCCACAATATTTTGCAACCAATAGTGGACTGCCATATCACTATTTTACTATTCACATAATAATTTTAGGCTTAAATTTTGGATTATTAGTTTCTTATTGTTGTTCCTTAGTTTCATTTATTGATTCTAATACTAATTATCAAACTAGTAATAACCTACTAGGTTGTAAATGAGTTTGGTGTTCATTTTCTTCGTGTTTGCATTACTTGAGTGCTTTTTCTCTTTCGAAATCGTTGTTAGTTCTTAGATCAAGTCTGACAAGATTTTTGTAAGTTTCAAACTGAAATCTATTCTAGACAAGAGTAGACTGACCCCTCAACTCATCAGAAACTACAAGCTGACTTGCAACACTTGTGAGACCAAGTGTGAGATAATCAAATGTGTGAGAGTGTGGCGAGGATATTGTTGAAATAATTGTTTGTTTTTTTGTTTTCTTTGTTTGTTGTTGTATTTTTAGGTACCATGGATATTAATAATTTTAATGCCATGTGTGATAGCTTCCATAACTATTGTGAAGATGTCAAACGGGTTTGTGAAGATGTCAAATGGGACCTTAAAGGGCTACACCAATTGATATCCACACTCATCCCACCAAATCTAATTCCTTTTGTCCAACACCTTGTGATGAAGTATTTCAAAGGAAGCAAGTGGGATGCCACGACCCACACCAAGGTGAAGGTCATAGCTCAAGCGAGCTACAATGTAAAAGTAGTATCCCCTACACTCCTATGAACTTAGAATGTTGTGTTGTCGCTAATAGTAGCCAAATGGGTATAGATGTGGTTTTTCCTAAAGTAAAGGTGCTTGAGTTTGCCTTTTATTATACTCTTGGTATTGTTAGGTCGCATGAGAACCAAATTCTTGTTGTAGGTACGCAAGCACTAGTTGATCCTTTAGATGATGAAATTGATTCTTCTCGTCAGAATGATTTGTGTCCATCTAGTGCTAGCACTTATAACTTGACTAAGGTTCCACTACCAAGTAACCAGACTACTCACCCATTAGTTGACCCTTGTGAAAACCAAGGTAAGTATACATTGGTATGTGAGTTGCCAACAACTAGTGAGGGTGTGCAAAATAATTAATTGGGTGAAAATGACCTTGATATTCTTGAATCCTTTGGAAACCCAAATTGTCATTGTACTTGTGTAAATGGTTTTGATTGTGATTCTTTGCTGCCCGTAGTGGTTTGACTATATGTGATGATTACTCTTGTGAAAGAGAAGGTGGTGCATGTTTAAAAATTCCATCTATTTCTTCTCTATGTGTTTCTTATATTGGGCATACTCCTAGTGGAGAACTTGAAACTAGTAGGAAGTGCATGCATGAGAATCCTATATTTAAAGATGACTTGTGGAACACCTTTCTCAACCCTCTTTTTGTTTATGATATTTCCAATGTTGATATAAAAGGTATGGCTAATTGTGAGGATAGCTTCATAGGGGAAAATAAGAATGGCTAAGACCTAACCCCTTGGCTATTTCTCCTATTTGACCCTGGTAACCTTTTGGGGTGTAGAGAATATTATACATCCACCTTGATGCTGGTCAAGACGACAAGCAAGGCTTGATCGCGAGTGTTGGTACCCTTTCCCTTGGTGGTCATTGCCACTTCCATTGTTATATTTTCACTAGTCTTTTTATGTTAATAACAAAGTATTCATGGTTATATTTCAAGTGTGTACCACTTTGTCAAGTTGATGTTATTTGTTGCACTAACCCTAACCCTTATACCATGAGGATGTTGTGTTTGTCTGTCCTTCCTTTAATTTTGCAAGGTATGGATTCGAGGTCGAATCCTTTTCAAGAAGGGGAGGATGATACAAGCCAAGTGTCCACCATATCTTGTGATGACATCTTTAGAAGCCAATATATGAACAATCATGTTTTGGTCATATTGAGGGCATAAGAACATACATGGAGAGGCTAATTTGAGCACACCATAGAGTAATCTCATGTGTGAAAGGTTGATTGGGAGCATTGAATACTGGAATACTCATGATTTTGGCCAACACTTGAAGACTCATGGTTTTTTGCCACCTTTCATTAAGGGTGTTTTAGGGACTAAACTTGTTGATTCCCAATATTGCATGGCCACCCCTATCATTTAGGGTAAACGGGTTATTTTATCTCTCATTTATAATAAGAGTATATATAGTCCCTTATTAGGTCCTTACTCTTTAGCTTTTTATTGATATGAGATATTGAAAGACTTTTCCTCTCTTGTGAGAGTAGACCAACATTGTAACTAGGGTAGCATTAGTGTGGAATCACTTT
The DNA here is from genome assembly GCF_002878395.1 of Capsicum annuum. NCBI lineage: Eukaryota > Viridiplantae > Streptophyta > Magnoliopsida > Solanales > Solanaceae > Capsicum > Capsicum annuum. Next base: position 24,307,740 of record NC_061112.1, on the reverse strand, counting down.
TGTTGCATTTTGGCTTGAGACATTGGTGCTTGAGGAGGTAACGTCTCTCTTATGTCTCCATAAGAGAGTGGGATTGTGTGTGTAGGCATTAAGGGTCCTTAGATTTAATATATCTTAGGGTTATTATGGTTTATACATCCATTTATCATTCTATCTATCTATTTTATCTATTGAAATCTTTTGTTTTTGTATTTGTGTTCTTGTAGTCGTGTTGTGTTCTAGTTCTTATGTTGTTTGTGGACAGTTTTGAGTCATTGTGATCTATCTTGTATCGTTTGGTATCACAGTCATCAGTGAAATCTTGGGCTTAGTTAGTTGAAAATAAGAAAAAAGTGTTGAAAACTGAAAACTCCAAAAAGAAGCAAATCTGTCCCTTTTTTTTGTCTTGGCCAAAATTGTGTTCTTGTTGTGTCTTGGTCGAGATTTTTTACTTGTATTGAGTGTTTATAGTGTTAGTTTTAATCTTCACTAACACCATTGAGTCAGTATCTAAGTTTGAGCATGAATTTGTTGATATTATTGTTGTGGACGTAAGCCTTCGCTAATTGTTGTTGGTATTGTTGTTGCGGATTCAAGGCTTGGACGTGTGGTGTGTTGTTGGTTCAAGGTTTCAACATGTATTATGGATATTTTGTTGTGGTTTTAATCTTGAAAAGGTGTTGTTGTTGTTTGGGAGGTCCAACTTGAACCTTAGGACTCCAAGATTCAAAAAGTGTGTTCTTGGTGTTCTTCACCATCTTCATGTTTTGTTGAAGAAAAAGTCTTAAAAGTTGGTTGTTTGGTCTAAGTGAGTGAAGAAAGAGAGTTTGGTCTTATTAGTCTTGAAACTTATTCCAATACTCTTACAAGAAAGGAAAGGGACCAAAATACTTCCAAAAATTCTTGTTACCAAAAGGGAGAAAGGGCACTTTCTAAGACTAACAAAAAAGGAAAGAACCAAAAAGCTTTCAAAAAGGTGTTTAGCCAAAAGGATGCAAGGAAAGTCACAACCCTTTTGAATTTGAAAAGGCTCTAAATCTTGTTGTTTCCCTCCCAAAACCAAAACTCCTCTCTTCCAAATTAAATTGACCAATCCAAATTGAAGACAAGAAAAAAAATAGATTTTTACAATATTTGGTACCAATAGTGGACTGCCACATCACCATTTTTACTGTTCATGCAACAATTTTAGGCTCAAATTTTGGATTATTAGTTTCTTCTTATTGTTCCTAAGTTTAATTTATTGATTCTAATACTAATTGGCAAACTAGTAATAACCTACTAGGTTGTAAATTAGTTTTGTGTTCGTTTTCTTCGTGTTTGCGTTACTTGTGTTCTTTTTGTCTTTTGAAATTGTTGTTAGTTCTTGGCACAAGTCCAAAAATATTTGTTTGAGTTTCAAACCGAAATCTATTTCAGACAAGAGTAGACTCACCCATCAACTCATCACGAATTACAAGCAGACTTCCAACACTTGTGAGACCAAGTGTGAGATGATCAAAGGTGTGAGAGTGTGGCGAGGATTTGTTGAGCTAATTGTTTGTTGTTTTTTTGTCTTTATTTGTTGTTGTATTTTTAGGTACCATGGATATTAATAATTTCCATGCCATGTGTGGTATCTTCCATAACCATTGTGAAGATGTCAAACGGGACCTTGAAGGGCTACGTCAATTGATATCCACACTTATCCCACCAAATCCAATTTCTCTTATCCAATCACCTTGTGATGAAAGATTTCAAAGAAAGTAAATGGGCTGCCATGACCCACACCAAGGTGAAGTCCATAGCCCATGCAAGCTACAAGGTAAAAACACTATCTCCGACACTCCTATGAACTTAGAATGTTGTATTGTGGCTAATAGTAGCCAAATAGATATAGATTTGGTTTTGCCTAAAGTAGAGGTGCTTGAGTATTCCTTTTGTGATACTCTTGGTATTGTTAGGTCACATGAGGACCAAACTTTTGTTGTAGGTACGCAAGCACAGTTGATCCTTTAGATGATGAAATTGATTCTTCTCATGAGAATAATTTGTGTTCATCTAGTGCTAGCACTTATAACTTAAATAAGGTTCCATTACCAAGTGACAAGAGTATTAACACACTAGTTGACCCTTGTGAAAACCATGGTGAGTCTACGTTAGTATGTAAGTTGCTAACAACTAGTGAGGGTGTGCAAAATGATCAAACAGGCTAAAATGACCTTGATTTGCTTGAATGTTTAGGAAACCCAAATTGTGATTGTACTTGTGCAAATGGTTTTGATTGTAATCCTATTCTGCCCATAATAGTTTATATATATGTGAGGATTACTCTTGTGAAAGAGAAGGTGGCGCATGCTTAAAAATTCCATCTATTTCTTCTCTATGTGTTTTTATGTTGGGCATACTCCTAGTGGATATCTTGAAACTAGTAGTAAGTGCATGCATGAGAATCCTATATTTGAAGATGACTTGTGGAACACCTTCCTCAACCCACTTTTTATTTATGATATTTCCAATGGTGATATAGAGGGTATGGTTAATTGTGAGGATGCCTCCTTAGGGGAAAGTATGAATGGCTAAGACCTAACCCCTTGGCTACTTCTCCCATTTGATCCTGGTAACCTTTTGGGGTGTAAATAATATTATACATCCATCTTGATGTTTGGTCAAGACGAAAAGCAAGGCTTGATCGTGAGTATTGGTACCCTTCCCATTAGTGGTCGTAACCACTACCTTTGTTACATTTTCAATAGGCTTTTTATGTTAAAAACAAAGGATCCATGGTTATATTTCAAGTGTGTACCACTTTGGCATATTGATGTTATTTGTTGCACTAACCCTAACCCTTGTGCCATAAGGATGTTGTTCTTATTTTTCCTTCCTTTAATTTTGTAAGGTATGGATTAGAGGTCGAATATTTTTCAAAAAGGAAGGATAATACAAGCCATGTGGCCACTATAGTTTGTGATGGCATCTTTAGAAGCTAATACATGAAGAATCACACTTTGGTCGCAACAGAACAGACAAGGAGGGGCTGATTTGAGCACACCATAGAGAAATCTTCTGTGTAGAAGGTTGCTTGGGAGGGTTGAAGACTCACGGTTTTGTCCAACACTTGAAGACTCACGGTTTTTTGTCACCTTTTATTAAGGGTGTTTTAGGGACTGCACATATTAATTCCCAACACCCCATGGCCACCCCTTACATTAAGGGTAAAGGTGTCATTTTATCTCCTATTTGTAATAAGACTATATATAGTCCCTTATTAGGTCTTTACTCTTTAGTTTTTGATTGATTTGAGATATTGAAAGACTTTTACTCTCTTGTGAGAGTAGACCAAAATTGTAACTAGGGTAGCATTAGTGTGGAATCACTTTAATTGCATTTTGGCTTAAGACGTTGGTGCTTGAGAAGGTAAAGTCCCTCTTGTGTCTCCGTAAGAAAGTGGTGATTGTGTGAGTAGGTGTTAAGGGTCCTTATATTTAATATATCTTTGGGTTTATACATCCATTTGTCATTCTATCTATCCATTTTATCTATTAAAATCTTTTGCTTTTGTATTTGTGTTCTTGTAGTCGTGTTGTGTTCTTCTTATTGTTGTGTTGTTTGTGGACTATTTTGTGTAATTATGGGATGTCTCGTATCAGGAAAGAAGCAGTCCAAAAAACCACTAGAGAAATTATCCCATAATGTGGATTCAGCATCGTCTTTCCTAAACTTTTCTCATTCCTTATACCATTGGCATGTTATATCCTTCAGTCGATAGACAGCGAATTCCACACTCCATATTAGAAACATGTATCACACGAAAGATCTTTTCCATCTCATTAATAAATTTTTGAGGATCCTTCGTAACTTTAGAACCAGTGAACACCGGAGGACTCCGCCTCATAAACTAGCCAGCCCTTGTGGCCTCAAAAGATTGAGTAACAGAAGGGGAGATCGAGGAGCACTAAAGGGGACTGGTGGAACTCCAAAAGGGCAATCAGGAACTGGACCCCTATATCGAGTCTGTACCTCATAAGCAGGGTGTGTCCCATTAGCGCCATCCTCAAGTAATACAATGGATTTTCTTTAAGCTTTAGATCATCTAGGAGGCAAGATCTAAAAAGTGAAAACACGGGAATTAGAGAGACACAAGACCTTAGACTCTATAGCTTAAAAATTAATAACAAGAAAAAGAAACATTCCTAAATGTCTCGTAGCCTCTCCCTTATAAGTGTGGTGTTCTACACATATAAAAGAGACTCTACTTGACACGACTTTGTTGGACACCCAATGATACCAAACCTAGGCTCTAATACCAAACTGACATGACCCAAACTAGGGCCAGGCCATCTCGGGTATCTCAAGTCCCATGTGGACTAGAGATCACCCCCCACACTAAACCAACCCAAACAAAACACACCCCAAAGTCAGATGAATTACAAAAATATAAAAATATAGAATGTAATAGATTAAGAAAGTTTAATGCCTATTTAGAACCAACCACCGAAGCTTAGACAAATGACTGACCGACATTGTCCAATAACCATATTAGTCTAAATAAAGCCTTCTAAACAATGATCCAAAATTGAATATAAATAAAGTGACGGGACATGCCCTCGACAATAGCCAAAAATAAGTCTAAGACATAAAAGGAACAAAACACGAAATGTAGACTTTTGATGGATGGAAGATCAACACTTTAATGTTGACTCACGAGCTGATCTGAAATCCTAATTATTGAGCAGAAGAAGTAGAAGTATGGTCAATTCCTGCATCTCATGGGGATACAACATTCGAAGATGATTAGCGGGGTAAATACTAGCATGTTACTCAAGGATAAAGATAAAATAGTATCGTCAATTCAAATCAAGTCAACCAAAGCACAATAACCATATGCAAATACATATATAAAAATAATGTCGAGATACAGAGCAAGGTTTAGCTTGCACTTTAAAAACTTCACCTAGATTGTGTAGCTCAACCATCATATAATAGTACCCACGGGCTATATGGCCCCCAACTCTCACCACCTGGTCGGGCCCCAGTGCGTGTAGTTGCACAAACCAGACAAAAATCTCATAAATATGCACACGGGGGACTTAACCTCCCAATATATAAAAAGGTGACTTAAGCACCCGATCATGTAATGATTTATAGGGGACTCAAACTTTCCTAATCATGAAATAATAATAATAATAATAATAATAATAATAATAATAATAATAATAAGGGGGATGCGAGCCTTCATGGTCACCTTAACCCCTGCATCGGCAAATACGATTTCCAGTTTCAGTCACCCGGACCTACACTTTCATGACTCAACTAAACAACCCCTTTTAGAGCCCAATTAAGGCATTTATCACACAATCCCAATCATGAACCATATTTCACACTAAGGTATGCATTGTTGGTATCGTCATACCAACTACACTTGCAAGGTAACACATCATGCCAAAATAATTTCTATTAACTTGGGGAGATCAACTCCTTTTGTTCATTAATGCAAGGTGGGGGACACTAACTCCATTTGTTCATTTAATCATACCATTGTGTTTCAAATACCTTTTTATATCATGCAATAGTTTAAGACTAGTTCAATTTACAAATTTCAACCTTTCTCATAACTCAAAACCAATTTCACAATATTGGTTGGGGTCATAACTTTCTCAAAAGTCACAAATTTAGGAAAATCAAAATTCCCTAATACATCCACCATACCCATGCACCCGCAAGCTCAAAACCATATTTAAAGCATGAATAATCATAATTAAATCATGGGAGAACATTGTTCTACAACAAGCATTCAAAACCCACAACCTTTATTTTTAAAACTAGAACAATTCCATCTGAATAACAATTTAATACATATGTTTTTTAATAAATTAACACTGATATAAGAGTCACATGCCTCAAATAGTAACCCTTGAAATCCCTAATTAATCAACCTCCTAAAAAACCTAAGAGTTCTTGACCTTGAGGATTTGAGAGTATTTGAGAAGTTAATTTAATATGTTTTTGAGTGCTAATGACACCCTAATAAGGTTATAAGACATGGATTTCAAGTTGGATAAGAGGGAAAATATCTATAATGCCCTTAACTTAAAAGCTAAAAAAGGGTCGTCCTTAACTACGAGTCAACTATCAACTCATAACCACTCCTTACAACTCGTCACCATGAGTCATAACTAGGGAAGTCTATAGGACACCATCCACTGCTGACCTTACGACTCACCCAACCAACCCATAATGAGACCCTACGACTTGTCGAGTCCAGCGTAGTCAACATAGAACCTAGTTGGGGTATACACTGGATACCCTACGATTTATACCCCATGACTCATAACAAATCCCTACAACTCATAGTGATATACTCATACTCAGAGCAGAATCATGCCACAAACTTTCATGATTTGGTTGCGACTCATCCCAATGACTCATCGGGATACCCTACGACTCATAGGGTGAGTCATAACCAGTGTAGTGAGCTCAAAGCTCAAGGAATTTTCAAGGGCCAAAAATTTAGGGTGTTTTAAAAGGTCTTTATTTTTTATTAGATTAAGGCTAGATAGTTTGAGAATTGCTAAATTGAGTAGAATTTGAGATAAGGTCCTGTAGGATAAAACTAAGAAAGATATGATTGATGATAAGAGTGTCTTGAGAATCAAGAGTAGAGTATATGTGCCCTATATTGATGAGTTGATTCTGACTATCCTTGTAGAAACTTATAGTTTGAGGTATTCAATACATCCTAGTGCTACCAAGATTTATCGTAACTTAAGAAAGCACTATTGATAGGGTAGGATGAAATATGACATATCGGTGTTATGTTTATTACTAGATAAAGTATGAACTCCAAAGCCTGGCGGTATACTTTAGAGGGTGTTTATTCCATATGAAAATGGAAAAGGATATCGATGGACTTTTGGTTGTTCTTACTAAGACTTTGGGAAAAATTTTACTTAATATGGGTTATCATTGACAGTTGACTAAGTCAACATATTCCATTTTAGTTCAAATAACTTATAATACAAAGAAGTCAGCTAATATTTATATCCAAAAAGTTATTTGTTTGCATGGAATTATAGTCTCTACTATTTCAGATAGAAATACTCAGTTTACCTTTAATTTTAGGAAAAAATGCATGAGTAGTTGGGTACTAGGTCGGAATTTAGTACAATATTTTAGCCTCAGATTAATGAGCAGTTTAAATGAGTGATTCAAGTGTTAAAGGATATGCTCCATGCATGTTTAATGTACTTGGAAGGTTCTTCCACTGGTAGAGTTCGCATATAATAATAGCTACCACTCACATATTGATATGGATCTGCACGAGGCATTATACAGGAGGAGGTGTAGATTTCCCATTGGCTGGTTGATACTTTTAAGGTAACACCATGGGGTACTGATATTTTAAAGAAAGCATAGGAGAAGGTGAAATTTATCCAACAGAAGCTTCTAGCGACTCAAAGTAGATAGAAGAAATATGCAGACCAAATGGTAAAAGATATAACTTTTATGAAAGGTGAGCAAGTATTGCTCAAGGTTTCACCCATGAAGGGCTTTATGAGATTTGGTAAGTGAGGTAAGATCAGCCTAAGGTATATTAGATTATTTAAGATTCTTCAGCATGTGGAGCCGATGGCATATATATTATCTTTGCCTCTAATTTATTGGGAATTCACCTCACATTTTATGTGTACATATTAATAAAGCATCATGATGATGGGAATTACATTATTTGTTGGGATTCGATCCTATTGGATAAAAACCTCTCTTATAAAGAGAAACTTGTGGATATCATAGAGAGAGAGGTCCATAAGTTGAGATACAAGGGGATTACATTTATGAAGGTCAAGTAGAAATTCCATCTTGTTAACGAGTCCACCCGGGAAACCAAAGCAGACATGCATAGAAAGTACCCTTAACTCTTCACTAATTTAAGTATTTACCTTATTTCTTTCCTTTCTATTTAGGAACAATAAATGTTTAATTAGTATCTGATGTAATGGTCTTTTTTGTTGTTATAGCATAGTTAGGTACTAAGTACCCTATTAGAAATTCCCCTAATGCATTGAATTAGAAAAGTATTAAGGTATGTTGGTTTAACGCTAAAAACTAGTAGTGTGGATGTTCTTGTTGATTATGACCCATGTTGTTGTGTTATAAGATGTTGTTTTTCGTTAGGGGGTGATCTTGTGATCTAAACCTCCATAGGAAAAAATTTGGACTAAAAATTAACTATAACATGTGATTTTAGTAGCTGTCATGTTGGACTAGTTTCGTGATGTCTTAAGCTCTTGATTTGTGCTACGAAATAGGGTACTATTTAATCATTCCTTGAGGTACTATTTCAGGCAAGATATAGTGGTAGGATTCCTGCTGTAGTGAGACTGTTATAGTGTTTGATGTCCTGCAATAGCGATAGTAGAGAAGTAGCGGTAGGCTCTTGTAGTGAGCCCAATTTTGTTACATCAATGTCGCTATAGCAAGAAATAGGTTGTTGCAACAGATGACATGCAAATTAGATCACATTAAGTCAATTTTCTCAGAGTTTTATCTCATAACTCAAAATTATCATTCTAAAATGCTGCAATTTCCTACAGGGCTAGAGTGATTTTCTTTGTAGAGATACATGATTCCACCTATCTTTTTGCGTAGTAATCTTCTATTAACCTGGAATTATTAGGAGGTATTGTGGTTAAAAACACTAGGTTCATGAAATTTTGAAAAAAAAAAATAAGATTAGGGGTAAAATCATCTAGAATTTCTGCTAGGGTGTAAGACAAAACTATGTAGCATAGAATTATTATTATTGAACATAAATCATGAGAATTAGAGGAAATATTATGGTTGAAAAATCCTTGAATTATACTATAGACAATGAACAAGAATAAAAATAGTGAAATTGAATCCCCAAGGCTTAAAATTAAAGACTAAATGATTAATTACTCTTTTATTATAATTATTTTAGACTTTGAGAATTTTTAAGTGTTGAGCAAAGGCAAGACTCTTGCAGGTTGACTTACTTGACCAGATCTTTGGGTGGAGGTAGGTTATGGCTTAAAGGAGTTAGACTTAATTTAGTTATTTGTATACTTTTAAATTGAATGATATGTTGAGTGGTCTTCAGACATACTTGTGGTAGACTTATTTGTTTGTTTGACAATGCTTGAATGAATAAGTTGTTGATTATTGAATTTGTTTCAATTGAGATACGATTATGAAGTGTACTTGTAAATTGGGTGCACTTGTGATGTATCCAGAGGGATAAAAAAAATGGGGAAATAAGTTGATATTATTATTATTATTATGGATAGGGTAGCATATAGGTAAGATATTACTTGATGAATCGAGTACCCTGTCAGTATAATATTATTATTATGGACCAAGTACCACACCGGTATAGTACATGGACTCTAGCGTATTTCCTATAGGTCATGACTAGTTGGATAGAAATAAGATCTTCAAGAATGTGTACAAATTATTGTTGAGGTGTGAGTTAATATGATATATTGTGATGATAATGAGATTAAAAGAATATAAATGTGAGATTGAGGTGGAATTCGTGATTATTTATGATAAAGTTGCTTATATGACTTGTTTAGCTACCATTACTTAGCCTATTTTGAAATACTTGATTGATTGAGTCAATCACTTTTTATGGTTGATGCTTCCGTCTACTTGTTTATATGATTTTTGATTTATACCTTTTACTAAGTTGAGTTGTCCAAAGATATTTGCTAGTACATAGTGGTTTATAGTGATATTAACATGTACTTTTCTTTTATTGAGTGCAAACTATAGACTCAGTCGCAACCTCACCTCTAGTAAGTCTAGTTGATTAGGCTACCACGGGTCTTTGAAGTTACGATTATCTTTCTTTCAGACAAACTAATTATTCATTTGTTTTTTATTGAGATAGTCTTACATAGTTTTTGTTAGCATATTTGTACGATGACTTTTGAATTTGAGGATGTGATAACTAGGATTTTAAGAATTTTTTATTTTATTTAGTTTTGAGATTTATTAAGCCCTTATTCATCTTAATATTACCTATTGAATAGGTTAAAGGCTTGGTTTAGTTGGTTTCCCACTGAAGGGTTAGTGTTGGTACCATCACGACTACTTGGATCGTGACATCTACTGCAGAAGAGGTAAAAGTAGTGTTTAAACTCAATGGAGATAATGCTTATGGTCCGGATGGGTTTACTGATCATTTATTTCAATGTTGCGGGATTTGTGGGATGTGATATTGTTAAGTTGTGGTTTCTTTTTTTTATGATCATACAACCTGGTCTTATTACCAAAAAACAAATGGTTCGGTTTTTCTCAGATTTAAGACTAATTAGTTTTTGTAATTTCATAAATAAAGTCATTTCAAGGGTACTCCATGATAGGCTTGAAGGTTTGCCGACCACGATTATTTCACAAAATCAATCATTATTTGTGAAAGGGACAAACATCACTGAGAATGTCCTACTAGCTTAGGAAATAATTACAGATATTAAGAAAAGAGGTATGCCTAAAAATATTGTGATTAATTTTAACATGACAAAGGCCTATGACAGGGTAGACTAGAGGTTCCTTACTAATGTTATGCAGAAGATGTGATTTAATAACCTTATAGTGGACAAGGTTTGGAGATTTGTGGCTAATAACTGATATTATGTTCTTATTAATGGACAGGCTCATTGATTCTTTCATTTTAGGAGTTTTAAACATGGTGACTCCTTTTTCATAGTTTTATTTATCGTAACAATAGAGGTATTTATCATAGCTGTAGAGGTATTATCTAGAGCATTATAAATTGTTTGATTATAAGGACTTCAAGAGCCTTGGGATGCCTAAGGGGAGTGACAGTATCAACCACTTAGTATATGCTGATGACACTATTATATTTGTTGTTACTGAGAAGAAGGCTCTTCGGTTGATTATTGAGAATTTACGGAGTATGAGAGTCAGCCGGTGTAGAATATTAACAAAGAAAAAAGTTCTCTTTGAGTACAACAAGACTGCACACGCTATCATTCAAGAAGTGGAATATTACATTGGTTTCACTAGAGGTAAATTTACTTCAACATACCTAGGCTTCCAATTAGTCATGCTAGGAAAAGAAAAATCCATTTTTAGTATCTCATGAATAAGGTACAAAACAAACTGCAGGCCTAAAAAGGTAAACTCTCTTTTGGGGGTAAGTGTGATCAACAGTTTCTTGCGAAGTATTCCCATCAACTTTATTTTTGCCCTAATGCCACCCAAATGTATACTTCATGTTCATAGAGTATTTGCTAATTTTTTGTGGAATTTTAAAGAGGAAGAAAGAAATAAGCACTGAGTATCATGGTTTGAAACATGTTTACCTAAAGATGATAGAGATTAAGGTTCAGATTACTTTATGATGTCTCAAAAGCTCTTCTTTCTAAGTTGTGGTGGATTTCTATAACTAAGAATTCTATGTGGACAGTATTTATATGAAATAAATATTGTAAAAGACATAGAGCTCAGGTGGTGGAATGCAAAGGAGGTTCAGAGACTTAGAAACTTATGTTAGAAGCTAGATACAGGTTTAATAAGGAAATTTGGTGCGAGCCAAAATGTGGTTACTTTAGAATTCGGTTGGATAACTGTTAGTTGGGTACTTTTCACTGTTATTTGCTTGTTTCCAATACTAACAACTCTTTTGAGGATGTGAAGCAACTCATGCTAGATAGAAACTGGAATGGCACTATATTGCATCAACTGTCCCTTGACAATGTGTGTATACACAAACAAATTGGAGTAGTAGAAGCCACTGAAGAGTGAGATAAGCCGTGGTGGATGTTAATTTCCTCAAGTAAATTTAGCGTCGGGAGTGACTGAGATATTATAATGAAAAATGGGGAGAAGCAGAATGTCAACAAGAGAATTTGGATTAAAGTCATACCTTTTAAAATATCTTTCTCGTTCTGGAGGTTTTGAAAAAAGAGGATCCCTATTGAAGAGGTGATGATGAGAATGAAATCAGTAGATGAAGTGTAGTGTTGCTGCTGTGATAACTCTGTTCGGAAACTTTTGAACACTTGTTCCTATTATGTCGATGTCCTCTCGAATATGGAACACATTTACAGCTACTACAGGTATTTATGGTCCTTTTCTTTAGCTTAAGGATACGATTTTTAAATGATGGATGATAGAAAGTGTAACTAAGCTCAAGACTTTATACAGGTCTTTCCCAACAGCAATGGCGGAGTCAGAATTCTTACTAAGATGGTTCAAAAGTAAATATACGAACTAATCGAAGGAGGTTCAACATATACTATATACATAAAGAAATAATTTTAACACATAAATAGCATAATTTTTCATCTAAGGAGATTCGGATGAACCCCTGACAAAAGGTAGCTCTGCCCCTGCCCAACAGTAACACACAATGCATTGAGTTATCAATTTTTTTATCACATCAACGGGTTACAAGCCTATGTTGCTATTTACGTTGTCCGTTTAGGTGAGATCGGTGAATTCTTATGAATACGGAGAGTAATATTGCAAATGGACGCAAGGGAACGCAAGGAAACACTTATATTAAGTCCCTTGAAGTGGTAGATTAAAGTTAGATGCTAAGGGGAGCCTCGAAAAAAAGTTCAAGTTAGAATTATTATGGTGAAATATTTCAAGTAATATCGTGTGTGGTGTGTCTTGGAATATGCATCTCTCCCAATCTATAGAGAATTAGAGGACGTACTACCTATCAATCTAATGATATTTGAATCTAGTTTTCAGAAAAATATATCTCATCAGCCCAAGCTCGGAATAATAAGTTATACATATTTTACTACGAACTTATGAAAATATTAGAGTTTATACGTGACATGGATACCATCTAAGTGAATGGAGTGTTATTAAAAACAACTTCCGCGTGGAGTACAATTGGTATCAGAGCTATGTTAGATATGTGTTAATTATGAGAAATGTTAGAAATGTTAACTTAATTGTTAATATTATTAATTATCTTATATTGTTAACTATGTTGTTATTTATTTGTTAAATATGAGAAGACCATTTAAAAATACACAAACTTTTAGAGAAATTAAAATAATTTTAACTAGTTACTACCCAGAATATAAGAAGTTAAATAAAACAAAAGAAAACCCCCACAGATTAGCTTACTTAATTACCTTAATATCTAGCAATGAGGCAAAATTAATAATTCATTTAAAATCTAGAAGAATGAGATACATACCACCTAATTATGGTAAAATCAGATTTCGGTATCCACCAAAATATTATAAATATTGTACAGATGAATAACATAATAAAATCACAAAAATATAAAGAACTAAAACAAATAATATCTGAAAAAAGAAAAGAATTAAAAATAAGAAAAGAAAGACTACAATATAACATGATTGTTGGAGTATGCCAAAAATCAATAAAAGCACAAAAAGAAGAAATATCATATTTAGAATCACAAATAGATAGTCTAGAATACATATATCAACATGATTTATACACTATCAAGTAGAAAAAATGAACAAGGAAGAATTTTTAATAGATGAAAAAACATATGAAAATCATGAAGGATTAAGAATAAGAATAGTATTTTCTAATTTAGGAAGAATATATAAGAAAATCGGTAAACATTTATACTTAATGCTAGAAAAAAAAAGAACTAAATTAGAAGATAAATTAATAGTTATGGTAAGAATAGCAAGAGAAAACGAAGAAATAGACAGAAAAAAAAGAAATAGATAAAATAAAACAACAACTACAGAAGAATTACGAAAAATAGAAGAAACTAAAAATAATAGAATTGTTGAATTAGAAAAAGAATTGCAAATGCTAAAAGAGTTGTATTAAAAAAGACAGAAAGAAAAAGAAGAAAAAGATAAAGAACAAAAATTATTAATTGAGATAAATCAATTTAAAAAAAAATTAGAAAATAAAGAATTAGAAACTAATGAAATAGAAATAAATACAATAGATGCTGAAGAAACAGATAATTATGATTCAGACGATAGTGAAACATATACAGAAATCTTAATAAATATAGAAAAACTAGAAATTAATGAAAACAAGAAGTAATTAATAAAGAAAACTTAGAAAATACAAACATGGAAATAAACACTCTTGATAAAAAAGACAATGAAAATATAATACCTATTACATCAGAAATAAGAAAACCTACATATTATTATAAAGATAAGTTTAAAAGATATAAGGATGAATATAAAAAATGGATACCAAAACAAATAATTAATAAAAATTATAACTTCTTAGACTTAGACTGTGTAATAGATGTAGATAAAATAATATAATTATGAATAGGATATATAACAAAATAATTATTAGACAATGATATAAATGCAACAGATACACTAGAATACATAGAAAGAACACTAATAGGAACAACAAAATTATGGTTTTTAAATTTAACTGAAGAAAGTAAAAAGGTATTAAGGGCTGATAAAAAAACAGAAGGAACAACAGTAACTAAACTAACACCTATAGACATATTTAAAAAATATGAAATAACTATAAAAGATGAATTTAGCAGTATGACAATAAAAGAAGAAGAACAAAATAAAGAAAAAGATACAAATAGGAATTTAATATTAAAACTAGCAATATGTAATATGTGCTATATAGATGAATATACGTGTGCATTTAAAGAATACTACTATAAGGGAACATATAATACAGAAGAAAGTAAAGAAGTAAAAAGATTATATTTTAGTAAATTACCTGAACCATTTAGCTCAAAAATAATAAAGAGTTGGGATGAAGCAAAAATAGTAGATACCCTAGAAGCAAGAATAAAATTTTTACAACAATGGTATTGGAATATATGTGAAAAATACAGAGAAGAAATAAAAATGAAAAAACATTAATAAGAAATTTAGCATGTTGCAAGGATAAAATAGCACCTTAATTTGGATTTGAAGAAAAATATTATAAGAAAAGAAAAAGACATAAGAAATATAAGAAATACAAAAAATCAAAATATAAGTATAAGAAACCAAGAAAAAGATATTATGTAAAAAATTATAAATATAAAAGACCATATAGGAGAAAGAAATCTATAAAAGAATGTACTTGTTATAATTGTGGAAAACTAGGACATTTAGCTAGAGATTGTAAAATGCCTAAAGACCCAAAAAAGAAACAAATATCAGAAATAAAGATAGAAAATGCAGAATATATGCAAATAGATTATATAGATTACGAATTAGAAAGCGACGATAGTATATATGAAATTTCAAAAAATAAAATAGATAATGAAATAGATAGTAAATCAGATGAATCAAATGATTGAAGAAGATATAAAAATAATAACAAAGGAAGAATATTTAAATGAAGAAGGAACAGATCAGAAAATAATATTTGATAATAATATATTTGACGAGATAAAAGGAAAAGAATTAGATTTAAGTGTAGAAAAAATATTTAAAATACCAACAATAAAAAATATATTTAGTAGACGAAAAGAAGAATACTACGTAGTAAGTCAAAAAGAACATGTAATAGACTGTAGATATGCAAAAGGTAGAGCTAGTATACCACTAGTAACAAAAAGAATAATTAATAAAGAAATAAACGATATAAAAAGTAAAGACCCAATAAAATACGTACACCTTGAAGGAATGGAAATATTAATAAAAGTATGTTTTAGAGAAGGAATAGATACACCAATAGAATTAAATTTAGCAGATGATAGAATTATAAAACCTATAGAAAAAAGTATAATAACTGCTCTAAGAGGAAATTTAATATACCAAAAATTTAAATTTATAATAAGTGCAAATTATTCAGTAACAACAATAGATAAAAACATAGATAAATCATTAGTATTATATTGAAAAATATCAGGAATAGAACTAACCCCAGGAAGCAAAATATTTACAGCAAGATGTAAAAATCTATATGTATTAACAACAAAACATAAAATAATGGGAAAAATAAAATTAATAAAATACAAATAGAAAGTCGTTTTGAACAATTTGTAAAAACAGTTGATAACAATGATTATAGTTACAAAGACATAGATCTAGAAGAAGATTTAGATATAATAAATGATAGAATAAGTACAACATAAAGGATAGCTTTTGAAAAACCAGAATCATCAGGATCATCGAAAATAACAAATTATGAAATAACTTCAACAGTTAATTTAACTCAATATTATATAACGGGAACAATAAATGAAAAAGAATATTTAATACTCCTAAACGCAGGAGAAGAAGAAAACCATATAGCAAAATACCTAGTGAAAAATGAAGAAATAAAATCTAATAGTAATATATGCCAGATCTAACAAGAAGTTTAATAACTATTAAAGATTCAGCAGAAAAGGAAATAATAATTGGAGTTAGAAAAATAAAAATAGAATTTGAAATAAAGAAAGATATGCAAAAAGCAGACATAATATTAAGAATAAAATGGTTAGAATAAGTAAAACCCTACAATATAGAGCATACACAATTAACCATAACCTACAATAAGGAAATATTATTAATAAAAAGTGCTTTAACATGAAAATATATGTACTTATGAAAATAATAGTAGAATGATATCATAATAGATATTACACACCCATGATAAATACAAGAGTAGAAGCCAACTTATGTAGATATAATTGTTTACCAGAAGACAAATAGGATAAGCTAAAAATATCAATAGTAGTCAAAAGATTTAATAATGAAGGAAGCTTAATTACCTATAAAGCTAGAAATATAGAAATACAAGTATGAGATAAGATATTAACAATAGAAGAGATCTATAATTATGAACTAACATCAAAAGATATGCTTTTAGGAATGCCATTTTTAGATAAACTATACCCACATATAATAACTAAAACACACTGGTGGTTTACAACACCATGTAAATAAAAGGTAAAAGCAAAAAGAGTTATTAATAAAATAAGAAAGAAAACTGATTGGATAAAAGGAAGTGAAAAAATCACACAAAAATTAGAAAATATAAAAAATACTGAAGACACAATAGAACTAGTTATATTTTCAATAAATAAAGAAGAAATGACTATATTTTCAATAGATAAGGTATAAATAATAAAGAAAAAAATTAAGACAACTATATAGTGAAGATATATTAAAAGGATGGGAAAAACATAAAACTACTGTAAAAATTGACCTAATAGATAAAAATAGTATAATAACCCAACAATCATTAATATACAACTTTGATGATTTAAAAGAATTCGAAATGTATATAGATGAATTATTAGAAAAACATACATACAAAAAAGTAATAGTAAACACAATAGCCCAGCATTTATAGTAAATAAACACAGTGAACAAAAAAAAAGGAAAAAGTAGAATGGTTATTGATTATATAAACCCAAATGCAAAAACTATGACATATAATTATCCAATACCAAATAAGATATTAAAAATAAGATAGATACAAGGATATAACTATTTTAGTAAGTTCGATTATAAATCAGGATTTTACCATTTAAATCTTGAAGAAGAATCTAAAAAATTAACTGCATTTACAGTACCACAAGGATTTTACGAATAGAATGTATTACCATTTGGATATAAAAATGCACCAGGTAGATATCAACATTTTATGGATAACTGTTTCAAACAATTACCTAATTGTATAGTATACATAGATGATATACTACTATATACAAAAACTAAGGAGGAATATTTAAAATTACTAGAATAATTTACAGGTATAATAGAAAATTCAGGAATAAGTTTAAGTGAAAAGAAAGCCGAAATTAAGAAAAATCAGATAGAGTTTTTAGAAATACAAATAGATAAAAGTGGAGTAAAAATACAACATATAGGACAAAAAATAATTAATTCAAAAGAAGAATTAGATACAAAAAAGAAACAATCATTTTTAGGATTAGTAAACCAAGTAAGAGAATATATACCAAAATTAGCAGAAAACCTAAAGTCATTACAGAAAAAATTAAGAAAGGATGTAGAGTATAATTACAACGAAGAAGATAAAAAACAAGTACAGAAAATAAAAATACTTTGTAAAGAGTTACCAAAATTACAATTTCCAGACAAAAATAAAAAAAATTATATATAGTGAATATAGTTACGGAGGAGTACTTAAATACAGATATGAAGAAGAAAAATTAGAACATCATTGTAGATACTACTCAGGAACGTTTAATGAAATAAAAATAAAATGGGAAATAAATAGAAAAGAATTATGCTCATTATATAAATGTTTATTAGCATTTGAGCCATATATTATATTAACAAGTTTATTGTACAAACAGATAACACACAGGTACGATGGTGGTTAACAAGAAAAATACAAAATTCAGTTACAACGAAGGAAATTTGGAGATTAGTTTTGAATATATTAAGTTCTACATTTACAATTGAAGTAATCAAGACTAACAAGAATGTTATTGCAGATTACATATCAAGAAAAAGCTACCCAAACTGATATTACAGAAGACGATACTCTAGAAAAGATACTCAAAACCCTAACTACGCTTTCACTGAAAGTGGATAGTATGGGAAATGAGCTAGAAAAGCTAAAGACTAATGAAGTTAAACTGAAGTCTGAAGCTATGACTTAGATAACTCAGCAGTGTGCATAGAAATATCGATCGGAAGACAGTAAAATTCCAGAGATAAAAGGAGACATTGGGACACTCCAAAAAACCCATAACATTTATCAATCTACTTCTACTGGTACAAGCAAAGGAGTTAGAAGGAACCCAAATATGAACTTGAACAAAATATTTGACAAGCCATTTATACCAAAAACACCAAAAGACCCTTTGTTCATACCCCCACAAACTACCACATATCTAGAAAGGCTAAACCAAGAAAAGAAAAGCTATAATCACATAACCAAATCATATATTGAAAACATCCACAAAATACAAACACATTTAAATGTTAGACCCAGAGCAATAAATATCCAAGAACCAAATACATATTACATAACCCAAAAACTATAAGGATTTAATAAGTTAATTGCATTATCAAAAACTAGCCCAAATCTAGTTAGAACATGTTTCAGTTATGGATTACTCAACACCGTATATACCCAAAACAGAAGTGAGTTAGCAGCTACACCAGAGATATATAAAGCAATTACCACTTACAAAAAGATAACCAAAAGCAATATATTTTTTATAAAGTTTTATACAGCACCAGCAGAGATATTGTATGATGATATTAAACCAGTTATACAAGTCGTGAAAATAGGAACGACAAAAGATATGATCATACCAGAAGATATTGAACCAAGGGTAGAAATACCAAAAATAGTTATACCAAATTTTTACGAAAATAAATGAATTATTGGAATATCCACAATCATCCAAAAGTTAGCAAATAATTACTTAAATGGGAACCTAATTTGGAGTTACTATTCAAGAGACCAGCTAATGATTTATTCAAATTCAAGAGAGTTAAGACAAACAAATATAGAGGAAATTCAAAGATGGATTATGACACTACTTAATCCAGAAAGGCAACCAGCTATCAGAGCCATTAAAGAAAAATTTATTTCAGAAGAATTATTGACTAGATATTGAAAGATACTTGGACATAAATATCCAAACCATCTATGTTCAAGGAGTAATGGAGAAGACAATATTATTTCACATGTACAGTTAGAATGAAGATAAGGGACAATCAAAACAAATAATGGATGGAGTAATGACAAAGAAAAAATCAAGTAGATAAGGACACAAGAATATAGAAATGGACAAGTCAATAAGAAGATAAAGAAGATTCAGAAAAGAACAAGTGCATTATTAAAGCTACGTAAATTATTTAGCTTTTAGTCTTTTCTATTTAATGTAAAGTTGTTTTAAGTCTTTTCTTTCAAAAAGATGCTTTGACTTTTGTAAAGATATTTTCTACTTTTTGTAAGATTAGTACAAGTGTAAAGTAGGAATAGTATAGGAATAGTATAAAGTAGGAATAGTGTAAAATAAGTTACGTGTTTTGTAGATTATAAAAGGGCAAGGCATTTACCAAGATAAGACAAGACTTTCTACACAGAAAGCAAGCCTTCTTGTATATAAAAAATATTCTCTCATATAATCAATAAAGATATTCAGTTTTACACTAAGCTATGGATGAGCAAAGCACAGATTTATCAAATCTACCAGAACAGGTATTTTCATTTATAATTATGAATAACTAAATTCATAAATTCCTGAAAATCATGATATAATAAAATAAGCTCATATTAGTTACTTTATAATAGAATTATTCGAAGAATAGCATGTTAAGAAGTTTATTAGCAAAGTAGAAAAGGAAAAAAGTTTCCAAGAACTATGTCATCCTAAAGGTGAAACTGATAAGGCAAAGAAGCCGTGATAGGGGAGTAACCAGAGTAGAGGCACTGTTTAGGAAAAAAGTATCCAGATTACCATGCTAATAATGACCGAAGAGCATGTTATTTAAGAATAATCTAGTATATAGTGATCTAAGATGATCATATTTTGTTATGTATATGATTGGAGGGAATATTTTGAAAAATAACATCATATGAAAAATGAATATTTACTTACATACTAAAATGATAGATAAATTTAAGATACTTCTTTTATATGTACATAAGGATATAGAGATAGATATAAAGAAAATTATATGGGAAAAGATATTTGATATTGAAGATGAAAATTGGATAGAAGATGAATTAGAATGAATACACTTAAAGGACGACGATAGCTACTATTCATACCTATATAATTATTATTTAGATGGATATTATATAGATTAAAAATGTTAGAATATATTAAAAGAGTTAGAGAAAAATAAAGTTGACTATATGAAGAAATTAATTACAGGAATCAGCTTAAAAGAGAAAAAAGACAATTAGAAGAAAAATTACTTCGAATAAAATTAACCTTAGAAAAAGGAGAAAAAGGAGATACAAATTATAGTTTATATAATACTATACATAAACAATAAATGTTAATGGATCACATAGATAACATAGAATTACATATCAAATATAGTACGATTAGAATAAGTTATTATACAGAAAATTATAAAATTATAACTATTTTAGGATAAAATGATAAACTACGAATACTTAGAATATTGGAGAAAAGATATGGAGCAAATAAGATTAATAGAAATACTTATGAAAAAGAATCTACTTGACTACATAAAAACTAGAAATATGGAACATATAGTATACCTTAAAAATAATATAGAAGAATTAATAAGTTTAAAACAAATAACTAAGTAATGCTATGACATAGCATTTCAACAAACATAAGTTATCCGTATCCGCACTATCTGCACCTGTAATACCCCGATCATTTCTTAAGCCTAAATCTATCTTCTGAGTGAATATATATGACTTCCAAAGTGACTGATGTTTATATCATGTTGTATTTCTCTAATTTCTATTTTTTTCATGTAGTTCATTGAATAAGCTTTCTATCGATACCAATTTCGTGAAAATCTGACATCGGACGAGAAAGTTATGACCGTTTTACTCAGCGTTATTGGAATCACCCAGGTTTGATGGTCGACATGGTGGACCCTCAAGTCCTTGGTGGACCATTAACTCTCCCGTTAAGCCAAGGAAGTAACCCCTTTTTCTGACCATCATGCAACGGCAAAAATGGTGGACCGCCAAAAATTTGATGGACCGTTATGGGGACCATAAAGTCGAGGCAGAACATTTCATTTCTGGTTTCCGAGTGACGGACGATCTGGTGGACCGTTAAGTTTCCTGATGGACGCCACTTCGACCACCACGATGAGGTAGAATGACCTAGTTTTAGCACTCGAGTGACGGGCGATCTAGTGGACCATCAATTCTTCTGATATACCATCAGATCGACCGTCACAGACCCTAATCGACAGTTTTTATCTTGTTTTTAAAAGGGAATTTTGGTCATTTTTGCCCCTTTTGGTCTTATATATATATTCAAGTAAAGAAGAGCCATTCATTTTCTCTCCAATCTCTTCTAATAAATATCTAGAGAACTAGGGTTTCTCTTTTCCAAATCCAAATCATCTCCAGAAAATTCAAGAATCTTCCATAGATTTCTCCAAGTTGTTCAAGAATTAAGTTCCCCAAGTCAAAGGCATCAAGAATCTAGCCCAAAAGTGCGAGAAATAAGTTCCAATCAAGTCTCTTATTCTCAAATTTATAATCCAAGGTATGTGGGGTTTGAACAAGAACACTCATTTCATTCTTGTGCCTAAAGATTTAATTTCTATTACTGATTTACATGATCTTTACAAGAGGGTTACACCCAAATTACTTCATTAATGATTTTTGAGATTTGAGTTGACTAAGTTTGATATTATGATTCATTTACCATCATATTCTTTGAATTGAGGATTTATTCCATAAGTTGAATATTGTTATTATGTATGGATGATTCCAAATGATTTGAGACAAGTGTCATGATTCAAGTTTTTCCTATGAAATGTTGATTATTATATATATATATATATATATATATATATATATATATACATATATATATATATATACACACACACATCGATATTTGAGATTAAAAGTCAAGAATATGGTCTTTGATGTCTTCCTAAAGTTTTGACATTTGACATGACTTGATGAGCAATACACTTGATGTTGAGAAAGATTGTTTTGATATTAAGTCGAGTTAGGAATCCACAGTTGTATATGATTTACAGATGAGATATATTTATATTTTTGTCTCTACGATAGACCCATGAGTTGATATTGATTAAGGTGGATTTCCTAATACGTTCTGAGCTGAGTCTGGGAGGAGTATTTAGCACCGAGAAAGAAATATGGTATTTCCCCGAAACTACGTGCCACCTAAGGATTGATATTGATAATTGTGGGGCAGAGGCCGAGTATGGGATTATGATAAAAAAATTGAGGTTGTACTTCCTGGCAAGATTACAACGCTGCTGCCAATGTGGGGTTCTCTTCTTAAGAGGGCAAAATGTTGGACTCCATGTGGCTCACATGGTTTAGTTTATGTCGGTTATAAGAAACTCCTAAGTCCATAATGATCTAAGTTCCTTGAGTTACCGAGTCACTCTAAGTCATGAGTCAAAGAGTTTGAGTTGAGTCAAATAATTTATGAGATTTATGAAGCATGTGATTTATTCATGATTTATGGAAATAATGTTTCAGGTAATTCAAGCGAAGAGAGTTATTACTATCAGCATGCATGATTTTCTTACATATTTATGATATTATTTAAAATATTACATTTACCCCCACATACTCAGTACATTCCCAAGTACTGACTCTCATACTCTTCTGTGTTCTATAGTTCCTCGTAATGTAGGTTCAGGTGCTCAGTCTCAGTAGAAATAGTGATTTTTGAGTACCTTCATCTAAATTTTTGCCGTTGGTGAGTCCTCATGGTTTGAGGACCTGTATCTTTGATTTTGTATTGTTAATAGATAGTTTTTGCCTTTTATTTTAGTACAAGTCAGTTGGGGGATCTGTCCCAATGGCTCCTCAGTCTTATGTAGTAAAGGCTTTGTCATACTAGAGTACAAGTATGTATAGAATTTCAGTATTTTATTTGTACAGGCCAGTATTTCTTCATATTCCAGTACGTTCATGACATGACTATTCTTCCCTACTTTATAATGATTAGTGTTGTAGTGAGTTCTGAAAGTGATGACAGGCTTAGAGGGTTAGCTTGAGGCTACATATGACCTTAAGAATCGTGTGACATCTCGGGATTAGTTTTTGGGTCGTTACAAACTTGGTATCAAATCCTAAGGTTTGAAGAGTCCTAGGGAGTCTGACAAGCTGCGTTACGTAGAGTCTTGGTCATCGGTGTGTAGCATGCCACATCTATTAGCAAGAGGCTAAGGGACATTTTAGGAAAAGTTATTTCTTTCTGTCAAAAGTCAATCGTGCCTACAACTATTTCTCTCTATTATTAATTCGTGCTCTATTATGATAGAAAATGCCTTCTTGTAGAGCTCACAGAAATTACGAACGACCTCAACCCGTTGATTCTTTAGGGGAGACGATGACTCATTCCAAATTTCGGATAGCTTTTCAAGCGCTAGCCCAGGTGATCACCGCCAATGCTCAGAACCATGCACAAGTCACAGTTCTACCTCTACAAGAGGGTAATTCTGTGATAGCTCGAGTTCGTGATTTTATGTGGATAAATCCAACAGATTTTATGGGTCAAAGACAGGTGAGAACCCACAGATGTATCTTGATGAGGTTAAAAATATTACTTAATTATGCATATAACGGAGGTAGAGAGTGTGGAGCTAGCTTCCTATCACTTGAAAGATGTTGCTTATGATTGGGTGGAGATGTGGAGGAAGAGTAGAGGGGAGAATGACGCTCTTGTGAGTTGGAAATTATTCTAGGATGCCTTCTTAGATAGATTCTTCCCCCGAAGCTGAGGGACACGAAGTTAGAAGAATTTATAAACTTGAGACAGGGCCCCATGACAGTTAAAGAGTATTGTCATAAGTTCAACCAGTTATCTAAGTATGCTCCCAATATGATGGTTGATTCTAGAACTAGTATGAGTAAGTTTTTGGCTGATGTATCTGGTTATGTTATGAAAAAGTGTAGATCCTATATGATTAATAAGGACATGGACCTTTCAAGACTAATAATTCATATCCAACAGATTGAAGTGAACAAGGTGAAGGAGAGAGAAAGAGTAAAGAAAAATAAAAGGGTTAGATCAGACCAACAGGGGTATAGTCAGATTAGATTTTCTGGAGGGATCCGCCCTCAGTTCCAAAGTCATTCACTTATGCCAGTGCCTTAATCAGCCAGTACTCTCGCATTAAGAATTAGGCAAGACCAGGGTAATAGGCCTACTATGTCCAGGTCCCAGGACAGTGTGAGTAACTTACCTCGTCCTCCCCTATGTCCAAAGTGCGGTAGGGACCATCCGTGTGAGTGCTTAGTTGATCGAAGGGGTTGTTTTGGTTGCGGTAAGTTGGGCCACAAATTCAGGGATTTCCCATATGCTAGACAGGGAAGTCGTGATGTTCGTCCCCAGAGTCAGGCTATTAGTGTCCAGCCCCTTTAGTTTGCCCTACTCCTCCTCAGGGTGCCTCATTTAGTATTGTAGGTGGACAGTGCTAGAATCGCTTTTATGCTATACCACCCCACCAGGAGTAGGAGAATTCACCAGATGTTGTTACTGGTACGCTCCATGAATTTTATTTTGATGTGTATGTGTTGATGGACCCTGGGTCAAGTTTTTCTTATGTGACTCCGTTGGTGCCTGTGAATTTTGGAGTCAGTGCTGAAAAGATTCCTGAGCCTTTTTTAGTTTTTACCCCAGTAGGTGAATCTGTTGCTGCCAAGCTAGTGTATAAGAAGTGTCCTATCACTATCCTTAATAGAGTCATGTTTGCATATTTGATTGAGCTAGATATGGTTGATTTCGACATTATTTTGGGTATGGATTAGCCTCACTCTTGTTATGTGTCTATAGACTATCGTACCCATGTAGTCAAGTTTCAGTTTCCCAACGAGCCAGTCTTTGAGTGGTCCAAAAATTCTGTATCTCCCAAGAGTCATTTCATATCCTATCTTAAAGTTAGGAAATTGATATCCAAGGGTTGTATCTATCATCTGGTTTGAGTTAAAGATACTAAGTCCAAGACTCTAACCATTCAGTCGATTAACATTGTTAATGAGTTTCTTGATGTTTTCCCAGAAGATCTCCCAGGGGTACCTCCCGATAGAGAGATAGAATTTGGGATTAATCTTATTCCTAATACACAACCTATTTCTATTTCTCCGTATCGTATGGGACCTGTAGAACTTAAGGAGTTGAAAGAGCAACTCAAAGATCTTCTAGATAAGGGTTTCATAAGGCCTAGTATATCTCCTTGGGGTACACCCATTCTATTTGTGCGAAAGAAAGATGGTTCATTGTGGATGTGTATTGACTATCGTCAGCTCAATAAGGTCACAATCAAGAACAAGTACCCTCTTCCTAGAATTGATGACCTGTTTGATCAGCTGCAAGGGGCCAACTATTTTTCAAAAATAGATTTGAGATCTGGTTATCACCAACTTAAAGTCAGAGAGTGTGATATTCTGAAGACGGCTTTCCACACTCGTTATGGTCATTTTGAGTTCCTGGTCATGTCTTTCAGGTTAACTAATGCCCCAGTAGCCTTTATGGACCTTATGAATCAGGTGTTCAGATAGTATCTGGATATGTTTGTTATTGTGTTCATAGACGATATCCTTCTATACTCCCGAAATGAAAACGACCATACAGATCATCTCCAAATTATCTTACAAACCCTTAGAGATCATCAGTGGTTTGCCAAATTTAGCAAGTGTGAATTTTGGCTAAGGTCAGTTGCTTTTCTGGATCATATTGTTTCTTCTGAAGGGATTCATGTTGATCCTAAAAAAGTAGAATCTGTGAAAAAATTGGCCTAGACCTATTTCCCCGTCCGACATTTGGAGTTTCTTGGGTTTAGCTGGTTACTATCATCATTTTGTTGAAAGTTTCTCTTCCATTGCTGCTCCTTTGACCCGGTTAACCAAAAATAAAGTTAAATTCCTGTGGTCAGATTCCTGTGAGAAGAGTTTTCAAGAGTTGAAGACTTGACTCACTTCAACCCCTATAATGACCTTGCCTAATGGTGTAGATGATTTTGTGGTGTATTGTGATGCCTCGAGGGTTGGTTTGGGTTACGTTTTGATGCAGAAGGGTAAGGTTATAGCCTATGCCTCCCGATAACTGAAACCTCATAAAAAGAATTATCCGACCCATGACCTTGATTAGCTGCAGTGGTTTTTGCTTTAAAAATCTGAAGACATTACTTGTACGGTGTTCATGTTGATGTCTTTACGGATCACAAGAGTTTGAAGTATGTGTTTACTCAGAGAGAATTGAATCTTCGACAACGGCGATGGTTAGAATTATTGAAGGACTATGATATGAGTGTGTTGTATCACCCAGGCAAGGTCAATGTTGTGGCAGATGCTCTTAGTAGGTCGTCCATGGGTAGCGTAGCACATGTAGAGAAAGATAAGAAGGAGTTAGCCCGTGAAGTGCATCGTCTAGCTAGGCTGGGTGTTAGATTGCTTGATTCAGCTGAGGGTAGTGTTTGGGTTTAGAGTAGTTCCGTATCTTCCCTAGTTTCGGAAGTGAAAGAAAAATAGGATATGGATTCTCTTTTGGTCGAATTGAAAGAGTCCGTCAAGGACCAAAAGGTGGAGGTTTTCTCCCAATGGGGAGATGGTGTATTGAGATTTTAGAATAGATTTTATGTGCCTGACGTTGATGATTTGAGGGAGAGAATTATGGCTGAAGCGTATGGCGCACGATATTCTATTCATCTCGGTGCTACAAAGATGTACCACAATTTATGGGAAATCTATTGGTGGAATGGTATGAAGAAGGATATAGCAAGGTTCGTAGAAAAGTGTGCAACTTGCCAACAGGTGAAGATAGAGCACCAGAGACCTGGTGGTATGATGGAAGAATTTAGCGTTCCTACTTGGAAGTGGGAAGTGGTGAACATGGATTTGTGAGCCCTTCAATGTGAGTCATTCCTGCTGTGCATCCTCATTTTCCCTTATTCTTGGCCTATTTGGCAACATTTGAGGATGAATGTTTCCAAGGGGGAGATATTGTAATACCCCGATCGTTTCTTAAGCCTAAATTCGTCTTCTGAGAGGATATGTATGACTTCCAAAGTGATTGATGTTTATATTGTAGTGTATTACTCTAATTTCTACTTTTTTGTCATGTAGAGCATTTAATAAGATTTCCATTGATACCAATTTCATCAAAATCCGACATCGGACGAGGAAGTTATGGCTGTTTTATTCAGTGTTGTCAGAATCACTCAGGTTTGAAGGTCGACCTGATGGACGTCAATTCCTTGGTGGACCATCAACTATCCCGGAAAGCCAAGGCAGTAACCCCTTTTTTGACCATCGTGCGACGGCCAAAATAGTGGACCACCAAAAATTTGATGGACCGTCAAGTTGAGGCAGAACGTTTCATTTCTGGCCCTCGAGTGACGGACGATCTGGTGACCATCAAGTTTCCTGACGGACCACCACTTTGACCATCACGACGAGGCAGAATAACCCAATTTTGGCACTTGAGTGACGGGCAATTTGG
Source organism: Capsicum annuum (assembly GCF_002878395.1). Taxonomy (NCBI): domain Eukaryota; kingdom Viridiplantae; phylum Streptophyta; class Magnoliopsida; order Solanales; family Solanaceae; genus Capsicum; species Capsicum annuum. Next base: position 24,279,722 of record NC_061112.1, on the reverse strand, counting down.
TGGACCATTAGCTTCACTGACGTACCATCAGATTGACCATCACAGACCCCGATCGACAGTTTTTATCTTGTTTTTAAAAGGGAATTTTTGTTATTTACGCCCCTTTTGGTCTTATATATATATCCAAGTAGAGAAGAGCCATTCATTTTCTCTCCAATCTCTTCTAAGAAATATCTAGAGAACTAGGGTTTCTCTTTTCCAAATCCAAATCATCTCCAAGAAATTCAAGAATCTTGCATAGATTTCTCGAAGTTGTTCAAGAATAAAGTTTTCCGAGTCAAAGGCATCGAGAATCTTAGCCCAAAAGTGCGAGAAATAAGTTCCAATCAAGTCTCTTATTCTCAAATTTGTAATCCAAGGTATGTGGGGTTTGAACAAGAACACTCCTTTCGTTCTTGTGCCTAAAGATTTAATTTCTATTACTGATTTACATGATCTTTGTGAGAGGGTTACACCTAAATTACTTCATTAATGATTTATGAGATTTGAGTTGACTAATTTTGATATTATGATTCATTTACCATCATATTCTTTGAATTGAGGATTTATGCCATGAGTTGAATATTGTTATTATGTATTGATGATTTACGAATGATTTGAGACAAGTGTCATGATTCAAGTTTTTCCTATGAAATGTTGATTATTGAATATATGTATATACATCGATATTTTAGATTAAAAGTCAAGAATGAAGTCTTTGATGTCTTCCTAAAGTTTTAACATTTGACATGACTTGATGAGCAATACACTTGATTTTGAGAAAGATTATTTTGATTTTGAGCTGAGTTAGGAATCCACAGTTGTATATGATTTACAGATGAGATATATTTATGTTTTGGTCTTTACGATATACCCATGAGTTGATATCGGTTAAGGTGGATTTCCTAACGCGTTCGGAGCTGAGTCTGGGAGGAGATTTAGCACTGAACGGGAAATATGGTATTTCCCCAAAACTACGTGCCACCGTAGGATTGAAATTGATAATTGTGGGCCAGAGGCCGAGTATGGGATTATGATAACAAAATTGAGGTTGTACTCCATGGAAAGAGCACGACGCTCCCGCCAATGTGGGGTTCTCTCCTTAGGAGGGAAAAATGTTGGACTCCATACGGCTCACATGGTTTAGATTTTGTCGGTTATAAGAAACTCCCAAGTCCATAATGATCTAAGTTGCTTGAGTTACCGAGTCACTCTAAGTCATGAGTCAAAGAGTTTGAGTTGAGTGAAATGATTTATGGGATTTACGTAGCATGTGTTTTATTGATGATTTATGGAAATAATGTTTCAGGTAATTCAGGTAAAGAAAGTTATTAATGTCAGCATGCATGATTTTCTTACACATTTATGATATTATTTAAAATGTTGCATTCACCCCTACATACTCAGTACATTCCCAAGTACTGACTCCTATACTCTTCTATGTTCTATATTTTCTCGTGATGTAGGTTCAGGTGCTCAGCCTTAGCAGTGACAGTGATCTTTGAGTACCTTCATCTAAACTTCTGCAGTTGGTGAGTCCTCATGGTTCGAGGACTTGTATCTTCGATTTTGTCTTGTTAATAGATGGTTGTTTCCTTTCAGTTCAGTACTAGTCAGTTGGGGGATCTGTCCCAATGGCTCCCCAGTATTATGTAGTAGAGGCTTTGTCAGACTAGAGTACCAGTATGTACAGAATTTCAGTATTTTATTTGTACAGGCCAGTATTTCTTCATATTCCAGTACGTTCATGACATGATTATTCTTCCCTACTTTATGATGATTAGTGTTGTAGTGAGTTCTGAAAGTAATGACAGGCTTAGAGAATTAGATTGAGGCCACGTGTCACCTTAAGAACCGTGTGACGTCTTGAGATAGATTTTCGGATCGTTACATCACCCCCCTAAAATTGGTATCAAAGCTATGTTATTTAAAAAATGTACAAGTAGATATGTGTTAATTATGAGAAATGTTAAAAATGTTAACTTAATTGTTAATATTATTAATTACGTTATATTGTTAACTATGTTGTTATTTATTTGTTACATATGAGAAGACCATTTAAAAATACACAAGCTTTTAGAGAAATTAAAAGAATTTTAACTAGTTACTACACAGAATATAAAAAGTTAAATAAAAGAAAAGAAAACCGCCACAGATTAGCTTACTTAATTACCTTAATATCTAGCAATGAGGCAAAATTAATAATTCATTTAAAATCTAAAAGAATGAGATATATATTATTATAAAATCAGATTTCGATATCCACCAAAATATTATAAATATTGTACAGATGAATAACATAACAAAATCACAAAAATATAAAGAACTAAAACTAATAATATCTGAAAAATGAAAAGAATTAAAAATGAGAAAAGAAAGACTACAATATAACATGATTGTTGGAGTATGCCAAAAATCAATAAAAACACAAAAAGAAGAAATATCATATTTAGAATCACAAATAGATGACATAGAATTACATATAAAATATTGTACGATTAGAATAAGTTATTACACAGAAATTTTTAAAATTACAACTACTATAGAATAAAATGATAAACTACAAATACTTAGAATATTGGAAAAAAGATATGGAGCAAATAAGATTAATAGAAATACTTATGAAAAAGAATCTACTTGACTACATATAAACTAGAAATATGGAACGTATAGTATACCTTAAAAATAATGTAGAAGAATTAGTAAGGTTAAAATAAATAACTAAGGAATGCTATGACATAGAATTTCAACAAACATAAGTTATCGGCACTATCCGCACCCCCCTACAATTGGTATCGATTTTTATTTTATGTGAATTAAGGCAGGGGTTAATCTTAAATTTATATTTCCTCTACAAAAGGAAAGACACACCATCTTATTTAGAATGGAATTGTGATGTCTTATAAATTAACAGAATAGAAAATCAAGCACCGCAAAATGTGATTAGTAAAAACTTTAATGGAATAGATTGTGTAGCATTAGTTCCTTGAATTTTATGGTTATTAGAGTTAAAAGGTTTGGTTGAAATAGAAACGTACTTGTATTATGAAAAGTGAAGTCTTTCCTTTAGCCAAATTAGCCTAACATCTTATCTTAAAAGCTTATTGAATCATTGGGAATAGGGGTAAAGAAAGGGTGCGGAGATACACTATTTCTTTATGAGTTATTATTGTTGTCGGTATTGGCATGGTTCTTGGTTAGCTTCTTCTACTACCATATATGATGTTATGTTATAGATAAGAGTTTCTATTGGTGGAAATTGGTGACCCGTAAAAGGAGAAGAAGTCCCAAAATAAGGTATACCAAGGTTGTTTTTGTTTTTTTCGGCATTATTTCATAGTTTAATAATTCTAAATTTATTATGCTACTGACGAAAATCTCATAAACCTTCTAGATTATATTGTCCGACCAATTCGAAATAGTTATCCCTTGTCGTGAACTCATACTCAATTAGCATAGAGATAGTACCTAATCAAAAAGTAAAGAAATGTAGATTAACTTTATTCATATGGATAGTTTATAGGCAATTAAAGGCTAGAATCAAGAAAATGTCAGGGGCTTAGATATAAGACAAGGTCTATGTGAGTGCTAATGATCGATGAATGACTTATACCCATTGATGTACTAATGATTGAACATTTTGCATCTTTAACTAAGAATAATTGTATGTTTTCAAGCAACCATTGGTGTATCTAATTTGTATTGTGTTTACTTTCAGGAAATAAGTCCAATGAAAGAAAAGAAGGAGAATTGTACTGTAAATGGGTGTGAAAGCTCCTCTGACAAACCATCAAGTTTTTTATGAGACACCACACCACTTGTCATATCTAAGCAGAATGAGTTAAAATTAAAGTCTGGTGACGGCTCAGCTGACGGGCCATCGAGTCCTCAGCAAACTGTGACCCTAGCACTAATGCTAAATAGAATGAGTCACTTTTGACTCAGGGGAGACGGACCCAGTGCGACCCGCTAAGGTCATGACGAACTATTAAGTTAATTGTCAGTGTGTAGCATAATCGATGATAAATGAGGAGTGGGTGATGGGCTAAGCGACAGACCATCTCTTTTGACACGATCCAAACCGAGGGATTGTCGTAATGTACATCTCGAGCCTAACAAGGATTGGATATCACCCCATTAGCCTAACCTAACTATCACATCAAACCACAAGTGTCGGATGACCTCCGAACTTATAACAAGATAGCAGAAACAAGACTATTAATCATAACTTAAGAAGTGTCTAATCAATCCATTAATGTCAACATACTAAATCCAATCTACCCAAGTGCACAATCATCCACAAAGCCTCTACAAATCCAAAATCAATAGTATGTTGGGACATGCCCCCGACAATATCCAAAACCAAGTCTAAAATAATTCTATGACATAATATAGAATGACCATGAAATGTATGCCTTCTAAAGTATAGAATCTCACTACTTCAAAGTCAATACACGAGCCGCTCGAACACTTCGTCACTATGAAGGAAGAAAAGAAGAAGCTCTGGCCCCTGTATTGCGTGGGGATACAACACCAGGAGATGGTTAGTGGTTGGAACGTTAGCATATAACTCAAGGATAAGGATAAAATAGTGCTATCATTCAACCAATTTAAAACATCATATTCCACCACACGTACATACACATATATAATGTTGAGAAAGGGGACCAAGCTTAGCATGCATTAAGAAACACTCAATCCTGAAGCATGAAATAGGGGACTCTCACCTCTCATCCATATTTAAGAAAGTAGACTCTAACCTCAAGCTCATATTCAAGCAAGTGAACTCTAAACTCAAGCTCATATTTAAGTAAGTGGACTCTAACCTCCCACTCGTATTGAGTAAATTGATTCTAACCTCAAGCTCATGAAACCATGCATCAATCATTTACTTTAATAGGCCAATATTTTAATTCAAACCACCATTCAAGTCAATTTATGGTCATCAAGACCCTTAGAACACCATTCATCTTTCATTAGCACTCTCATACAAAACTTTTGTTCAAAACACAGTTTGATTTCATGTTTAGGGACTCAAACCCCCTTTTTAACCAAATCAAACTATCTAGGTTACCAATTAACTCATTACATGGACAACAAGGACTTTACAAAATCATTTACCAATCATTCATGCTCATTAATCCATTGCCTTAGTTCAAAACACCATTAACATGTGACTAGTTATTTTTCTTAGACATTTTCACAAATACTTTGAGGGCATACCTTTTCCATGACCCAAAACCAGAGTGAAAAACCATCAAGACTGGGGTTAATCATGACCCATTCATTATACCACAATAAAAAAGTACCCACATGTGAAAACCATCACCAAAAACATTTAAAACACAAGTTAAACCAAGGGAAAACAATAATCATCAATATGCACCCAAAACCCTCAATATTAGATTTCAAAACCACCTTTAATGATTCATAAACAATCTGTAATTCACATGATATTTGAGAAATAACAATAAGGGAAGAGTCACATGCCTTATATACAAGGATTTATGAAGAGATTCTTGGTCTTCAAGCCTCTAGATGGCCTCTATGATGAACCTTAGCCCCAATCTTCTTAGAGAAGTTTTGGAGAGTGTTTTAAAATGTTTTGATATTTTCCAAGTAAAGAATAAAGGTCCAAATAATGTTATAAGTAGTGGGTCATAAGGGTTTAGGGGTGGGAAATGTCTAAAATGTCCTCATCTTAAAAGATAAAAATTGAACCCAGGATGGTACGACTCACCCTCTTGACCCGTACCCTAGAGTACGAGTGGTACCCTTACTCATACACTAAACCTCCCCTTGAACCCCCATACTGATCAACATACGACCACTGATGACAAAGTTGTATCTTAACTTATAATTAGTACCCATCTTAGTTGTACCTTGGTTATAATCATCTAGACCATACTTAAGACGCTATATGACTCGGCAACATACCATTCGTACATTATCACACGATTAGTATGATGCTTAGTCGTACCTAGGGGAGAAATCAACCCAAACACACTGCCTAACATACGAGATTGGGACCCTAACCCATACCTTAACATACGACTAGTACCCTCTAGTTGTATATTGTCTAGAAACTCAAACCTAGGCAAATTTTCTAAGGATTCAAAGACAAGGTGTTTCAATTCTCCATCACTTGGATCATTCATCCTCGAATGATGGGTAAAAGCAAGACAAGCATGATTTATCATATTACTACAAATCAAATTAACCTTTAACCAAGTTGTAAAACAATGGCATACAACAAAGACAAGAAAATCAACACATACCTCAAGCACGAGTTTTTAAAATAGGGAACAAATGCGGATACTTGGACTTCATGTCCTCTTTCGCTTCCCAAGTAGCTTCCTCAACTTTATGGTTCCTCCAAAGAACCTTCATCAAATCCTCATCCTTCATCCCTAATCGATGGACTTAACGATCTAAGATCTCAACTGGAACTACCTCATAAGATAAGGAATCCGAGATACACAACCCTTCCAAAGAAACAACCAGTGAAGAATCATGCACGCACTTCCGCAACCTAGAGACTTAGAAAACTGGATGAATGGAGCTTAAACTAGGAGGCAACTCCAATTCATAAGCAACATTGCCAACCCTCTGTAAAATCAAGTACAGGACGATATATCGAGGACTCAACTTTCCTTTCTAAACAAATAACATTACTTCTTTCAGTGGAGACACCTTTAACAATACCGAATCACCAACATTAAACTCCAAATCCTTACGCCTCACATCAGTATATGACTTTTGACGAATTTGAGCAAATTTCAATCTATCATGAATTATCTTCACCTTTCCATGTTTTGGTGAAGCAAATCGGGGACAAACAACTTACCCTCACTAACCTACCACCCTATAGGACATTGACATCTCCTACCATACAATGCCACAAAAGGAGCCATACTAATGCTAGAGTGGTAACTATTATTATAAGAAAATTTAATCAAAGGAAAATGGTCGTGCCAACTACCATTATAATCAATCACACAAGCATGAAGTGTATCTTCCAGCGTCTGAATAGTCCTCTCTGCTTTTCCATCCAACTATGGGTGGAAAGCGGTACTAAGGCATACTTTAGTTCCTAAACCTTTCTGAAATGACTTCCAAAATTGAGATGAGAATGGAGTAACACGATCTGAAATGATAGAAATTAGAGCACCATGCAATTTTACAATCTTCACAAGATATAATTTAGCATAATCATCCTCCGAATAACTAGTCCTTACCTACAAGAAATGAGCGGACTTTGTCATCATATCCCTAATAACCTGAATTAAATCAAATTAATTTTGAGATCGAGAAAGATCGATAATGAAATCCATGTTAATCACTTCCCACTTCCATTCGGGAAACTCAATCTCCTGATACAAACCCTCAGGTCTCAAATGCTCAACTTTTACTTATTGACATACCTTACACTTAGACATATAGTTAGCCACATCTTACTTCATATTATTACACCAATAGAACTCCTTCAGATCATGATACATCATCATAGACCCAATATGAATAGCATAACAAGACCCATGAGCTTTGGCCAAAATCTTTTCCCTCAACCCAACAATGTTGGGAATATATAACCAGACTTGGTACCTCAAGATAGCATCATCACCAATCATAAGTCAACAACTTTTTGCTGACCCACATTCCCCTTAATATTTATCAAATCAGAATCCAGTGTTTGTTTTTCCTTTATCTCAATGACAAGAGATTACTGGGATATCAGATGCACAAACACACCACAATTCTAAGAATTTGTGAGATGACCTTAGAGACTAGCCAATCGGTGAATGTCCTTTAGAAACTCTTGTTTATCCTTATCCATTTGAGTTATACTTTCCATGGATAACCTGCTAAGAGCATCAGCAACTACGTTAGCTTTAATGGATGGTAGTAGAGACTCATATTGTAGTCCTTCAGTAGCTCAAGCCACCTCCTTTGCCTGAGATTCAACTCCTTTTGAGTGAACACATATTGTAGGATCTTATGGTCTGAAAATATATCAACATGAAATCCATAGAAATAGTGATGCCAAACCTTTAATGCAAATACCACCGCTAACAACTCTAAGTCATGAGTAGGGTAGTTCTTCTCCTGATCTTTCAACTGCTTATAAGCATAGGCCACTACCCTACCATGTTACATCAACACACAACCAAGACAAACACGGGAAGTATTATAATATATGGCAAAGCATTATTACCCTAGGGCAAGGTCAAAATTGGAGTCAAAGTTAACTTATCCTTTAATTTCTTAAAACTACCCTTACACGCATCCGACCACAAGAACTTGACCTTCTTCTAGGTTAACTTAGTCAATGGGGTAGCTATCATTGAAAAACCCTCCATAAATCTCCTATAGTAACTGGGAAAACCCAAGAAGCTCTAAATATCGATTAAAGCCGCAGGTCTAGGCCACTTCTTAACCACGACAACCTTTTGTGGATCTACTATAATCCCTTCACTAAAGATAACATGACCAGGAAAAGTCACAACCTTCAACCAAAACTCACACTTATAGAATATAGCGTACAAATAATAATCCTTCAAGGTTTGCAACATAACACGAAGGTGATTGATATAACCCGCCTTACTCTTAGAGTAGACCAAGATGTCATCAATAAAGACAATGACAAACAAATCCAAAAATGGATAAAAGACCCTATTTATTATGTCCATGAATGTTGCTGGGGCATTGGTCAACCCAAAAGACAATTAGGAACTCTTAGTAACCATATCGGGTCCTAAAGGCAGTCTTAGGGATATCCACTTCCCTAATCTTAAGCTAATGATAACCCAACCTAAGATCAATCTTAGAGAAATACTTTGCATATTGAAGTGGATCAAACAAATCATCGATCCTAGGAAAAGTATACTTATTGTTTATGGTCGCCTTGTTAAACTGACGATAATCAATGCACATTCGATGGGTATGGTCACTTTGTTAAAATGACGATAATTAATGCACATTTGATGGGAACCATCCTTCTTACGCACAAAAAAATGAGACCTCAAAGAGATATAATAGGATGGATGAAACCTTTTATGAGATCCTTTAATTGATCCTAAAGCTCCTTCAACTCAGCTAAGGCCCTTCTATAAAGAGGGATGGAGATAGTATGATTGTTCAAAATAAGATCAATCCCAAAATCAATTTCCTTATCGGAAGGAACTCCAGGAAGATCATTGGGGAAAACCTCAGGAAACTCATTAACCATAGGGATGGATTCTAAGGATGGACCCTCCGAGTTAGAATTCTTAACTCGGACCACATGATACAAATACCCTTTAGAGATCAATCTCCGGGCTCTAAGATATGAGATGAACTTCCCCGTACGCACCAAGGAACCCCCTTCCCAGACAATTATGGCTCATTAAGGAATTTAAATATGACCTTATAGGTCCAACAATCTAAGGAAGCATAGCTCGAATACAATCCATCCATCCCAAGAATAATATGAAAATCAACCATATCCAACTCTGTCAAATCTACCATAGTTTCTTTACTATTAACAGCTACCACAAACCCCTATAGACTCTTCTAACAACCATAGTCTTCTACCAGGGTAGAAATAGAAAAAGGAATAGACAGACACTCAGGACCAAAGACAAAATGCACAACCACAAATGGGGTCATATAAGAGAGAGAGAACCCTAGATCAATCAAGTAATACACATCATGGGAGAAGAGTTTCAATATAACCATAAAAACATCTAGAGATGCCTCAGACTCTCGATGAATGGCAAGTGCATACAAGCAATTTTGGCCAGTTCTGGTACCAGAAACAAAAGTAGAAGCTGAAATAACACCTTTTGGTGCAGGAGTAGACAAAGTAGCAAAAGGGACCCTATTGGCCCCAGAAGCCACTAGAGAGAGGCACTCTCACTGTATGTACCCAATCTGACCACATCTAAATTATTTGTTCCTTTTTCTCTCATACTGACCATAATAATACTGACTACAGAACCTACATGGAAGGTAGGTTGGCACTGATTAGGCCTCACTAGCCTGAGACTGGGCACCTCGTACCCCAGAAGCATCACCACTGTGGAAATGCCTATCTCCCAAAGGCTTCAGGTAGGAAGCACTAGCCATAGAATAAAAGTTAGGACTTCCCTAACACTTCTTCTTAGACCACTTACCACTGAACTATTGGCCCCCACTTTATTTACAAAATTGATACCTCTTACTTTGTCTCTCACCAAACTTTTCCTGCTTTCTTTTCTCTTCTTCTACTTGTTGAATAAACATAACCAACCTAGAGATATCTGTATCCTTGATTAGTAAGGTAGCCTTACTTTCAATAATCATCTCATGAGATACTTCTAGGCGAACTTTCTCATCTGATCCCTCATTTCAGACACCATCTCTGTAGCATAACTAGATAACTGGTGAAACTTCAAGGCATACTCTTTGACTGACATTTTTCCTTGCCTCAGATTAACAAACTCCTCCGCCTTTGCTTCCTCAACTCTAGAGGAAAAAAGCAGTCCAGAAAGGTATTAGTAAAATCCTTCCACAAGAATGACTCATCAACATCACCCCTTGTTTGTTCCCACTCCTCGTACTATTGTTACGACACATCTATCAGCTGGTAGGCAGCAAACTCTACCCCTTCCACATTAGTGTCATACATAACTTTGAAAATCTTTTCCATCTCATCCAAAAAAACCCTGAGGATATTTCTCCACCTTAACACAGTATAGATCGGAGGACTTAACCTCATAAACTGGCCAACCCTTGTAGCCTCAGAAGATGGAGTAGTAGATGCACTACGCTCATCCAAAGAAGCCACCAACTGAAAAATCATATGAATCGACTGGTGAAACTCAGCATTTGTCACATTAGCCTGAGGAATTGGAGGATGACTAAAGAGAACCAGTAGAACTCCCATACTTATCAGGAACTAAACCATGAGATCGAGTATGTATCCCTTAGGTAGAGATGGTCCCATCAACATCGTCCCCTGTTGGGACAGAAGAGATTCCTTTAGCTTTGGATCATCGAGGAGGCATGATTTGTATAACGAGCAAACAAAAATTAGAAGAATCCAAGACCTTAGACTCTATAGCTGAAAAAAGTCAACAATAAAGTAGAATATTCCTAAATGTCTCATAGCCTTTCTCAAATAAGTGTGGCATGCTACACACCCATAAAAGAGACTCTACTTGAACGTCTATGTGGACCCCAAACTGACCATAAACCTAGGCTCTGATACTAACTTGACACGACCCAAACTGGGGCCTTACTATAATATGCATCTCGAGCCCAACAAAGACTGGAGATCGCCCCATTAGCCTAACCTAACCATCACATCAAAACACAAGTGTCGGATGAACTTTAAATGAATAACAAGATAGCAGAAACAAGACTAATAATCATAACTTAAGAGATGTCTAATCAATCCATTAATGTAAGCATACTAAATCCAACCTACCAAAGTCCATAGTCATCCACAAAGCCTCTATAAATCTATAATCAATAAAATATCGGGACATACCCCCGACAATAGCCAAAACTAAGCCTAAAATAAGTTTATGACATAAGATAGAAAGACTATGAAGTGTATACCTTCCAAAGTATGGAAGCTCACCACTTCAAAGTCAACAAACGAACCACTCGAACACTTAGTCACTGCATGGGAAGAGAAAAAAATCTTTGGCCCTTGTATCACGTAGGGATACAGTGCTTGGAAATGGTTAGTAGTTGGAACGCTAGCGTGTAACTCAAAAATAAGGATAAAATAGTTCCATCATTCGACCAAGTTAAAACATTATATGCAACGACACGTTTATATACATATATAATGTCAGGAAAGAGGACCAAGCTTACTATACATTAAGAAATACTCAATCATGAAGCATGAAATAAGGGGCTCTAACCTTCTACCTATATTTAAGCAAGTGTAATCTAACCTCAAACTCATATACTAGCAAGTGGACTCTCAACTCAAGCTCATATTTAAGCAAGTGGACTCTAAGCTCAAGTTTATAAAACTTGGAGTGAAGGAATCTAACCTCCCACTTGTATTAAGCAATTGGACTCTAACCTCAAGCTCATGAAACCGTGCATCAATCATTTACTTTAATAGGATGTCACGACCCGAGGCTACCGCTAGTCGCGACAATGGTGCTTACGATCACAAGTGACCACAAGCTAACCCATGAGTTGGTACCTACTTTGAGCACTGAGTAAAATTAATAATAAAAGACATGTGCAAAAATCAACTGAATATGTCATAAAGTTTAAATACTGAAAACCAATACATCTGAATCCATAAGTTTGAAACATATACAAAAATATTAAAATATAACTGATAAACTAACTAACTGTCTGAGAACCTTTACTGACTGAAGAGTTAATGGGACAAGCCGCCAATTAACTTTGACTGGCTAACTAAAAAGAAATACTGAAATACCAAAAGCAATATAATAGGACCTCAAAACATGAGGACACACTACTTCTGATTCTACTGATAAGCTAAACTGTCTAAGCGCGGTCAGGAAACTAAGAATCTGAACCTATGATATTAAACATCATAGCACTAGAAACGAGTATACGATCAGTATTTTAAATGTAGTAGTATAAGAGATTGGGTTAGGCTGAAATATAGGGGATATGTGCATGAAGTAAAGACTTACTGAATAGCATGAGATTACAAAAAATAAATATGTGAAAGCTGCAAAATATGAGAATGCATGATCAAGCATATAACATGATTCTGAAATAGTCTATAAACTAAAATAGTGAAATCTGATAATTGAATAACTATTAATTATATGCTACAATCAAGCAAACTTGAAACTGAATTTTGTACTATATACTCAAATGAGACTGTCAGAGGTATCATCCAACCAACATGCTCCAATTTGAGTTAATCGAGGTCAAACCTGAAACCTTATTTGGAAGGGTGTCAGTATCGTACCACGAGTACTAATGATAGCCATGTGGATCTACTAAACTGGTGTCTCGAAGGACTAAAGAATCACCCTAATCTGGTAGGAGTACTCATGAGATATGTGTCAACCCTAAATTAGCAGGAAGATATCTCAACCTATGCTGGCTATATAGTTCTGTAACTCAGGGATTGCTACAAAGGGTCAAACCCTAACCTGGAAGGAATACCCCTATCCCTGGGTTCGCTCGATGCTGAATCCTACTCCCAACTAAATGACATTGACAACGGGACTAAACTGAGCCAACTACTAAACATGATACTAACTGAATGACAAGGCTCATGGTCTATCTGAAACCATTCTGAAAATACTAAAAACTATGTAAACAGCTAAGTAACGAGTGTTCATAATCCTCCAGAACTCAATGGTATAACAATTGGAACATATGAAATCTTTGAAACCATAAAAGGGAATCATAGTTCCAAATTCAACACTTAAGCATTTTATCAAACATATGAGGGTCATGAATTAAAGCATGGGAATGGTTTAAAACATGTAATAATAACATAGCTTCAATACTAAAACCATGAATCAAGGATTTAACATAAAAATATGAACATTCCAATATGTAAGTGCTAATTCCCTCAAAAAACAATTATAAACATAATGCATAACTAAAATTCATAAAACTCATGGAAATAATTCATCATAAACATGTAATTTCCCAATTTAAAACATAAAGATAGACTCTTGAACTCCATGGGTGGAAAGGGCCCATGGATGAACATCTCACATACCTTAGACCCTGAAACTTAAAAGGAAAACATAATCTTGAAAGCTTTCTAGAATTTTCTTGGATTGGAAAACATAAATTCCTTATTTTCTTGGAAGGAAAAGGGTTGAATTTGATGAACTTGGGGAAGGAGAGGCTTAGTATTTGAGAGTAATTTGGAGAATTAGGGCAAATAATGCCCTAACTGAAGTTTAATCCCGTGTTTTTATGGATTGGGTCGGTGGGGAAAAGACATAATTGCCCCTCAGGGATTAAATTCGTGATTGGAATGTTGTTTAGAGGAGAATCACGATATGGTTATTTGATCCTTGCTATGCCCACTGCGTTGCACCACTGTCGTGGTGAGGTTCTGGAATCCAAATCCAAATATGCCTTAATTCTTGTTCAAAAAATCGAAAACTTTCTCGACACATGATCCTTTCACCACTAAACATGAATTAACTCAAAAACTTATGACTCGAGGTTGGGAAGGTCGGTTTAAAAATCCTTGAAGTTAAGAGGCCAAAAATAAAACTAAGTCCCCAACAGTTAGTGAAATTTTCAGGTTCTAAGCCTCTTATGCATCCACTATGAGCTAAGTTGAACGAAGAAAAAGTATGGAGTATTACAATATCTTACCCTTGGGAACATTAGTCCTCGAATATGACTGATTAAGCTGAGAATACTAAGGCAATGAGATTACATACTGAACATGCATAACTGAAAACATGATTACATGACTGAGTCCGAAATATGATGTACAGCTAAACTGATTTGTGAATACATACAATGACATAAAGATGATTATTTGGCTAGAAATGAGAATGGAAAAGAGATAATCTAACAAAAATTGTTGCCTTAAGCTGAGTCTGAGTTTGTGGAGAAAGATAAGGGAACTTGGTATGCATAGCTTCTTCTGCTTCCCAAGTAGCTCTCTCGACGGACTAATTCTGCCAAAGAACTTTGACCAAGGCAACTTCTTTGTTCCTTAGTATATGAATCTAACTATCAAGGATCTCAATAGGGATTTCTTCACAAGAAAGGATATCTTGAACATTTGCGCTTTCTAAAGGAATTACAGCAGCTGGGTCACCAATACATTTCTTTAATCAAGAAACATGGAACACTAGATGCACTGATGTCAAGTCTGCAGGCAACTCAAGCTCATAAGCTACCTTACAAAAATTACTCAAAATTTTATAAGGTCCAACATATCAGGGACTAAGCTTACTCTTCTTGCCATATCTCTCCACTCCCTTTGTGGGTGAGATTTTCAAATACACCAAATCTCCAACTTCAAACTCAAGATCTCTTCTTCTCATATCTGCATAGGATTTCTGATGGCTTTAGGTTGTCTTAAGTCTTTCCCTAATAATCTGAACCTTGTTTATCACATTAAACACTAAATTTAACCCTACCAAAGTAGCCTTTCCTACCTCAAACTAACATTTAGGAGATCTACATCTCCTTCTATAGAGAGCCTCAAATGGAGCCATCTGAATACAAGAGTGATAATTGTAATTGTAGACAAACTAAATCACTTTTAGATGATCATCCCAACTACCCTTGAAGTCAACAACATAAGCTCTCAACATGCCCTCTAGGGCCTGAATGGTCCTTTCTGCCTGACCATCTGTCTGAGGATGAAAAGCTGTATTGAGATGAACTTGGGTACCAAGACCCTTCAAAAAAGTTTTTCAAAAATGAGAGGTAAACTGAGTACCTCTATCTAAAATGATATACAATGGGACCCATGCAACCTAACTAAATCTCTAATATAGATCTTGGTGTAATCCTCGATTGAATAGGAAGTATGAATTGGCAAGAAAAGGGTTGATTTAGTCATTCTATCTACAATGACCCATATTGAGTCATGCTGATGACGCGAATGACACAACCCTATCACAAAATCCATGTTCACCTCTTCCCACTTCTAAGTGGGAATGGTGAACTCCTGCAAAGTGCCACTATGCCTCTGGTGCTCAACCTTAACCTGTTGACAATTAAAGCACTTAGCACGAAGTCTGCAATATCTCTCTTCATATCACTCCACCAATAGATTTCCTATAAATCATGGTACATCTTAGTGGATTCTGGGTGAATAGAATAATGTGCACCATGAATTTTTGCAAGGATTTGTTGTATTAAACCATCGACATACGACAGATAGAGTCTACCCTAACATCGCAATACACCATCAAAAACCTCTACTTTCTGATCTCTGACTGACTCCTTCAACTTAACAAAACTGGAATCCTTATCTTACTTTTCTTTACTTTGGCAACAAAACAAGATTCCTATCTATTCTGAACCCATACACTACCCTTAGTTGAATCTAGTAACTCAAATGATACAACATACTCATATCATAATATTTCAACAACTCTAACCACCTTTTCTGACAGAGATATAAATCTTTCTACGAGAATACATACTGTAAACTTTTGTGATAAGTGAACACATCAACATGAACTCCATAAAGATAATGCCTCCAAATTTTCAAGGAAAAAACAATAACTATTAACTCAAGCTAATAGTTAGGATAATTCTTTGCATAGGGTTTAAGATTTCTAGAGGCATAGGCTATGACATTACCTCTCTGAATCAACATACAATCCAAACTGACCCTGGAAACATTACATTAAACAACAAACCCATCTAAATCATCTGGCAATGTCAAGATTTGGGCGGAGGTAAGTTAAGTCTTCAACTCCTAAAAACTCTACTCACATAAATTTGACCACTAAAACTTATCAATCAAGAAATGGGGGATGTAATAGATGAGAAACCTCTATCAAACCATCTGTAATAGCCAGCCAAACCCAAAAAACTCCTAATATCTGACAGAGAGATAAGTCTGGGATAGTTTCTCACTACTTTGATCTTTTGAGGGTCAACTCTAATTCCATCACCACAAATAATATGGACAAGGAAAGCTACTGATCTTAGCCCAAAATCGCACTTACTAAATTTGGCTAACAACTGATGGGCTCTAAGAGTCTGTAATACAATTCTGAGGTGGTCTGAATGATCATTTTCATTATGGGAATAAACAAAAAAATCATCAATAAAGATTATGACAAACATGCCCAAGTACTGCTTAAACACTCAGTTCATCAAGTCCATAAAGGTTGTTGGGGTATTCGTTAGTCTAAAAGACATAACTATAAATTTAAAATGACCATACCGGGTTCTGAAAGCTATTTTTAAAATGTCACATTCTCTTACTCTGAGCTGATGATAGCAGGATTTGAGGTCTATCTAAAAGAATAACTGTCACCTTGAAGTTGGTCGAACAAGTTATCAATTCTGGTAAGTGGGTACTTATTATTGATTGTGACTTTGTTCAACTGATGGTAATCGATGCACATTATAAGGGAACCATCTTTTTTACGCATGAAAAGGATAGGAGCGCCCCATGGGGAGACACTGGGCTTGATAAATCCCTTATCTAGGTGATCTTTTAACTATAGTTTTAACTCTCTAAGCTCAGCTGGAGCCATTCTGTAGGGAAAAATAGAGATAGACTAGGTATCTGGAAGAAGGTTTATTTCAAAGTCAATTTTCATTTCGAGAGAAACTCTGAGAAGATTTTTAGGGAACACATATGGAAATTCCCTCTCTACTAAAACTGACTCGAGACTTGGAGTCTCAAAATTAGAGTTTTTGACTCAAACGAGATGGTAAATACACCCCTTGAATATTATTTTTCTCGCTATAAGTTATGAAATAATTTGTCCCCTAAGTGTTAAGAACTATCCCTCCATTCAAGAACTAGTTTATTTGAAAACTTAACTGAACGACTTTATTTCTACAATCAACCAAAGCATAATATGAGTGGAGCCAATCCATGCCGAGAATGTCATCAAAATCAATCATTTCTAACTCCATAAGGTCTACTAAAGTAATATTTTAGGATACTGTAACCGGGCAATTTTAGTATACCCGCTTGGCTATGATACATTTACCCACTAGGTTAGACACTAAGTGGCTCTACTAAAGTTTTGGGACTGTTAGCAAAATTAACAGCTATATAGGGGGTTACAAAAAAAAAGTGAAGCTTTGGGGTCTTACAAAGCATAAACATGAATATGAAAGACCAACAACATACTCGTAACCATATCAGGAGAACTTTCTTGATCTTGTCAGGACTGGAGTACATATAGACTATTCTAGCACTATCCATTGGTGGCACTAGATATAGCGCCCTGCCGAGTCGAATGACCTGCTGAAGCTGAAGGATGACTGTGATGACTTAATTGACCAACTTTAGGACATTCTCTTATTCTGTGGCCTGGCTTGCCATACCCAAAACACACATCACTTCCAGCCCTACACATACCAAGATGGTTTCTACCATATTTCTAGCAAAGTGGATTAGTACAACCACTGTTTACACTGCCCTGGGACTTTGAGCCTGGCTCTTTACCCCAATTATTATTTCTGAACTTTGGCACTGGTGCACTAGATGAGGATAGAGTTGGGGCTAAAGATTTTTGATGGAATTGAGGATGGTTACTACCCTCTGACCTTGGCTGTGAAAAATTAAAGCTACCTATCCTAGCTTTTTTGTTCTCTCTTTCTTTTTTTCCATAACCTTCTCATCTTCAGCCTGTTGAGAATGAAGCATAAGCCTAGACAAGTCCATCTTTCTAATAAACATAGTAGTCCTACACTCCTTGAACATACTATCAGCTACACCAGAGATAATCTTACTCATTCTAGACCTATTATTAGACACTACATTAGGAGCATACCTGGCCAACTAAGTAAACTTAAGCAAATACTTCTTCACGCTCATACTACCCTATTTTTAATTTATAAACTCATGCACCTTAGATTCCTTAAACTTCAAAGGAAAGAACCTAGCTAATAAAGTCATGGCAAATTCCTCCCATTCTATAGGCCCTACATCTATGCCTCTATCCCTCTTCCACTACTTATGCCATGTGTAAGATACATCCTATAACTTATAAGAAGCCGACTCTGAAATCTTACTATACGTGAAACCCATAATATCAATCACCTTCTGAACCATATCAAGGAACTCATATGGATCCTTATCAGACTTGGATCCTAAAAACTGAGAAGGGTTCATTCGGTTGAAGTCTTGAATCCTAGCTGTAGCTATATTAGCCAGTGGATTGGCTGGGATAGTAGCCTGCTAGTTGTTCTGAGCTTCTACTGAGTGAGCTAAAGTAGTGAAGCCAGCTCTGAACTAGGTGTGAGAGACATGCTTGATCATGGGATCCTCCTGAACGGGTAGAGGTTTAGGCTGATACCCGTTTCTTCTTCTGTTGTTCTTTTTGGGAGGCATTTTTTAAAGGGAAGAATGAATGAATTAGAAAGAGAGTTTAAATAAAGATCATGCTCTTTCGCACTACATGAATACTGAATAAAGGGAAACTTTTCCTAAAACGTCTTGTAGCCTCTTGTCCATAAGTGTGGTACACTTCACACCTGTGCATAAGACTCTACTCAATGCACTTTCAGACTTCTTAGGACATTGTAAAACCTTAGGCTCTGATACCAAGTTTTTTCACGACCTGAGGCTACCCTCTAGTCATGACAATGGTGCTTATAGTCATAAGTGACCACAAGCTAACCCATGAGTGTGTACCTACTGTGAGCACTGAGTAATACTAATAATAAAAGACATGTGTGCAAATCAACTGAATACGCCATAAGGTTTGAATACTAAAAACAATACATCTGAATTCATTAGTTTGAAACATATGTGAGAATACTAAAATCTAACTGATATGACTGATAAACAAACTAACTATCTAAAATGTCTGAAAGCCTCTATTGATGGAGTAGTTGATGGGACAATACCCCAACAAACTTTGATTGTCTAACTAAAAAGAAATATTGAATTACCAAAAGGATCATAATAGGTCCTCAAAACATGAGGACTCACCACTGATGCTTCTGCGGATAAGCTAAACTGTCTAAGTACGATCAGGAAATTGAGCATCCGAACCTATGATATTAAACATCATAGCACAAGAAACGAGTATACAATTAGTACTTTGAATGTACCAAAATAAGAGATGAGGTTAGGATGAAATGCAGGGGTTGTGTGCAGGAAGTAAAAAGACTTGCTGAATAGCATGAGATTACTAAATATAAATATGTGAAAGCTGTAAAATCTAAGAATGCATGACCAAGCATATATCATGATTTATAAATATTCTGTAAATTAAAATACTGAAATCTAATAACTGAATAACAGATAACTGTATGCTATGGTCAAGCAAACCTAAAACTGAATTCTTTACTGAATACTTAACAGAGACTGTGGGAGGTATCATCTAACCGATATTCCCCAATCTAAGCTAATCGGTGTCCAACCTGTAACCCCAATTAGAAGGGTGTCAGTATCATGCCACAGGTACTAACGATGGCTATGTGGATCTACTAAACTGGTGTCCCGAAGGACTAAAGAGCCACCCTAATCTGGCCGGAGTACTCATGAGATATGTGTCAACCCTAAACTGGCAGGAAGACATCTCAACCTGTTCTGGCTATGTAGCTCGGTAACTCAGGGATTGCTACTAAGGGTCAAACCCTAACCTAGTTGGAATGCCCCAATCCCAGGATTCGCTCGATGCTGAATCTTACTCTTAATTGAATGACATTGACTACTGGACTAAACTGAGCTTAATTAAGCCAACAACTGAACATGATGCTAACTGGATGACAAGGCTCATGGTTTATCTGAAACCATTCTGAAAATACTAAAAACTATATAAACAACTAAGTAACGGGTGTTCATAAACCTCCAAAACTCAATAGGATCATAACAGAAACACATGAATCTTTGAAACCATAGAAGGGGATCATTATTCCAAATTCAACACTTAGGTGTTTCATCAAACACATGAGGGTCATGAATTAAAGTACAGGAATGGTTTAAAACATGTAATAATAACATAGCTTTAATACTAAAAACCTTGAATCAAGGATTCAACATGAAAATATCATCATTCCAATGTGTAAGGGATAATTCCCTCGAAAAACACTTGCAAACAAAATGTAAAACCAAAATTCATAAAACTTCATAGAGATAATTCATCATAAATATGTAATTTCATAATTTAAAACATAAAGATAGATTTTTGAACTTCATGAGTGGAAAGGGCCCATGGATAAACATCTCACATACCTTAGACCCTTAAACTTAAAAGGAAAACACAATCTTGAAAGATTTCTTGAATGTTGTTGGATTGGGAAACACAAATTCTTGGTTTTCTTAGAAGGAAGGGGATTGAATTTGATGAACTTGGGGAAGGAGAGGGTTTGTATTTGAGAGTAATTTGGAGAATTATGGTAAATAATGCCCTAACTAAAGTTTAATCCTGTGTTTTTATGAATTGGGTCGATGGGGAAAATACATGATTGGCCCTCAGGGATTAAATTTGTAATTGGAATATTGTTTAGAGGGGCAACACGATGTGGTGATTTTCTCATTACTATACCCACCACGACACACTACTATCGCAATGAGGTTCTGAAATTGAAATCCAAACGTGCCTTAATTCTCGTCGAAAAAATTTAAAACTTCCCCAAGACATGCTCCTTTCACTCCTGAACATGAATTTACTCAAAAAACTTATGTATTGGGGTTGGGAAGGCTAGTTAAAAAATCCTCGAAGTAAAGAGGCCTAAAATAAGACTAAGACCCCAACTTTTAGTGAAATTTTCAAATTCTAAGCCTCTTATGCATACACTATGAGCTGAATTGAACTAGGAAAAACTATGGGGTATTACATAGGCCAATATCTTAATTAAAACCACCATTCAAGTCAATTTATTTTCATCAAGACCTTTACAACATTCATCTTTCATAAGAATTCCCATACCAAACTCTAGTTCAAAACACAGTTCGATTTCATGTTTAGGGACTCAAACTCCCTTTTTAACCAAGTCAAACCACCAAGGTTACCAATTAACTAATTACATGGACAATACATCCTTTATAAAATAATTTACTAACCATTCATGCTCATTAAGACACTTTTTTTGTTCAAACTCCATTAATATGTGACTAGTTATTTCTCTTGGAATTTTCACAAACACCTTGAGGGCATACCTTTTTCATGACCCAAAACCAAAGTAAAAACCCATCAATACTAGGGTTACTCATGACCCATTCATTATACCACAATCAATAAGCACTCATATATGCAAACCATTATCAAAAATATTTATAAACATAAGTTAAACCAAGGGTAAACAATACTCATCAATATGCACCGAAAATCCACAATATTGGATTTCAAAACCACCATTAATAATTCAAAAAAAATGTTTAAATCATATGATATTTGCAAAATAATAATGAGGGAAGAGTTAGATGCCTTCTATAAGAGGATTTACGGAGAGATTCTTGGTCTTCAAGCTTCTAGATGGCCTCTTTGATGAACCCTGGCCCAAATCTTGTTAGAGAAGTTTCGGAGAGTGTTTTGGATGTTAGCCTCCTAAGTTTATGTTTTAATAAATACAAACTAACAAGTGTATCTTTGTAGCTGCTAATATTTGAAAGACAAAGGAAGCCGGCTCTAGAAATAGAAGGATATCAAGAATGGAAGGACGTCCACATTATCCCAGGAAAATCAATCACAACAAGAACAAATGGAAGAAGAATCTTAGCTCCAAATGTCACGAAAAATCATTTCAAAATATTGGTAAATATGAAAGATCACGTCATGGCAAATGGAATGAAAAATAATTCAAGAATATGGTAAGCAGATTAATCAAATATCACAGAAATAAAAGAAGAATCACTATCCCAAAAATCAAGGTAGAACACATCATCAGGAAGAAAAGATCACGAGCATATTTAGAAAGAAATCAATCTCTACAAAACCAAAAAAAAAAAAGGTCACAGACATATCTAATATGGATGTGATCAAAATCCATATATGGACATATTTGATTTGGACATATCATACGGCTATATTCCTCAATCAAGGAATCAATTTACATCCTTGATTGAGAAGAAATCTCTTGGGTTCCTTATGAAAAGTAGCAGCCAGAGATAATAAGAGATGAAGACCGAAGACAAACACTTTTTACGCAACTTCAAGGAGAAAATTCAAAGTGTCTTATTATTAGTCTTACAAAGTTCTGTAACTTTAGTTTACAATTGTTATATAAAGAGAGGATCGAGTCAACTTTGTAACATCAACTGAAGCTATGTCACAAGATCTGAAGAGAAAAATAAGTCTTCAGAACTTATTTTCTATCATTATACTCGAGCCAAACTTTCAATGATCTCAAAAACTTTGACACCCAAAGGGATTGGACGTAGGCACTTCATTGGTGTGCCTAACCAGGATAAATCTCTGTGTTATTACATTAAGTTTTGTTATTTACTTACTTAACTATTCTAAGTTTAATCTATTTGTGAAGTGTTCTGATCTACAGATGAGTCGATTGTGAGGAGTCAGTAATCAACTCATAAAATAAAATTTCAATTCACCCCCTCCCCCCATTGAATTTCAATTGGTAGTAGAGCAGGTCTCATAGAAAGCTTTGCTTAACCTCAAGTGAGCAAAGATCAAATAGCCAGTTATCAGATTCTCCATGCTCCCCTTTAGGATGGTCACTCCTACATAAGACCACCATATTTTTATGGACAACATTACACTTACTGGAAGAATAGGTTAGTATATTTATCCAATCAAATGACTTCTAAGCTTGGCTTGTCATAAAGAAAGGCCTAAAGCCAATTCCAAGACTCAAGGAGAGACAAAGGATAAAGATAAAGAACCTAGCAGTTCTAACATAGAGGACCTTTAAATCTTTGAGGTCACCAAAGAACAACAAGAGGTAATTCAAACTAATGCACATGATATAAGTTTACTTTTTTGTGCAGTTAGTGTAGAAGAATACAACAAGATTTCAATATGTCAAACTGCAAAAGAAATGTGGGAAAAAATGGAGGTAACCTATGAGGGAACTAACAAAGTCAATAATTCAAAAATTACTGCTCTTGTCAATGAATACGAGTTATTCAAAATGGAGGAAAATGAGGATATTGAAAAAATATTTGCCAGATTCAGTAAAATTGTGTGCAAACTAAAATCACTGGGATCTATCCTTATAGCCTGTAAGTGCAGAAGCTTGTCCAAACTCTCCCAAAAACTTGGGAAACCAAGGCTGCCATTCTAGAAGAAGGAGATCTTCATAACATGACATATGATGAACTGCGAGGTAAAATTATTGCATATAAGAAAAATTATATCAACAGGTCTTATAAAAATGAAAAAAAAGCAAATAGTAGCCTTTAATGCTACTCTAATTGGAAAGGAGTACATTCTGGAAAATACTAATAGCAAATGAATTGCCATCATCAATAGTGGGTTAAGGCAGATTATGAGACTGACACAACAAAGATCCCATGGAGGCAAAAATAAAGATTCATTCAGAAATAACAAATACTGCTATTACTATGGAAAGCCTGGCTACTTCAAAAAAATTGCCTAGAATTAAATACAAGAACATCCACAAGAACCAAAACTTTGGATCCTGGAGTGATAAAGAAGAAACTAAAGAAGTAATAGAGACTGCAAATATGTGCTTCACAAAAATAGGTGAATCTAGCGAGGAACAGATTTGCAAGACCTATAGAAAAGGAATATGGGTCAATGACAGTGGATGTTCCAGACATATGACCAAAAAAAGGAAAACTTCTCCTCCCTAAAGAAAGTAGTTAGGGGACATTATTAGAGTCGTCTCAGTGAGACTTAGCTCATCATACGAATTCACCAAAGTATACCTAGTAGACGGTCTCAAACACAATATTCTCAACATTAGTCAACTATGTGACACTGGATTTAGAGTCCTCTTCAAAGATGAAAGCTGCTCTATTAAATACGACAAAAGAAATATCTCTATTATCGATGAATATATTGATAATATTTTTGTTTTAAATAGTCCTGACTTTGCCACCTTAACCTACCTCACTACGCAAGACAATGATACTTGGTTGTGGCACAGGAAGCTGGGGCATTCTAGTATGCAATTATTGAGAATTGTCTATACTTGATTTGGTGAAAGGTCTGCCAAAACTTAAGTTTGAAAAGGATCAAACCTGTGATGCCTGCCAATTGAGTAAACAAACTAGAACATCTTTCAAAGACAAATACATGTCTATACTACCAGGCCTCTCCAAACAATCCACATAGATCTATTTACTCACGATTTACTTTGGTTATGTTTCTTTTATATAAACATGAATCTTTCACAAACTTTGAGATTATTTGTAGAAAAATACAAAGAGAAGCTGGGCACCTCACCATTTACGCTCATAGTGATCATCGAGTAGAATTTGAAAATAGGGCGTTTGAGGAGTATTGTGCTCAGAATATATACTCTCAAAACTTATCTTCAATGCGATCTTCATAAAAAAATGGTATAGTAGAATGGAAGAATCGGTCCCTCCAGGAAAGTGCCAAGAAGATACTATTAGAACGTAATCTCCCAAATCACTTTTGGGTAGAAAAAGTTAGTACATCATGTCATATCATCAACAGGTGTCTGATCAGACCTATTTTGAAGAAAACACCTTATGAAATCTGGAGAGGAAAGAAGCCCAACATTGGCTACTTCCATCCTTTCGGCTGCAAATACTTTATTAACAACAATGGTAAGAATACCCTAGGGAATTTCAATCCACAAAGTGAAGAAGGTATTTTCCTTGGTTACTCTCCCACTAGTCATGCTTACAGGGCTTTTAATAAAAGAACTTTGTATGTTGAGGAATATATGCGCATTGTTTTTGATGAATCTTACCACCTTCCTACGAGTATAAGTATTGATGAAGAATAGGTGAGTAATATACATACTGGAGAAAATCACAGCATAACTCTGAAACCCTCACAAGACAACTTGACTACACCCCCAATAGAGTCGACTCCTACTGCAAAAATAGTGAAGCCAAATATTTTTAAAAAATGGAACATGATACTATCCATCCAAATAAACTCATCATCATAAATCCAGAAGATAGAATGCAAACCAGAGAGTCATTAAGAAGACAAGCAATCCTTGCTCTTATGTCCCAAATTGAACCAGAGAAAACTGATAAAGCTCTCAACGATGAATCATGGGTTGAAGCTATGAAAGAAGAGCAATACCAATTTGAATGAAATCAAGTTTAGACTCTAGTTGAAAGACCAAAAAATTGCTCAGTAATTAGAACTAGATGGGCCTATAGAAATAAGGTAACTAAAAAAGGTAAAGTTATCAAAAATAGAGCCAGGCTCGTAGCTCAAGGATACTCTCAGCAGAAAGATACTGATTATGATGAGACCTTTGCCCCCATGGCAAGGTTAGAGTCAATACAAAGTTTATTAGTTTTTTCCGCATTCAAATATTTTAAGTTATATTAGATGGACATAAAAGTGCTTTCTTAAATGGCTTTATTCATGAGGAAGTTTTTGTAAAACAACCCCCTGGATTTGAAAATCCTTCATTTCCAAATCATGTTTTCAAGTTATCAAAAGCACTCTACATCCTCAAACAAGCTCCAAAGGCTTTGTATGAGTGATTGAGTACTTTTCTACTAAACAATAATTTTCAAAGCGGTAAAATTGACACAACTCTGTTCATTCAAAAGCTTGATTCAAATATCCTCATTGTGCAAATTTACATTGATGATATAATCTTTTGTAGTTCTAACATCTCTATGTGTGAAAATTTTGCTAATTAGATGAAAACAGAATTCAAAATGAGTCTTATGGGAGAGCTCACATTCTGTTTGGAATTACAAATCAAACAAAATCCAAAGGGAACCTTTATCAGTCAAGCCAAATACATGAAAGAACTCATCAAAAAGGTTGGCATGGAAAAGGGAAAGGCCTATAGAACACCCATGAGCACATCCATAAGCATTGATTCAGACTTGGATAGAAAGAACGTTAATGAAAATATGTACCGGGGGATGATCGGATCTCTACTCTACTTAACAGCAAGTTGACTAGACATTATGTTTAGTGTGTGTAAATATTCCAGATTCCAGTCGACTCTTAAGTAATCTCATCTCACTGCCCTTCAAACGAGTTATATGATATCTAATAGGAACTCAAGACCTTGGTGTATGGTATCCCAGCTCCACTCACTTTGATTTAATTAGTTATTCATATGTTGATTTTCCAGGAGACAAAAGTTAAAAGAATAGCACCAGTGGAACATGTCAAATTCTTGGTGATGCTCTGTAACACCCCATATTTTTGGGCTAGAATTTAAATCGTTGTTCCTAAGGTACAGACTTGAACCCAATTATTCAATGTATATACATGTGTGATTAGAAAATACATGATGTGGGAATATCTTTGTATATTGATTGAGGTCATAATACACTCGTAACTCAAAGACTAGTCGACGACTTTTCTATTGATAGAGTTTTGAAAAATGCTCTACCTAGGGTCAATTTTAAATGAGTGTATCTCCAAGTATATATCAATTTAGATGTCCTAATTTATATCAAATGAAAGGTTTTTGAGTCTTCTTCCAACTCATTTAGTTTCACCTTAATCCGATATTGGAGTGGAAATTTATAATCTTTTTACCGCAGCATGTCCGTCTGTCAATAAAGTGACGACTTGAGTTGATAAGCCGTCAACTAAGTAATGACTTATCAGCCAAGTCATCAGCCCAAACTAGAAATTCATCAAATTTATCTTCAAAGGATGACTTGAGGTGATAAGTTATCAACTAAGTGATGAATTTTCAACCAAGTCTTCACCTATAACCATCTCAACTACAAAAATGATGACATGAGTTGATAAGCCATCAACTAGTTGATAAGTTACCAACTCAAGTCATCAGCTAAAAATTTCAGCAACTCTTATTTAGCTTCGTAGGGGTATTTTGGTCTTTTACTCACCTCAAACCCCACCTCCCACAACATAAATTATGAAATAAACATACTTAACCATTATCAATCAATTTTAAAAGCCATTAAACCTCTTTATTCCCAAGAACAAGATTAGGGTTTTTTTTAAGGTCATCTCCCAAGAACATCAAGACTCCATTACATTCTCTTCAAGATAATCAAGAAATTATGTTTCATAATCCAAGAACGTTCAAGAAAAGTTGATTGTCTTTCAAGATTTAAACTTTAAAGTATGTGCGATGTTCATCCATGAGCCCTTTTCACCCATGGAGTCCAAGAATCCTTTATAATGTAAAATTATGAGTTTTTCCATGTTTTAAATGAATTATATCCATGAAACTCTTATGAATTTGATTATAAGTGGTGTTTTCAAGTGTTTTTTAGTGAAAGTTGCCCTTACACGTTTGAATGATGAAAATTTAATTATTAAACAACTTTAAATCATAATTTCAAAATGGAAAATTGAAATTTTTTACTGGTAAAGTGTCAAAAGGGTTTTTCTTCAATTTGGAGCTCTTTTTAAATCCATTTTCAAATGGGTTCTGTCCTATAGACTCCTATAATCTTGGAAATATGTTTTACCTCTTTTATTTTTTAACTCATTTTTTAAATTCGTTTTGAATTCAGTCCGAATATAGGCTATATGGGCATCATTAGCTTTCTTTTATTGCATAGATGTTATATTCTAATGTTTTAGTTGATATTTAGTCTATTTGTGATGGGAAGGATCTGGGTTGAAGAACTGTAGACTGGTATTTCAATATTTTGAGGTAGGTTATGACTTAACTTCTTTTAGATTAAGATAGGTAGTTAATACTAAGTAACACATGTTTTGGGTTGGGGTAAATAATTGTCTGGTTTATATTTGAGATTAATGTTATTGTTGTGTTTATATTCTGTTGGGGATGGTTTGTGATATTTTAAATTGTGTGTTTCCAGTGTGGAGGCTTTATTTTACATCATAGGTCTTATCTGTGCTTTTAAATGTCTTTATTCTCGCTATGATGCCCTTGTAGGTGCTTATTTTGCTAGTATAGACCTTATTTGAGCATTGACTACCTTTTTCATGATAAATATATCTGAGTTAGGGATTGATATAATATTACTAATGTCTAACATACATAGTTATTCTAATGGTATCCAAATAGAGTTGGTGATCATGAATTATGGACACAATGAGTTGATTTTTAGGCTCACTTCATATATATTATATATATATGTATGTATATATATATATATATATGTATATATATATATATATAATATCTCTGTGTGTGTGTTGAATGGATTGGATATCATCATAATGAGTTGATTATGAGCGTTACATCTTCATACCATATATATACATTCATGAGACACTGATATCATTAAAAAACACTATTTTTGAAAGTAAATGAGATACTTTTATGAAAATCCTCTCAGTGAACACAAGCCAGAAAGATAAGTTGAGATTGAGATATGAGATATAGTATATAGATTGCACCCCCATGGATCCTATGTGGATATTGCGAGCTCGGTGGGTATATATAGAAAGTCATGTGATGGCTTTCCTCATCCATGTTATCTCCATTGCATTGCATCAACATACATATCTTATTTGATTTCTCTAGTTTAGTTGACTTGTGCTTAGTTTTAGTGTATTTTTGTATATATAATTAGTGTTGTTTATGCTCTTGTTGTGTGTATTTCTATATATATATATATATATATAGACGGTGTGAGCTACCATTTTGATCTTTTCTGCTTTCAAGTGACGTGCTCAT
This sequence comes from Capsicum annuum, assembly GCF_002878395.1. NCBI lineage: Eukaryota > Viridiplantae > Streptophyta > Magnoliopsida > Solanales > Solanaceae > Capsicum > Capsicum annuum. The sequence continues at coordinate 24,250,394 of NC_061112.1, read as the reverse complement.
AGTATATTTTACTTATCTTATTTTTCACTTTGCTCGGTTGGCCTAAGATACCTACTAAGTACAACTGGATCGTACTCACTCCTACTTTATCCTTTTGGTGTAGATCCTATTATGATCACTTTTTGTGGTAGTTGACTTTGTTCAGAGTTCCCAGAACCCAAAGTACAGACTCACTTCAGAGTTCGGGGCTGATTCGGACTTCATATATATCCCAATTTGTCTTTATTTTTCGTATTTAGAGATAGATAGGTATTTTAATTTTCAAAGATTGTATTAGAGGTTTTTACACTATGACACCAGATTTGGGGGATGGATGAGATTTTTTTGGATTTTTGCAATTACTTATATTTTAGGGATTGACTTCATTCTAGAAGCCTCACCTTTGTGTATGTTATTACATATTCGTGTTTTTTTTTATCATTTTGGGTAATTGACTTACTTATCAAAGTTGGGCTATGATAAGTACCATCATCACCCATTTTTAGGGTCGTGACAACTTGTCGAGTACATTTGGTAAACAAGGATATTAGATTATCTTGGTTCAATTATATTGATTTTTGATTTAGTTATGGTTTCAAAGGTTAATCCATGAAGTAGAAAGTAAATTCAAGCTAACCTCTAACTCTCTATCTGAATATATATAGTACTTTATGATATCAATTCAGTTAGTTCTTTGATTAAGGAGATGATGAGTACATTTAAATTATCTTTGGCCTCCTATCTACATTTATCTTTAGTATTTTATGATACCTACTTAGTTATTATCCACCTTGCATGTTAAGTATCTTATTTCGTGCTGACACCTGGAGCCTAGGGGTATTACGTATATGCCTGCAGGTGTTGACAAGTAGATAGACAGGATTCCTTGAAAGTATTGTCGAACTTCCAGTAAATTGGCTAGCTCGACTCTTTCTGGAGTTGCCATATGACACGACCCGACCGGGGGCCTTGTCGTAATGGGCATCCCAAGTCCAATCAGGACCGAGGACCACCCCCAATACCCAACCCAACCGTTCAAAGCATACCCTGAGTTGAATGAATTCCAAGCATATAACAAGACAGCATGTAATTACCCAAATCCAGACTCTTGGATAGGTCTATAACCGTGATCGAGCCAACCGAATCCACTCATCCCAAACCAACCGATAATCGTAACCAAACCATAAACCAAAACCAATATAATAACTAAATCGAGTTCCATAACATAATATAAAAGGATGGAACAACCAATAAATACCGTCCAAGGGTGTCAGCCCCAATAACAATTCAAATACTAAGGCTGACACCAAAACTAATGTCGCTCATGCCAACCCATAGAAGTTCCACACCAGCCTCTAACCAAAAGAAAAATAATATCTGATTGGAACATGTCCCCAACCATAGCCAAAATCAATATCCATAAAGTATCCAAAGTATGTGAAAATGTCCATAACATGAAATGAAGCCTTCCAGAAAGATGGAAGCTCACCACTTCAGTCCCAAAACCAGATCTCGAGAATCTGAGCGCTAAGTAGGAGGAGTAGAATGGTCGGTTCCTGCACCACGTGGTAATACAGTCACCCAAGGATGGGTTAGCGGGTGAACGCTAGCATGAACTCAAGATAAGGACAAAATAATGCAAACTAATAAAACCAAGTAAACCACCCATATGCATACCAACCATACATATACACACACACACACATATATATGGGGATATAGTCACCCGAGGATGGGTTAGCGGGTGAACGCTAGCATGAACTCAGGATAAGGATAAAATAATTCAAAGTAATAAAACCAAGTTAACCAACCATATGCATACAAACCATACATACACACACATACATATATATAACCATGCCAAGAAATGGAACCAGGTTTAGCATGCATTTAAAATTATTAACTTGGGCATGTGTAGCTTACTATCCTTAACTATCCACGGGCTATATGGGTCCAGTGTAACACCCTGAATAGGCCCCGATGCGTTTAACCACACAAACCAAAGATACCATAAGAGTTATGGATTCCCAAGTACCCTTACCCTCCATGATACATATGTATAGTGTACTTAAAGGATTGTCGTGTACCTTGTAGTATCATAAAAGGGTCACCATGCCCTACCCTTCATATCAGAAAACATGAGTTTCCAGTGTCCATCTATTGTACTCGTACCTTCACGAATCGCTATCACACCCCGCTATTATTGCATAATTAAAACCATTTTCAACCAAACAATCTGTTATTCTATTTATTATTTACCAAAGCTATTAATAGTGGTATTGTCATACTGACTATAACTTGGAAGTATTGTCCTTAGTCAAACCTTATGAGGTAAAGGGATTCTCGTGTACCCATTTACCAAGTTAGATTGGGGGACTATCATGTACCCCACAAGTGTTCCATTATAAGATGCTTGGGGGAATCACATGTACCCCACAATTTATTATTTGCCATGTTTACTTAGGGGATTCTATTATACCCCACAAGGAGTTCAACTAACCATGATCATGACTACCAAACCATTCCATTTAAACCATTCCATGATCAGAGATAATCAAAACAAGTACCCCATGTAGCTTCATAATCTTATGAAGGTACAACCTCGCATAATCCTCCAACAAAAAGTTAGTCCGCACCAGCAAGAAGTGAGAAGACTTCATCATCCTATCCACGATGAACCAAATTGAATCAAATTGATTTTAAGATCGAGAAAGACCAGTAACGAAATCCATATTGATTACCACCCATTTTGAGTTCGGCAATTCCATTTCTTGATACAACCCACAAGGCCTTATGTACTCAACTTTTACTTGTTGGCACATCATATACTTGGCTACAAAGTTAGCCACGTCCCTCTTCATAACATTCCACCAATACATCTTTTTGAGTGCATAATACATTTTAGCCGAATCGGGATGAACAACATAGCGTGACTCATGCGCCTCAGCCAATACCCTTTCACATAAATTATCCACATCAAAAACATATAACCTCTCTTGATACCTCAAGGTACCATCACCACTAATCTCAGATACCATTACCGTTTGCCAACCTACATCACCCTTAATTTTTATCAAGCTAGGATCTAGCAATTTATTCTCTTTTATCTCTACACCGAGAGACAACCGAGCCACTTCCTGAACCATACACCACCATCCTCAGAGTCTAGAAGATGGACTCCAAGATTAGCAAATCGATAAATATCCTTCACCAATTCCCATTTCTCCTTTTCCACATGAGCCAAATTCCCTATGGTTAACCTACTAAGAACATCAGCTACCACGTTAGCTTTACCTGGATGATAGTGAAGATTTATACCATAGTCCTTGAAAAGCTCCAACTAGAAGATTTATACCATAGTCCTTGAAAAGCTCCAACTATCTCGTTTGTCTAATATTTAGCTCCTTCTGAGTGAACACATACTATAGAATCTTATGATCAGAAAAGATGTCTACATGCACTCTATATAAATTATGCCGCTAAATTTATAAAGGAAAAAACATCGCAAACAACTCCAAATCATGAGTAGGAAAATTCCTCTCATGCACCTTCAACTGCCTAGAAACATAGGTAATAACCTTTCCATGTTGCATCAAAACACAACCAAGTACCCGGTACACATAACAATAAACCACAAACCCTCATTACTATCAGACAATGTAAAAATCAGAGCTGAAGCTAGCTTATTATTAAGCTTCTCGAAACTACCTTCAGAAGTTGCCGACTAAGAAAACATTATCTTCTTCTGAGTCAACTGTAATACCCCGAGACTCTAACCAATAGTGAAACCATGAATCAAGCTCATGAGAAATAAATTATAATATTTTGAGTTTTTTTCTGATCAAGAATGGTGTGTATTAAGGCCTTAAAGATGCCCTAATAATTGGGTGAATCAAAACATTCCTTACCGATTGAATTCTTGGGAAGGATATTGGTATAGTCAACTTCAAATGATCATATCTCTCATTATACTTGGAGTTTTTGAGGTCATACCTATCAAAAGATATATAATTTAATTATATTTCCAACTATACAAATTTTGCCAAAATTCGATATCGGAGCAAAGAGTTATACCCATTTTACTCCAGCATATCAATCTGGAAAAGGCTGATGACATTTCTGACGGGCTGTCACGTTTTTTACACCATTTCTGACGACATCGTCACTTTCTGATGACGTCATCAGCCTTAGGAAGAAACTCAAAAATTCTACCCTTTTGTGACGATATTTCGTGATGGCCTATCACGGGTCTGACGGCTTGTCATGGATGTCGTCAGCCATTTTTTTCAGAAATTAAGGGGTGTTTTCAAAAGGTTATTTTGGTCTTTTCCACCCATTTTGACCCTCTATGTATATCCAAGTAAAGAATAAAACCTTATTCTTCTTCCATTTCCTCAAAAATACTAGGGTTTCTCTCTCAAAATCCAATCCAAATCTTCCAAGAACATCTAGAATCCAACCATAAATTTCACAAATTGGTTCAAGATTAAAGGTACCCAAGTCAAAAACATCAAGAACCCTAACTCAAGAAGTGGAAAAGGAACCTATAACTAGTTTCTTCATTCAAATCCATAATCAAGGTATGTGGGGTTTGAATAGGAACACTCCTTTCGTTCTTGTGCCTAAAGATTTAATTTGTATTATTGATTTACATGAATTTACAAAGTGGGATTACACCCAAAATTCTCTATTAATAATTTATGAGATTTGAGTTGATTAAGTTTGATATTATGATATATTTACTGTCATATTTCTTGAATTGAGGATTTATGCTATGAGTTGAATATTCTTATTATGAATTGATGAGTTGAGATAAGTGTCATGATATAAGCCTTCCATGAGAAGTTGATTATTGAATACATATTGATATTGAAGTTGAGAGTCAAGAATGAGTCCTATGATGTTTCCTTGAAACTTTTGATATTTGAGATAATTTGATAAGCAAATGTACTTGATGTTGAGAAAGATTGTGTTGAGTTGAGTCGAGTTAGGAATCCACAAGATGTTTATGATTTACAGAAGAGATATATATTTATGTTTTGGTCTTTATAATAGACCCATGAGTTGATATTGATTAAGGTGGATTTTCTAACGCGTTCTGAGCTAAGTCTGGGAGGAGTATTTAGCACCGAGCGGAAAATATGGTATTTCCCCAAAACTATGTGCCACCGTAGGATTGATATTGATGATTGTGGGCCATAGGCCGAGTATGGGATTGTGATTGAGAAATTAAGGTTGTACTCCTTAGTAAGAGTATGAAATCCCCTCCAATGTGGGGTTCTCTCCTTAGGAGGGCAAAACGTTGGACTCCATACGGCTCACATGGTGTAGTTATGTCGGTTATAAGAAACTCCCACAGCCATAATGATCTAAGTACCTTGAGTTACCGAGTCACTCTAAGTCATGAGTCAAAGAGTTTGAGTTGAGTTAAATGAGATTTATGAAGCATGTGTTATTACTGATGACTTATAGGAATAATGTTTCAGATAATTCAAGCGAAGAGAGGTATTATTGTCAGCAGGCATGATTTTCTTATACATTTATGATATTATTTAAAATGTTTCATCCACCCCCACATACTCAGTACATTCCCAAGTACTGATTCCCATACTCTTCTGTGTTCTACATTTTCTCGTGATATAGGTTCAGGTGCTCAGTCTTAGTAGCGACAGTGATCTTTGAGTAACTCCATCTATATTCATACAGTTGGTGAGTCCTCATGGTTTGAGGACCTATGTCCCTGATTTTTGTCTTGATAGTAGAGGGTTATTTATTCCCAGTTCAGTACGAGTCAATTAGGGATCTGTCCCAATGGCTCCTCAGTCTTATATAGTAGAGGCTTTGTCAAACTAGAGTACCAGTATGTACAGAACTTCAGTATTTTGATTGTACAGGAGAGTATCTCTTCGTATTCCAGTATGTTTATGACATGACTATTCTTCCTTATTATAGCTTGGTTATTGTCATAGTGAGTTATAGAAGTGATGACAGGCTCAGAGGGTTAGCTTGAGGCCGCGTATGGCCTTAAGCACCGTTTGACGTCTTGGGATGGGATCTTGGGGCGTTACATCAACCTAGTTAATGGAGCAGCTATAGAAGAAAACCCTTTCACAAACCGCCTATAATACCCAGCCAAACCTAAGAAACTTCGATTATTGGTTAGAGTCGTGGGTGTAGGCCACCTTTTAACAACTTCAACCTTTTATGGATCCACCATGATCCCCTCACTAGAAATAATATGACAGAGAAAAATCATATCATTCAACCAAAACTTACACTTAGAGAAGTTGACATACAACAGTTGCTCCTTCAAGGTTCGCAACACCACACAGAGGTGATTAGCATGATCTACCTCACTTTTAGAATACACCAGGATGTCATCAATGAATATAATGACCAATAGATAAAAGAACTGCCTGAAAAATCTGCTCATCAAATCAATGAATATCGTCGGGGAATTAGTCAACTGAAATGGCATAACCAAGAACTCAAAGTTCCTATAGCGAGTTTGGAAAGTTATCTTAAGGATATCCATTTCCCTAATCTTAAGTTGATGATACCCAGACCGAAGGTCTATCTTAGAAAAGAACTTGGCACCTTACAACTAATCAAACAATTCATCTATCCTTAGAAGAGGTTACTTGTTCTTAACCGTTACCTTATTCAATTGTCAGTAGTCAATGCACATCCGAAGATAACCATCCTTCTTGCACATGAGCAAAACCAATGCACCCCACGGTGATACACTAGGATGAATAAACTCCTTTTCCAAAAGATCGTTAAGTTGCTCCTTGAGTTTCTTTAACTTAGCTGGAGCTATTCTATAAGGAGGAATAGATATTGGATGTGTGTCCAAAACCAAATCAATACCAAACTCAATATCCCTATCTAGAGCAACACCAGGAAGATTTTTCGGAAAGACCTTAGGAAACTCATTCACTACTAGAATCGAGTAAAAAGAAGGACCTTTTAAGTTAGAATCTTTAACTCAAACCAAGTGATACAAACAACCTTTAGAGATCAATCTTCAAGCTCTAAGATAAGAAATAAACCTCCCCCAAGGAGCAAGAGAACCACTCTCCTATTCAATAACTGGTTTACCAGGGAACCTAAAGACAACATTACAAGTCCAACAATCAAAGGATGCATAACAAGAATGTAACCAATCCATCCCCAAAATAACATCAAAATCCACTATATCCAGTTCAAATAAATCTAGCAAATTCTGCCACTACCAATAGATACCACACCCCCCTATAGACCCTTTTAGCAATAACAGAGTCCCCTACCAGGGTAGAAATAGAAAAAGGATCCAAAATAACTTCAGGATCAAAACTAAAACTCAGCCACATATGGGGTTATATAAAAATAGTGGACCCCAGATCAAGAAATCAATATACGTCATGAGAAAAGAGTTGTAACATACCCATCACGATATCTGGTGATCCCTTAAATTCCTGCTGAGTAGCATAAATATACAACCTATTCGACCAGCGCCAGTACCAGAAGCAAAAACAAAAGCCAAAGCAGCACCTTTGGTGCAGGAGCAGAAGATGAAGCAACTGAAACCTTACTTGCTCTCGAATCACCCTTACCAATCGGACAATTCCTGAGTATATGATGAAGCTAACCATATTTGAAACATATGTCCCTTTCTTCATCACAAAACCCCGATGAAGACCACCACAGAATTGATAAGGGGGATACGAAGAAGCCGATTGGGCCTCACTCACCTGAGATTGGGCACCTTATTCCCTAAAGATATTACCACCCTAACGCCTATTACCTAAAGGCTTTGAGTAAGAAGCATTAGCAGAAGAGAAGAAACTAGAACTCTCTTACTTCTTCTTTGGCAACTTACCGCTATCCTAACTACCTTGTTGTTGTCCACCACCTTGTTTAGAAGACCTGAACTTCTTCCCATGCCTTTCCCCAAACTCAACATATTTTTTCTTTTTGTCCTCCACCTGTTGCATATGAACCACCAATCTATACATATCCATATTCTTGATAAGAAAAGCAGTGTTGCTTTTAAGAATCAAATCTCAAGACAGTCCAGAAGCAAAATTTCTAATCCTCGCCCTCATATAAGACACCAATTCCTTAGCATACCTTGATAATCGATAAAATTTCATGGCATATTCCTCAACTGATATTTTTCCTTGTTTTAGATTGACAAATTCCTCATCTTCGTTTCCCTCAGCTCCTGAGGGAAGAAGCAATCCAAAAAAGTATTCGAGAAAGTCTCCCAAAAAGACAACTCCTCAACATCACCTCTATCCCTATCTCATTCCTCATACCATTGGTATGCAATATCTTTGAGCTGATAAGCTATAAAATTCACCCCTTCCACATTTATGGCCTGCAGTACCCTAAAGATTTTCTCCATTTCATCCAAGAAACCCTATAGATCCTCCTCTACCTTCACCCTAGTAAAAGTAGGAGGATGAGTTTTCATAAATTGGCCAACCCTTGTGGCCTTAGCAGATAGAACACCAGATGCATCCAGCTCAACCTGAGTAGCAACCAACTGAGCAATAGTATAAATCGACTGCCAAAATTCTGCATTAGTAAAGAAGGACTTGTAAAAACTAAAGGAACTCTAAGATTATCAGAAATAGGACCCCTAGATCAATTATGAATCCCCTATGTCTCATCCACGCTGTCTCCAGATGGGATGAAAGAGTTTTATTGTGTTCTATATTATCGAGGTATGATCTAAAAAGTGAACAAACCAGGATTAGAGAGAACTTTAGACCTTGTAGCTTAAAACAAAATACAAAGAAAGTGAAATATTTCCAAATGTCTTGTAGCCTCCCTTTATGAGTGTGGCGCCATACACAGCCCTAAAAGAGACTCTGGAATACGCGGCTTTGAGGACTCCCAATTGACCATGAACCTAAAGATTTGATACCAACTTGACTCAATCCAATCAGAGGACTTGTCGTAATGGGCATCCCAAGTCCAACCAAGACTGTGGACCACCCCTAATACCCAACCCAACCGTTCAACGCATACCCTGAGTCAGATAAATTCTGAACATATAATAATATATCATGTAATTATCCAAATTTAGACTCTTGGATAGGTCTATAAGCATGACTGACCCAACCAAGTCCACCCATCCTAAACCAACTGATAACCGTAACCAAAACCAATATAATAACCAAATCGAGTTCTATAATATAATATAAAAGGATGGAACAACTAACAATATCATACAAGGGTATCAGCCCCAATACCAACACCAATACTAAGGGTAACACCAATACCAATCCCACCCATGCCAACCCATAGAAGTTCCACACAAGCCTCTAACTAAAAGAAAAGTAATATCTGATTGGGACCTGCCCCCAACCATAGCCAAAATCAATCTCCATAAAGTATCCAAAGTATATGAAAATGTCCGTAACATGAAAGGGATCCTTCCAAAAGAATGAAAGCTTACCACTCCAGTCCCAAAAGTTGATCCTTAGAATCCAAGTACTAAGTAAGAGAAGTAGAATGGTTGGTTCCTGCATCGCGTAGGGATACAACTGTCTGAGGACGGGTTAGCTGTGAACGCTAGAATGAACTTAGGATAAGGATAAAATAATGCCAAGTAATAAAACCAAGTAAACCAACCATATGCATACAAAACATACATATAAGGGAACCACGTTTAGCATACATTTAACACCATTAACCTGGGTATGTATAGCTTATCATCCTTAACCACCTACGGGCTATATGAGTCAAGTGTAACCCCCTAAATGGACCCCAATGCGTGTAGCAGCACAAATTGGAGATACCATAAGAGTAAGGAATCCCAAGTACCCTTACCCTCCATGATACATATGTACAGTGTACTCAGAGGATTCGCATGTACCATGTAATATCATAAAAGGGTCGCCATGCCCTAACTCTCATGTCCGCAAACATGAGTTTTTGGTGTCCGTCCACTGGACTCGCACCTTCACGGATCTCTATAACATCCCACCATTATTGCCCAATTAAAAATATTTCCAACCAACCAGTCCATATTCTATTTATTATTTACCAAGTCTATTAATAATGGTATCATCATACCGACTATAATTTACAAGTATTGTCCTTAGCTAAACCTTATAAGGTAAAGGGATTCCCGTGTACCCATTTACCAAGTTATATTGGGGGAGTCCCATATACCCAACAAGCGTTCCATTATAAGTTGCTTGTGGGAGTCCCATGTACCCCACAAGTTAATTTTTACCATGTTTACTTAGGGGATTCTATTGTACCCCACAAGGAGTTCAATTAACCATAACCATGACCACCAAACCATTCCATTTAAACTAGTTATACCATTTAGGGTTCCATTACCATGTTTAAACCATGCAGTAGTTCTATAAGAATCCAATAATGTAGTGAAAACATTCTAATAGACATTTTATCAAACACATTGGGGGCATAGTATTACCAAAACCAAAATCCATTACCAAATAATCATTCCCATGCAAACTTATCTAAACCAACCATTAAAGCATATAAAATCATAATTAAAATATGGGAAAATCATAACCGAGCATTTATAACCAAAACCCCCCAAATTATATTTCAAAACCCAAAACCATACAATAATCAAACCATGAAAATATTGTACTAAACCATGCCTTTAGGTTGAACTAACAATGAGGGAAGAGAACATGCCTTAAACCAAGAACATTATAGAGGAAAATCACTAACACAAGCCCAAAATTAATCCTTAAGATAAAACCCTAGCTTCCCTTGCCCCAAAAGCCTTAGAGAGAATTTGAAAGTATTTTCTAAGTATTAATGAATAGAATAATGGGGACAAATAACCTTCCAATAGGAATATAAGTGGTGGGTCCTTATTTGTTTAAGTGTGGAAATATCTATATTGCCCTCACTTAAACTTCCAAAAATCCCATCAAGTGGATACGACTTTCCATACCAGTCGTACCCTCCAATATGAGTAGTACCCAGTACTTGTACCCAAGGTCATATCACTAAGACCCAACACTGTCCAAAGTACGACTTATCCCAATCATGTCGTATCCAAGTATACAACTAGTACCCATGATCCGTAACCCTGGAAGAATAGAATCTAAAGAGGATTGAACACTACCCACCATACAAGTACATGGTAGGACTTGTATTCTGTCTTATGGCTCATGGTGAGTCACTCGTACTCAGATCCAAGTTAAACTACCTAGTCTAAGATTAAGTGAAAGAAAAATCCAAACCAAACGACCCGAATCCAACCATATGACTCGTACCAATCCAAGTTGTACCCATTTCAAAAACCAATCCAACCCACCAACCAACACGGGTCAGCATACGACTGACCCATACCACTCATATACTCATGTACAAGTCATCCCCCATCGTATCCTGTCCAGAGATCAGAAATCCAGAAAATTTTCTAAGGCTTTCAAACCCTGAGTGTTTTAACAAAAAGTGGCTATATTTTGTGTTGAAAAAACAAATTAATCCAATTTTGTCTAATTTTTTATTTTATTAATGATTTTCTAGCAAGACCTAATGACTAGAACATCATACATCTTATTCCAAACCCAGCTATAGGAAACAACTTTTTTAACATCAATAGAGTCTAGAGATGAGAAGAAACTATACTATCATGCATGTGACGTATTAATTATTGTCAAAAAAGACTTGAATTATTCTTATGCATGCAAGTAAAAATTTAATCGCAAAAAAAGACATAATTGGCATTCAATATAAGATGATATGCTAAACATATTATATCTAGTTATTTTTTTGAATCACTAATTTACAATGTGAACAACATTAAGTGTCACCCTAATGAATTTTCATCACGAGAAAGATATCCTAAAGACTCAAAAACAAACAGTCAACATTAACTATAGATGGAATGAACAAAAAAATTGAGATCCAAACATATACTTTTTAGGAGGATTAATCATATTAACGGAATGTTTTTTTTAATATTTTTATATAATCAATAATATTTGTTTTTTCCCTTTTTTGAAAAGTTTACATGCAACCCATGAGGAACTTGTACATTTTATACTCTCTCCGTTTAAAAAAGAATGACCTACTTTGACTTGGCATAAAGTTTAAGAAAATAAAGAAGACTTTTGAATCTTGTGACCTTAAATTAAAGTTATGTCAAATGTACCAAAATGTCCTTTAATCTTGTGGTCCTAAACATGCCACGTGAAAAGTTAAAATTAAAGTATTGCCAAAAAAGGAAAGGGATCGTTCTTTTTGAAACGGACTAAAAAGGAAAGAAGGTCATTCTTTTTTAATGGAGGGAGTAGCTCATCCAATTTTCTTACTAGGTTTTGGAGGTAGTTTCCCAAAGATCTTGTCCCAAAAGTCTGAAGTGATTCATGTCCTTTATCTTGAACTTTGAAATGATGGTTCATATGATACCACTTAAGAGAATGAGATAATCCTTTGAATGGCTTACCATGATGCAAGTAGTAATGGGTGTTATCATAGATGATATAACCTAACAAACCTCCTCCAAGAAAGGCAGGGGCATGTGAAAAAGGTAGTAGCATGATGCTTATGGATTGTTCATTATCATGTGCATTAATTATGCTCCCCAAGTGTTTGATGGAGTGTCCATGTGAATTAAATAGTGTAATCATGACATGTTATCATGTGTTCTCATTCATGTACAAGTTCATGACCTCCAAGTGTTTGACAAAATATCTCAGCAATTGAATTGTGAAAAATTGACTATTGCTATGCTTTTAAGATTTTCTATTTTTTATTATTGATGCAATCGAGTCCTGGGGGTATTTATTATCCAAAATTTAGTTGTTTACTTAGTTTCAATAGTTATAGAGTATTCCCAATAAAGGTTAAGAACCATAATACTTAGTCAGTTAATAGAGCTCAGTGAACTCAGTCCAGTACAGTCAGTCAACACGATCAGTGTCAGTCAGTCAAGCCTAGTACAGTCTAGTAACCAATTCAGTGTCGATTCAGTTGGGAGTAGGATTCAGCACCGAGCGAACTCAGGGATGGGGGAATTCCTGCCAGCAAAAGATTTGACCTTTTGTAGAAATCCCTGAGTTATAGAACTACGTAGCCAGCATAGGGTAAGTCGTCCTCCTGCCAGACTAGGGTTGGCACAATCATATATGTATTTCATTAGTCTTTTTGCTAGATTAGGGTTGACCCAGATTGTTAGTATCCTATGGCAAAGTGCTAACACCCTTCCAATTGGGTCACAGGTTGTACCCCAAATCAGTCTATATCGGGGTACGTCAGTTAGATGAACACTCCCACAGTTACAGTTTTAGTCTCAGTATTCAATAAAGAACTCAGACAGTTCTACAGAACCATGGCTATAAGTTAGTAGTTACTCTGCCATCAGAATTTAGCACTTAATTTCAGTATAATCTCGGATACATAATGTATATCTATATGTGTAGTGTAGTATGTTCAGTATGTTCAATAGTTTCAGTTTTGCATGTACTCTCATCTAATTACTTCATGATGTTCATTCAGTCAATTGTCAGCTCATACATATGAATTCATGTATATCAGCCTTACCTCACTTAGCATACCAGTATATTTCATGTAACGCCCCAAATCTGGTACTCAGAATGCTACATGGTGCTCATGATCCCGAAGGACCACAAGCTAACCCATGACTGATATCTGTAACTAGATACTACATAATATACTATATAAATGCGAAAAAAGGCTAAAAAGTCATAAGGTTCAAATATCTGATAAAATATAACATCTAGAAATATAGTATATTAATACCAAAATAAAATTGAAATAACTTTTTGAACATGCTATAGCCTGGAAACCTCTAAATTGTCTAAAAACTGTGGAGTTGATGGGACATGTCCCCAACTAACTCTGGACTACTGAAATAATAAAGTAATAAAATAATTATGGTATCCTCGAATGATGAGATCTCACTGCTAGTCTGGCTGCAGAACATCTGATTTACAAGGATGCTCTGGAGCTCGTACTTCAGAACCTATGGTATAAAACACCATAATATAAATGCGTCAGTACAATTAAATATACTGGTATGCAAGTGAGGTAGGATGAATGCAAGTGGTTTATATGCATGAATAATACTAACTGACTGAATAACATGAACGTGAGAACACATGCATGAATACGTGAACTGTAACTGAGATCATGACATCAATGAATCTAAATACTGATAACATAAGTTTTTGTATAAATAATATACTATTATCTAAATGACTGTGTCTGACAGTCCTATTTCTTATGGAACTAACTAGGTTTTGTACTGAGCTGGGTGACAGTATTTGATAATCTTTAATTCTGTAGAAATCTAAGGTCTATTAATGAGACTGAGACTAAGACTGTAATTGTGGGAAGTAGTCATCTAACCAAAATTACCCAAGTAAGATAATATAATTAAGTTAGGGTCCAATCTGTAACCCCAATTAGAAGGGTGTCAATACCACGCCACTGATAAGGAAAACTGCGAGTAATCCCTCATCTAACAGGCACTCTAAGGAGAACGGTGGGACCCTTATATAATAGGTTAAGCAACCTTATCTACCCTTAACTAGCCGGTTTGATGTCTCAACCTACGCTGGCTACGTAGTTCTGGAGCGTAAAAATTGCTTCTAAGAATCACAGCCTCTAATAATAGGTGAGTTCCCATCCTTGGGCTCACTCGGTGCTGAATCCTACTCCCATATGATTAGATACTAAATTAATTATACTGGACTGAGTTCACTGAATTTCATTAACTGATGGAATATTATCAAAAGTGGCTACTATTTGGGCGATGGTCCGTCGCTGGCTCGACAGTCCGTCAGTCCTGACCGTCGCACTTGGCCAGAACCTAAACTTTTTGCCTTATCTATGATAGTTTGGGTGATGGTCCATCACTAGCTCAACGATCCATTGGTCCTGGCTATCACACTTGACCAAAAGTCGGGTTCACTACCTCATCTACGACGACTTAGGAGATGATCCATCACTAGCTCGATGGTCAGTCAGCCTTACCGTCACTTCTATGCAGTTTTGATAGTTCTCTGTAAACATTAATCATTTAGAAAGTCATCACTAACTCTTATAGAGACTAGATTTGACTTAAATAAAGTTTGGGGTATTACAATATATCCCTTTTGGGAACATTCGTCCTCAAATAGGACTGACTAGACTGAAAAGGCTGATAGACTGATCTTACTTAATGGACGTGAACATTTGAGCATGTCTATGTGACTGGAACTTCTGATATACTAAAATCTCATACTGAATATGCATGTCTGATGTACGGATATGTGAAAGATAGTCTTCATGAATGCATGACTGAAATTACTATGAAACTAAGTTTCTTGGGATGAGAATGCATATCTGATACATGAATACGTGACTAACAAGATACATGAACATATGACTGGATATGCAAGTACCCTAATGGTGCTTGCCACGTGTCTGACAAAGAGGATAGGTTTGGGCACTGCTAACACTGCCCTGAGACTTAAAGCCTGGCGCCCTATCTCTTACCGTCTCTGAATTTTGACACTAGAGTGCTGGCTAGGGAAGGAGCTGGAACGGATGACTTTAGGTAAAATTGAGAACGACTTCCACACTATCATTCACTCTAGAAACAAACTTACTCATCTTCCACTACATAAGGAACATATCTACGTAGTTGAGTAAACTTAAAAGAATACTCTTTCACTATTATGTTTCCCTGCCTGAGGTTGATAAATTCTAACACCTTAGCTTCTCTCAGCTCAAGGGGAAAGAATCTATCAAGAAAAGCAGTGGCAAACTTCTCCCATTCTATGGGTCCTATATCTGTACCCCTCTCTATTTTTTACTATTTAAACTATATGTGAGGCACATCCTGTAAATACTATGCAGCTAGCTCAGCACTCTCAACAGCTGACACCCCTATGATATTGGTAACCTTTTGAACCTGATCAAAGAATTCCTGAGGTTCCTCATCTGACTTAGACCCAAAAAAGGATTGAGGATTTATTCAGGTGAAGTCCTGAATCCTGGCTGTAGCTGAATTGGCCACTGGGTTGGATGGAACGATAACCGGTCATTAATTTTAGGCAGCAACTAAATTAGAAAGAGAAGTGAATATAGCTCTAAACTCTGCATGAGAAACATACTCATCCAAGGGATCTACTCTGACAGACTGAGGGGCTAATTGATTTACGTTTCTTCTCTTGGGAGGCATGTTCTGTAGAAGAAAGGGAGAAATGAATTAGACTGAGAGTTAAATTTGAGATCATGCTTAGAGGCATGACATGAATACTAAAAGAAGGGAAACTGTTCCTAACGCATCTTATAGCCTCCTGTACATAAATATGGCATGCAACACACCCATGCACAAGACTCTACTAGATGTGTCTTTCAGACTTCCTAGGACACTATTGAACCTGGCTTTGATACCAATGTTGTAATACCCTGAATCTGGTACCCAAAATGCTACACGGTGCTAATGACCCCGAAGGACCACAAGCTAACCCATGACTGATATTTGTAACTGGACACTACATAATATATTGTATAAATATGGAAAAAGGATGAAAGGCCATAAGTTTCAAATATCTAATAAAACATAACATCTGGAAATATGGTCCATCAATACCAAAACAAAACTGAAATAATTGTCTGAACATGCTATAATTTGGAAGCCTCTAAACTTCTAAAAAATGTGGAGATAATGGGACATGTCCCAACCTAACTCTGAAATACTGAAATAATAAAGTAATAAAATAATCATGCTATCCTCGAATAATGAGGACTTACTTCTTGTCTGGCAGCTAAACATCTGATCTACTAAGGATGCTCTAGAGCTCGTAATTCTAAACCTATGATATAAAACACCATAGCGTAAATGTGTCAGTACGATTGAATGTAATGGTATGCAAGTGAGGTAGGCTGAATGCAAGGGGTTTATATTCATGAACAATACTAACTAACTAAATAACATGAATGCAAGACATATGCATGAATACATAAACTATAACTGAGATCATGACATCCCTGAATCTGAATACTGATAACATAAGTTTTCATATAACTGATATACTATTATCTGAATGACTGTGTTTGCTAGTCCTATTTCTGATAGAACTAACTAGGCTCCATATTGAGTTGGGTGACTGTATCTGACAGTCCTGAATTCTGTAGAACTATCTGAGTTCTATTACTGAGACTAAGACTGAGACTATAACTGTGGGAAGTAGTCATCTAACCAACATACCATAAGTAAGATAATATAATTGAGTTGGTGTCTAATTTTTAACCCTAATTAGAAGGGTGTAAATACCACGCCACTAGTAAGGATAAGCTAGGAGTAATCCCTCATCTAACAGGTACTCTAAGGAGAACAGTAGGACCCTTATATAATAAGTTAATCCACCTCATTTACCCTCAACTAGCAGGTTTGATGTCTTTACCTACGCTTGCTACATAGTTCTAGAGTGCAAGAATTGCTTCTAAGAATCATACCCTCTAATAACAGGTGAGTTCCTATTCTTGGGCTCACTCGGTGTTGAATCCTACTTCCATCTAATTAGACACTAAATTAATTATACTGAACTGACTGAACTGAGTTCACTGAGTTTTGTTGACTGGCGGAATATTACTGAGATCTAATAACTGACTGAGATTACTAAGTTTTCCTGAGTCACATGACTGACTGAGTTCTATAAATCATAGCTTGACTGAGAGTATCTGGAAAACATGGTAGTAGCTCTAGGCACACAGCTAAATTATCAAGTACAATTACCTACATGACTCGATAGTATGAAAATGGTAAGACATGACACTTCTTGACACATGACCGTAGTCAACAATTTATAGTACAATCATTGGGGATTTTTATGAAGTATTCACATGCTATAAGCTTATAGATAAATAGGAATGCATGTAAACATATCATAATTTCATAAGCCTAATCTCATGAGCATTACGTCAATCCATTACAAATTATAACAATAATGTGGGAGCCATATCGAATATAAGGGAGAAATATGGATTCATCAATTTCAGTTACAAATGAGTCATAAGGCATAATTCATATTCTCTTAGACATTTTATCAAACACCTTGCATGCTTATCTTTAGGCTTAGGCATGAATATTGAAATAATACATCATGGCAATATTTTGCACTTTCAATGCAAGAACTTCAACCACATGCTAACATATTTTCATGATAGTCATTAAAGACTTCAACTTGGAAATCAAACAACAACATAAGCATGGATATAATTCAATTCATACTATGGAATCAAAAGATTATATTTCATATAGGGTTTCTTGAGCTTCATGGGTGAAAGAAACCCATGTATCAACACTTAACATACCTGGGTGGATGATTTCTTAAAGATTGGTGAAGGAAAGCTTTGACTTCTTGACTTGGAATTAAACATCTAGGGCTTCTTTTTCTTGTGAATTAATCTTTGACAGAAACCCTAATTTGGTGTTGTGGATAAATGATAAAATTATGAGCTCTATTCCGGTACAATTAGGGGTCAAAACTGGTGAAAAAAATCCAAATACCCTTTTAAAAATGGCTTAAAATCACTAATCGGAAATGGCGATGGTCCGTCGTTCCTGATTGTCGCACTTGGCTAGAACCTGCACTTTCTACCTCATCTACGACTGTTTGGGTGACAGTCCATCACTAGCCTAATGTTTCATTTGTCCTGGCCATCGCACTTGACCAGAAGCCAGGTTCACTGCCTCATCTTTGATGGCTTGAGCGATGGTCCATCCTGGCCATCGCTTTTAGGAAGTTTCGATAGTTCTCTATAAAATATCCATTACTTTTTTACTCCGATGCTGGATTTGGACAAAATTGGTTTCGTTGGAAATCTAACTCTTTTGGAGACTTGATTTGACTTAAAGAAAGTTCGGGGTATTACATTCCAAGTACTGACGCATACTCTTTATTTGAGCTATGATGTCTGATATCGTAAGTTTGAATGCTCAGGTTCCTGACTGTACTTAGCATCTTGGGCTATCAGCAGTAGTTATAGTGGTGAGTCTTTATATATCAAGGATTAATTTTATTTATTTCAGTATTTCAGAAGTCTAGTAGTTATTTCAGTTGGAGTTAGTTGGGGTTTTGTCCCATCAACTCCATAGTTAGATAGTTAGAGGCTTTCAGACTAGCATAGTCAGTTATTCAATTTTCAAATGTTATTATCAATTATGCTCAGTATTATTTCGGTATTTTAAGAACCTTATGGTTTTTTCAGATTTCTTTTGCTTATATATTTTAGTATTATACTCTGTGCTCATAGTAAGTACCAATCATGGGTTAGCTTATGGACCTTTGGGGTCGTAAGCACCATGTGACACCCAGGGTGCAGTCTTGGGGCCTTACAAATTTGGTATCAGAGCCTAAGGTTCAAAAGAGTCCTAGAAAGTCTGAAAGTCGCGTCAAGTAGAGTCTTGTGCATAGGTGTGTAGCACTCCACACTTATGGACAAGAGGCTATGAGGCATTTTGGAAAAAGTTCCCTTCTTTCAGTGTTCATATCACGTGAGTGAGCACGCGCTCAAGTTAAACTCTCTTTCTAATTGTAATACCCCATACTTTTTCCTAGTTAATTTCATCTCAAGAATGTCTAGTATTATCTTCTAAATTAAATGATGATTATTCCATGAGGAATTTTCTAGATTTTTACTTTTTGTCATGTCGAAATTCAATAAGCTTTCCATCGATATAAGATTCTCCCAAATTCGATAATCGGGTAAGAAGTTACGACTATTTCAAGTTCCCATCGTAAAACAATACCATATTAGTCAGTGGCGCACCGCACCACAAGATGAAATGGCATTTGGAAAATTCCAGTAGGGGTCTGCGGTTATGGCGCATCGCGCCAGGGCCCAAATTCAGAATTGTATATTTTCCAGTATCTCAGCTCAATTTCCCCCGCATCACGCCAAAGTTCCAGGTCACAAAGGAAGTGGCAAAGCGATGGCCCTGCATCGCGCCATCCCTTAATTTCTCAATTGTCAAAATCCAGTGACACGGCGCGATAGCGCTGCATTGCGCCAAGGGTCCAATTCAAGAAATTTTCACTGAAATTAAATGACCTGTTCAGGGTTAAAAGGGTCAATTTCCCACCCTTATTTAAGCACTTTAACACGTGATTCAGCCATTTTTCACCCAAAATATACTAGTTTCTCTCAAGTCTCTCTCAAGAACAAGCTAGGGTTTCTATTGGGGATTCGAATTCAAGAAGATTTCCTCCGTCAATCCTCATGAAATCACGAACTAAGGTATGTATAGTGTTTATTCATGGACTCTTTTTATCCATGAAGCCCAAGAATCCCTTTTCTAAATTCAAGTTTATGGATTTTCTTATGAATTTCATGATTGGGATGCTCTTGTTCATGTGGATAATGAGAAATTGAATTCTACTCCATGTTGGGTGATAAATTCTATATGGTTTAAAGTATTATAGATATAGACTCATGCAAACCTAGGACTAAACCCTTGAATGATGAGATTAGAATTGAACCATGATGTTTAATTATTGTACAATGATGTTCACATGTACCATGCCTACAATATGTTTGATTAAATGCCTAAATGAAGGAAAAATGCCTAACTGGCATGATACCATGAAATCCCCATGTATTTACAAGTTATACCTATCACATGTTTTGATGAAATGCTTCTATAAATGTATTATGGATCATGATGTTAGTTATATTTTCAAGTAAGTTATGCTTGGTCAGCTTCCTTCCATCGAGTCCTGGGGGTTACTTGTACCCGAAACATTAGTTGTCTGCCTAGAGCCATGTTATGTTTTTATGATACTCTCAGTCAAGCTATGATTCTTAGACTTCAGACAGTCTTATGACTTAGGAAATCTCCATTATCTCATGAACTCAGTCAGTTCTCAAATATTAATAGTATTTTGTCAGTCAACAGAATTCAGTAACTCAGCTCATGTTTAGTTAAGTAAATCATGTTCAGAGTCTATTCAGATGGGAGTAGGAATTACCACCGAGTGAACCCAAGGATGGGAACACACACTATCAGATGAGGGTGTGATTCTTTGAAGTTATCCTTGCATTCCAAAACTATGTAGCCAGCATAGGTTAAGACATCAACACTATTCGATGAGGGTTTATAAGGTGGATTAGCACTGTCAAATAAGGGCCCCACCATTCTCGTATAGGGGACACTATCGGATGATGGTTGCCCATAGCTTGTCTTTACCGGTGGTATGGTATTGATACCCTTCCAATTGGGGTTACAGATTGGACCCCAACTCAGCCATAATAGAGTACCAGGGGCATGTCGGTTAGATACTACTTCCCACAGTTTCATTTTACAGAATCAGGACTATCAGATATAGTCAATCAGTCTCTGTAATAGAACTCAGATAGTTCTTCAGATTTTAGGATTGTCAAATACAGTCAACTCAGATACAGTATGAAACTCAGATAGTTCCATCAGATTCAGGACTGTCAGATACAATCACTCATGTTATAAGTTATATTCAGATTCATTAATCATGTTATCACAGTATTAGTGTCAGTTGTTATGTCTCATGCATGTATTCTTATGCTCATGGTAGTTAGTTAGTTATTATAATTGTTCATGCATATGAACCCTATGCATTCAGCCTACCTCACATGCATACTAGTACATTCAAAGTACTGACATATTTACGTTATGGTGTCTTATACCATAGGTTTAGAGACACGAGCTTTAGGGCAACAGTAGATTCCAGATATCCGCAGACAGAGTTAGAAGTGAGTCCTCATCTTTTGAGGACATGATTATTTCCCTGTTATCTCAGTAATAAGTTTATTAGTTGGATTTAGTTGGGAACATATCCCATCAAATCCTTGCTCAGACTGTTCAGTCAGTTAGAGGCTTTCTAGACTATTATGTTTCAAACTTCAGTATGTTCAGTTTTTTTGGGTATTCTACTACCCCACACAGATGTTATATCATTCAGATCATGTTCAGTATTGAACATTATGGCCTTGCAATTCATGTTTTTGCATTATAAAGTATTTTATGCAGTATACAGGTACAGATATTAGTCATGGGTTAGCTTATGGTCCTTCGGGGTCATGAGCACCGTGTAGCATTCCGGGTATCAGATTTGGGGCATTACACTAATCCAACTTTTCCTTCTACTTATAGAACATTCCTTCCAAAAAGACCAATAGAGGAAGAACTGGGAACCAGCTAGCACCTCCGCTCATTCAGGAAGATTTCCTGAATAAGCACGTTTCTCATACAGTATTCAAAGCATCTTTCACCACTCTAGCTTATTCTATAGTAGCCCAAAATGAATGCCTAGGTGCTGTTCAGGCCAACCCAGTGGTCAATACTGCTATAGCTAGAATTCGGGACTTTACTCGAATGAACTTTCCTTTATTTTTAGGGTCTAAGTCTAAAGAGAACCCACAGGTATTCCTTGACATGGTGGAGAAGGTCACTGACATTATGAGGGTAACCGCTAGTGAGAGTGTTGAGTTAGATTCCTATCAGTTGTAAGATGTGGCTCATACATAGTTTAAGCAGTGGAAGGTAGATAAGGGTACAGATGCAGGGTCTATAGAATAGGAGGAGTTCATTACTGCCTTTCTAGATAGTTTCTTCCTGTTGGAGTTAAAGTAAGCTAAGGTGTTAGAATTTATCAATTTGAAGTAGGTAAACATGAGTGTAAAAGAGTATTTCCTCAAGTTTACTCAGTTATCCAGGTATGCTCCTCATGTGGTAGCTAATAACAGGTCTGAGATGAGCAAATTCATTTTTGGTGTGTCCGAAAGTATGGTCAAGAAGTGTAGGATCACAATGCTAATTAAGAAGATGGATTTGGCTAGGTTGATGGTCTATGCTCAATAGATTTAGAAGCAGAAGACTAAGGAAAAAGAGAGAGAGTACAAGAGGGCTAGAATAGGTAGCTTCAACTTTACTCAGCCTAAGTTAGAGAGTGGTAATTGTCCTCAGTTCCACCCAAAATCTTTAGTCCCAGCTTTGCCCTCAGCCACTTATCCAATTCCGGAATTCAGAAATGGTAATAAGGATAGGGTGCCAGGCTCTAAATCTTAGGGTAGTGTTAGCAGTGCTCGAACAAATCCTTTCTGCTAGAAATATGGTGAATAATCAGGGTGTCTGTGGGGCTGGTAATGATGTGTGTTTTGGGTCTGGCAAACCAGGTCATAGAATTAGAGAATATCATTAGGTAGGTTCACAAAGTTAGCATAATCGTCCCTCAGCTCAGTCCAGTCATCCGTCTCAGCAGGGTGTCGGTTCTAGTGCCACCAGTGGGCAATACGAAAATAAGCTTTATGTACTCCAGTCCTGATAATATTAGGAAAGTTCTCCTGATGTGTTCACTGGTATGTTATAAGTTTACCATTTACATCTTTATACTTTGTTAGATCCAGGAGCTTTTTTATTTTTCGTAACTCCTTATATAGCCGTCAACTTCAGAGTCAGTGTCGAAATCCTAACAGATCCTTTCTCAGTCTCTACCCCAGTGGGTAAGTCTATCATATCCCGGTGATTATACAGGAACTGTTTAGCTATGGTATCTCAGAAAGTTACTTCAGCAGACTTAGTAGAGTTAGAGATGATGGATTTTGACGTCATTCTCGACATGGATTGGCTCTATTCATGCTATACCTCAGTTGATTGCAGAAATAGAGTTGTCTATTTTCAGTTCTCAAAAGAAACTATCCTGGAATGGAGGGGTAGTACCATAGCGCTTAAGGGTCAACTTATTTTATACCTTAGAGCGAGAAAAATGATATCCAAGGGGTGTGTCTATAATTTGGTATGAGTCAAATACTCTAGTTTTGAGGCTCCTTATCTTGAGTCAATTCCAGTCACAAGTGAATTTCTATGTGTTTCCCAAAGATCTCCTCAAAGTTCCTCCTGAAAGGGAAATTGACTTTGGATCCTTATACTTAGCCTATCTCTATTCCACCATACAAAATGTCTTCAGCTGAACTTAAAGAATTAAAAGAGTAGTTGAAAGACCTCTTAGACAAAGGGTTCATCAGGCTCAACATATCCCCTTGGGGTGCATCAATTCTATTCGTGCGAAAGAAAGACGGTTCTCTTAGAATGTGTATAGACTATCGTCTGTTAGCAATGTCACCATCAAGAATAAGTACCCATTTTCTAGAATCGATGACTTATTTGACCAACTTCAGGGTGTTAGTTACTTTTCTAAGATAGACCTCAGATCCGGCTATCATCAGCTTAGAGTCAGAGAATGTGACATTCTAAAAACAACTTTCAGGACCTGTTATAGTCACTTCAAGTTTCTAGTTATGTCATTTGGTTTTACCAATGCCCCAAAAGCTTTCATGGACTTGATGAACTGTGTGTTCAAGAAGTACTTGGACATGTTTATCATAGCCTTCATCAATGATATTCTTGTCTCCTTCTGCAATGAAAATGACCACTCCTACAGTAAAAATGACCATACAGACCATTCATAATAGTGTTACAGAGTCTCAGAGCCCATCAGTTGTTCTCTAAATTCAGTAAATGCAAATTTTAGCTAAGGTCAGCAGTTTTTCTTAGTCATATTATTTCGGGTGATAGAATTAGAGTTGATATTCAAAACACCGAAGCAGTGAGAAACTGGCCTAGACCCATCCCTCTAGCAAATATCAGGAGTTTCTTGGGTTCGGCTAGCTATTACCGATGGTTTGTTGAAGGATTTTTGTCTATTGCATTCCCCATGTATAGATTGACTCAGAAGAAAGTTAAGTTTCAGTGGTCAGATTCTTGTGAGAAGAGCTTTCAGGAGTTGAAGACTCGACTCACTACAGCCCTAATTTTGACTTTACTCGATAGTTCAGATGGATTTGTTTTATTGTGATGCTTCCAGAGTTGGCTTGGGGTATGTTTTAATGCAGAGGGGTAAGGTTGTGGCCTATGCCTCGAGACAGCTTAAGTCCCATGAAAAAAATTATCCCACCCATGATCTTGAATTAGCAGTTGTTGTGTTTGCCTTATAGATTTAGAGGTACTATTTGTATGGGGTGCATGTTGATGTATTCACAGACCATAAAAGCCTGCAGTATGTGTTTTCACAGAAAAACCTAAACTTTTGTAAAATAAGGAGGTTAGAGTTGTTGAAAGACTATGACATAAGTGTCCAATATCATCTGGGAAAGGCCAATGTAGTGGAAGATGCCCTCAGTAGGTTGTCCATGGGTAATATTGCTCACGTTGAGGATGGTATTAAGAATTTATTTTAGGAAGTTCACCAGCTTATCAGACTAGGTGTCCATTTGGTTAATTTAGCTGAGGGTAGTGTATGGGTATAGAATAGTTCAAAGTCTTTATTACTGTTCAAGGTGAAAGAAAGGTAGGACAGGGATCCCAATTTAGTTAAGCTAAAAGAGTCAGTCAGAGACTAGAAAGTAGAGGTTTTCTCCTAAGGGCAGATGGTGTATTGTGTTGCCAGGGAAGGCTATGTTTGCCATGTGTGGATGGCGTAAGACAACAAATTCTTGATAAAGCGAATGGTGCACGTTACTCCATTCATCCAGGAACCACTAAGATGTATCACGACTTGTGGGAAGCCTATTAGTAGAGTGGGATGAAAAGAGAGATTCCAGAGTTTGTAGCTAAGTTCTCAACATATCAGTAGGTTAAAATTAAACATCAGAAGCATAGTGGGTCTATACAAGAGTTTAGTATTCCCACTTGGAAGTGGAAGGAAGTGAACATGGATTTCATGATGGGTTTACCTCATACTTATCATCAGCATGATTCGATTTGGTCTTTGTGGATAGGATGACTAAATC
The DNA here is from genome assembly GCF_002878395.1 of Capsicum annuum. Taxonomy (NCBI): domain Eukaryota; kingdom Viridiplantae; phylum Streptophyta; class Magnoliopsida; order Solanales; family Solanaceae; genus Capsicum; species Capsicum annuum. The sequence goes on along the minus strand of NC_061112.1, from coordinate 24,224,648 downwards.
AGCCTATTTTTTTCAAATTCATTCTTCTTATTTAGCCGAGGACTATGCTAGTCTCTATATCAGAGAGTTAGTTGGGCTACACAATGTCCCGTTGTCTATCATTTCATATAGATGTAAGTAGTTCACCTTTAACTTTTGGAAAGCCTTCTAAAAGGGTCTTAGTACTTAAGTCTACCTCAGTACAACCTTTCACCCTTAGACAGATGTTCAAGCAGAAAGGACCATTCAGAATTTAGAAGATATGCTGAGAGCGTGTGTTGTTGACTTTAAGGATAGTTGGGATGACTACTTACATTTGATTGAGTTTGCATATAATAGTAGCTATCATTCCAGTATTTAGATGGCTTTATTTGAGGATCTTTATGGGAGAAGATGTAGATCTCCCATTTTTTAGTTTGAGGTAGGTGAGTCCACAGTAATGGGGTTTGACTTGGTGTTTGATGCCTTAGAAAAGGTACAATTGATCAGGGAGAGTCTTAAGACAGCCCAAAGCCGACAGAAATCTTATGTAGATATCAGAAGGAAAGATCTTGAATTTAAGGTTGGTAATTATGTGTATTTAAAAATCTCTCCCATGAAAGAGGTGAAGAGGTTTGGTAAGAATGGGAAGCTTAGTCCCTGATATGTTGGTCCTTATAGGATTCTGAGTCATTTCAATAAGGTAGCTTATGAGCTTGAGTTGCCTGCAGAGTTAACATCAGTGCATCCACTATTCCATGTCTACTTGCTAAAGAAGTGTATAGGTGACCCAGCAGTTGTATTCCCCATAGAGAGTGTAGATGTTCAGGACAGTCTCTCTTATAAGAAAGCCCTAGACAAAATCCTTGATCGTCAGATTCGTAGACTAAGGAACAAAAAAGTTCCTTTGGTTAAAGTTCTTTGGCGGAATCAATCCGTTGAGGGAGCTACATGGGAAGTAGAGGAAGACATGTAAACCAAGTATCCTTACCTCTTCTCTGCAAACTTAGACTCAACCTAAGGTAACATCCTTTCTTATATTTACTATATTCCATACTCAGTTAGAGCATCATAACATTCTCATATCATTCATGCATTCACGAAATATTTTAGTCATGTGTCATGTCTCCAGAATTCAATCATGCTTCAGTTATTCATGTCAGTGTAAGTTTAGTTCCTCAGTTCCTCTTAGTTCAGTCAGTCTCATTTGAGGATGAATATCCTAATGGGGAGATACTATAAGACCCCGCAAATTCCTAGTCATTTCAATCCCATATAGCATGCCAAAAGTGGTTCTAGACTTAGAAAATTTCAGCTGAGTATTGATACTTAGTCTTATTTTTGGCCTCGATATTTCAATGGCATCATTTACGGTCTTTTAGGCCTTAGTTTATCAATTTTTAAATTGATTCATGATTAGAGATGTGAATAGGTCATTTTGGGTGAGTTTTAGAATTTTCGAACAGCGTTTGAGTCGTGTTTGGATAACCAAAATATCAAGCCAACGTGATCTCAATGCATCACATTGGCTATCGCGTCGACAGCATCGATACAATGTGTCGGCCATTACGTCAACACCATCGACACTACATGTCGCCTTCCACTTCACTGGGCATATTTTTCTCATTAAACTCCAAATTTCTAAGGGCAATTAGGTCCTTTCCCCTCACCCAATTCGGCCAAAATACGAAATTAAACCCTCCAAAGGGAAAAATTTACTCATTTTCTCATTAACACTCTCAAGAACAAAGACCTAGTTTCATCAAGTTCAAATCCAAGTCCCAAGAATTCACCACAATTTCAAGAAATCAATAATCAATGTATGTTAGGTGTTCGTCCTTGGGTTTCCTTCCACACTTGGAGTTTAAGAATTCTTTTTAAAACTATAAGTTTTTAGTTTCATGATTTACATAGGCAAATTGGGTTGTATTCATGTTTGTGTTGTTGTATGGGTTTCAATTCAAGATTTAATTATAAGTTTCATGAACATAAGATAGTATGTATGTTGATTGATGTAATTTCCATGTCAAAACCCTTGAAATTTTATGTTTAAGTTGTAGTCATGATGCTTATATTTTGTTCATTATTATGTGCATTAATTATGCTCCCCAAGTGTTTGATAGAATGTCCACGTTAATTGAATAGTGTAATCATGACATGTTAGCATATTTTCTCATTCATGTACAAGTTCATGACCTCCAAGTGTTTGACAAAATGTATCAGTGATTGAATTATGAACAATTGACTATTGCTATACTTTTAAGATTTGCTATGTTTTATTATTGATGCTATCAAGGTATTTCTTACCCAAAATCTAGTTTTTTAATTAGTTGCAGTAGTTATAGAATATTCCTAGTAAAGGTTAAGAACCATAGTACTCAGTAAGTTAATAGAACTCAGTGAACTCAGTCTAGTACAGTCAGTTAACACGATCAGTGTCAGTTCAGCCAAGCCTAGTGTAGTTTAGTAATCGATACAGTGTATATTCAGTTGGGAGTAGGATTCAGCACTGAGCGAACCTAGGGATAGGGCATACCTGCAAGCAGATGGTTTGACCGTTAGTAGCAATTCCTGAGTTACAGAACTACATAGCCGGTGTAGGGTAAGTACTCCTCCTGCCAGACTAGGGTTGATGTAATTATATATATATATATATATATATATATATATATATATTTGATGAGTCTTCCTGCCAAATTAGGGTTGACCCAGCATTATTTATATCCCGTGGCATGGTGCTAAAACCCTTCCAAATAGGGTCATAGATTGGACCCCAATCAGTCTATATCGGAGTATATCGGTTAGATGAATATTCCAAAGTTACAATTTTGGTTTCAGTATTTAGTAAAGAACTCAAATAGTTCTACAAAACCATGGCTATCAATTATCAGTTACTCATCCATCAAAATTCAACACTCAGTTTTAGTATAATCTCAAATACATAATATATATCTATATGCACAGTATAGCATGTTCAGTATGTTCAGTAGTTACAATTTTTTATGTACTCTCATCTAATTACTTCATGATGTTTATTCAGTCAGTTATCAGCTCATGTATATGAACCTATGTATATATTCCTTACCTCACTTAGCATACCAATATATTCTAAGTACTGACACATACTCTTTCTTTATGCTATGATGTCTTATATCATATGTTCAGATGCTTAAGTTCCTAATCGTACTTAGCAGATCAGGCTATCAGCAGCAGTTATAGTGGTTAGTCCTCATATTTCGAGGATTGAGTTTATTTATTTCAGTATTTCAGAGGTTCAGTGGTTATTTCATTCATAGTTAGTTGAGGGTTTATCCTATCAACTCAATATTCAGACAGTTAGAGACTTTCAGACTAGCATAGTTAGTTATTCAATTTTCAGTTGTTATTATTTGTAATACTCAATTTTATTTTAGTATTTTGAGAACCTTATGGCATTTTTAGATTTCTTCCGCTTATATATTTCAGTATTATATATATTGCTCATAGCAGGTACCAGGCATGGGTTAGTTTGTAGTCCTTCAGGGTCATAAGCATTGTGTGACGCCTAAGGTGCAGTCTCGGGGCGTTACAATTCTGTACAGCTTGCGTAAGAAAGTCAAGTACAAACTAGTCAATATGAATATGGTATAGTAAATTATTTATTCAAAGTCATAATATTGAATATTCTTGACAAGTATGCCGATAGTACAAGGTATTATAAACTCACAAATTAAGAATTGACAATAGTTAAATACATCAATGAATTTAGACTCCATGCTTCCGTACCTTGGCATAATGTGGATTGCATTTTTATCCCAGTCAATGTGGACAGAATATATTGAGTGTTGATTTCTTTGTAATTCAATGATAGATGTCTATATGTGTATGACTCTTATAGGTCTTCTTGTCATGATACATTTATTGTTCTTGCAATGAGAAAGCTATCAGAATTGGTACCGATGTATCTAACAAATTTTAATTTCTACGAAAAAAAGGTATTGATTTCTCCGCTCATCCCAAGTACATTGATCATGAAGAAGAAGCTTTTCTAGATGTGGTATACATGAATAATTTATTATAATAAACTTCGAAAGCTTGTAAGTTGATATTTCACATCCTTTTATTTTATTAGTTACTCTCAATACAACTAAGTAATTTACAATTTAATTTTTATTATTTATTATCAAAAAAAATATTTACGTAGGAATTGTGGAGTATTCACTGTTGCATACCCGGATTATTTTAGCAATAAAAAAGATATACCGCCTAAAGAGTTTGATGTTAAAGCTTTGCGTATCTGTTATGTTTCACTTTTATGGCACCATGGGACACAAAAGAATAAGGATGATATAGCCAGTAGTGATGAGAGTCTAAATAAGACAATGAGGCCAGAATTTTAATGTGATACTAGTAAGATAATAATTATTTCATAGACAATACAATGAATACTTTGTTTTGTTGATTTAGTTGAAACTACACAGTGATTTTGAATCTAATGTTAGAATCTTTTTTTGGATCTGATTCTTTGGACGGTGCGGTGTTTTTATTTTTTGGATCATGATCCTAATTGTATTATAAGTTTATTATCTGATGAACTACTTATAAAAATAACAATCTGTAAATATTAAATAGTTGAATATGTTTCGCAGATAAGACATATAATGTGTATATATAGTTTAATTGCCATTGCTATTGACATGTATTTGAGTAGTTGTCGTTTGTGTACACTTATATTAATACTATAACCATGAGTTCATACAAACAATATGTATATACATATATGCATATAAATATTATGCATAGTTATGTACAATACAGGTATTTATATAAATACTTATATAATTATATATTGTCAGATATAGTGTATGCTTAATTGAAGTAAATGCATAAATACTTATATGCTTATTTGAAGCAAAAGCTTAGATTTTTATATACATATGAATATTATGAATACTTATATAAAGTAAAAATGTTTATATAAATACTTATATACTGTTAGAAGCAATAACACAATTACGCATACACAGTGCTACTTAATTGAAGCAAATACTGATATATGTACATACGTAATGAATATTTACTTACAAACATACAGTACCCATATATATATATATATATATATTATAAAAAAACTGCTAAAATATGTATATGCATAATAATATATGCTTAAATAATCATGTATTATACTTACGTATAAAAATACAGATATAAATACATATGATAATATCTAAATAACTATTCTTTATGGTATATAAAAGAGATAATACATTAAAATCCCCCTAAACTTGTCACTCCGACTTACTTTAACACTTAAACTTAACACGCATTTATTGACTCCCCTTAACATCTTTAGAGTGAATTAAATTCACCCCTAATGCTGACGTGGAATTTTAAAAAAAAATGTGAATTTTTTTTTTAAATCCTACTAATATTATATATATATATATATATGTATATATATAATAGAAAAAAATACTCCCTCCTTCTTCACCCATCCCACCCGCCAACACCCCCACTCCATTCCTCCCTTCAACTGCCCCCATCTACCACCACTCATTTCATGAATTTGACAACAAAAAATAAGATTTCTTGATTTATTTTTGAATCTACAACAAAATTTCTTAAGTTCTAAAGTAATTGTTAATTTCTTGATTTGTAATTTCTTGATTTATAATTGTTGTAGATTCAACACACGTGTAAAAAAAATCCCATTGATAGTCATCTTTGATTGTGTCTTTTTTAGGATAATTTGGTAAAATAAAATTGGTACTGCATTTTTCAATGGTGGCCGATAATGGCTTTTTTCGGCGAAAATTTACTAAAAAATTTAATGTATGTGTGCAGATGTTGTTGTGTGGAGTGGACAGAGGTGGATGGGTATGTGTGCAGGTGTGGCAATGTAAGGGGTGGACGGAGTGTGTGTGCAAGTTAGGGGTGGATGGGAGGGGGGAAGGGAAGGAGGGATAGGTGGTTATGAAGAAGATGAAAAATGGGGGGTGGGGTATTTTTTTAATTTAAAATATTTTATATATTTTAAAATATGTATATAATATATATATATATATATATTTATGTTTTTATATATAAATATTAAAAAAATATTTTATTTACATGGCTATTACGCGGTTGTGATATGACGCTGATGTGGTAGCGAGTGTGATGCACTCTCCCTCATGAGAGTGGGGTGTTAGATAGTAAGGGGAAAAATTAATTCAGTTTAAAGATTTTAAGGAGGTAAATAAATAAAAACTTAGTTTAAGTGCCAAAGTTAGGGAAACAAGTTTAGGGGGGTTTTGATGCATTATCTCTATATAAAAGCATAAATATTTGAAGTAATTATTTTTATATATACAGACAATATATAAATAATTATATACAGATATGCAGATATATTCTCTATTAAAAGAAAGTACATATGAGATATTAAAAATAAAAATATATTTATAAAAAATGCAATGTATTTGACAAATTAACACATTTTAATCATGAGAAATTTGAACTAACTTCAATCATAAGTCATAACTGATAGTTTACTTCTAGAGCTGGACATAATTAAACAACCGAAAATATAAATAACTTAAATTTTATATAATTATTCAATTTGATTTTATTTTCTCCTATAAGAACGCCTATTGTGTCCAATAATATCACAAGCACTGCATGAATTTGTGCACTTAATTCCATAAAATTCTCCAGCGGACTTTTCTCTTTTACTTTTTTTGACCTTTTATGTGGGCATTTGTATTTTGATGGCAGCACAATTTTGCTTAATATGTATTCTGGTATCTCCCATATAGAGTTGTCAGGCATGGGATATCGGAATCTCATACGTATTCAACATCGATACTAACATATAAAAATCAGATCAATAATCATCAGCATCAAAATGTTTGATCTTTAAGACTGTATAAGCATGAACACACGAAATTTCATCAATATGAAATCTATGGCATGAAGATGTCTTCTTCTCTAAGAAAATAATAAAACACCTATTTGTATGTAGTACAACATAAACATAGTTTTTGTCGGTACAATCTATGATGCATATACAGTTATTATATATATATATATATATATTCAAATATAACACAAGAAAACAACAGAATCTATTCAAATGTACGTATTTAAAAAATTAGTCGAGTCCATTCAAATATACTTACCCTTATTCACATATTTTTTATCTCGTTTTTCTGGAGCAAGTCATTATATCTTTCGCAAATAGGTATGCATGTAAATGTCTCAATCTGCCGATTGTTGTGATTCCATCTATAAAACATCTTTCTAACTTCTTCTAAGAATCATATATTGAAAATTCTCTCACTTCCTTAAGATGCTTGTTTATGTTCTCTACGATGTTTTATGTAAGCATAAATTTTTGATTTATAGTTGCAGATATCCTAATCTACTTGTCAAAATCAGCCAACTACTGTTCAACCTTCTTCATTAGGCTATTGAATTCAGAAATGATATATGCTTTTGACATTGAATAAAAAACATATGATAACTTTAACATGCGACTTCCTAAAATTGGTTATAACATTTTTTCCACAGATACTAGATGCAAGCATACTGTGGATCACCATCATATATCATTGACACAACTTTTATAATGCCCTCATTCCTGTTGGACACAATGCACATAGTTGATTGTATTCCATGAGCTTCATTGAACTGCTCAAAGAACCAACTTCATACTATAGAATTTTCGAATTCAATATTCCGTAAGCAAGTAAAAATATATGTCTTGCACACCATGTGTACATGTAACATTACAGCATGTAAATCAGATAAAAAAATTATGTTCGGATAATGATTATACCTATTTAATACTATATAAACAATCTAAAAAAATTATGTTTTAAACATTTTTTTCTTTTATGTTCGCTTAATGATTATATGTATTTAATACTATATAAAAAATCTGAAAAAATATTTTCTTTTATTTTTTGTCTCAACCTTTTCTTCTTTAGCTTTTTCCTTTTTCTCCTCTTTACTTTTATTTGTTTTCTTTTTTCTTTGATTTTTTTCCTTTTCTTTTTCTAAAAGTATTTTTTCTTCATTTTTTTTCTCAACTTTTATTACTTTTCTTCTTTTTATTTTCTTCAATTTCAATGAATAAGTTATACCCCATGAGAAAAATTGACACTACCACATTGCATCTTGATTTATGAGATATTCTGTAAATCTTGCCTTAGAGATAGAATTTAGTCTAAAGACTTTCAAATAACAAGTTACGTCCCATGGGTAAGAGTTGATACCACCACATTGTGTTTTGATTTATGAGTTTCTATATAACTCTTGCCTTAGAGGCAAGATTTATTCCAAGGACCATTAAACATCAAGTTATGTATCATGGGTAAGAGTTGGCACTACCATATTATGTATTGACTTATGAGATGTTTAGGACATAGACCAAGGGCTTTCAAATAATAAGTTACGCTCCATGGTCAAAAACTAATACCACCACATTGTGTTTTAATTTTTGAGATGCTCTATAAATTTTGTTTTAGAGGCAAGGCTTAGCCCAAGGACTTTTAAACAAAAAGTTACACCTCATGGACAAGAGTTGACACTAGCATATTGTATCCTAAGTTATGAGATATTCTATAAATCAAGGACTTTCAAAAAACAAGTTACGTCTCATAAGCAAGAGTTGACCGTAATACATTCTGCCTTGATTTATTAGATGTTATATAACTCTTGTCTTAGAGGTAACACTCAGCCCAAGAAATTTTAAACAACAAGTTACGCCCTATGAGTAAGAGTTAACACTACTACATTGTGTCTTAATTTATAAGATGTTCTATAATTCTTACCTTAGAGGCAAGAGTTAGCTCAAGGATTTTCAAACAACAAGTTACACCCAATGGACAAAAGTTGACACTACCAGACTGCATTTTGATTTATGAGATGTTCTATAATCATGTATTAGAAGCAAGAGTTAGTTCAAGGACTTTCAAATAATAAGTTACTCCCCATGGGTAAGACATAACACTATCACATTGCATTTTGATTTATGAGATGTTCTATAACTCTTGTCTTAGAGGCAATACTTATCTCAAAGGACTTCCAAATAATAAGTAAAATACTTAAATTAACTTCGATGTCAAAAAAAAAGATCTTTGTTGCAGATTATCCAATTTTTTGTTCATTAGCAAAATATAATAGAAGTTGAGAAAAAAAAAAGAGAAAAAATGATTGAGAAAAAATAAAGAAAAAACTAAGATTCAAAAAAAAAAAGACTGACAAAAATGAGAAGAAAAAAAAAAAAATAAAGTAAAATAAAAAACAAATAAATTTTTTTTTTAAAAAAAAAAAGAGAAATAAAAAATAATAATGTTTGAGAAAAATGAAAAAAATAAAAATAAATGCTGAGACAAATGAATTAAAATAAGAAAAAAAAGGAAAGAAAAATAAAAAATAAGAAAGAAAAATAGAAATTGAGAGACAAATGTGCATGAAAAGGGTAAAATCATTTAAGGTGTAGAGTAGCAAAAATATATTTGTTCCATACATAAAATGAAAGTATGGCTAGTCTTTAAGGATTTTTGTATGGGGGTAAAAATATAAACACACCCATGTAACACCCCGTACTTGTAACACTCAAATATGCATTCAAAATGAGCCTTAGGACCCCTATATCAATGGTAGATCGTGTTTAGCTGTTGGGGTTGCATTGGGGGTGCTTTTAGGCATTAAAAATGGGTTGGAGCTGCAAAGAGGACCCTCCGTAAATGCTCTCCACTATGGAGGGATCATAAAACGGCACTAGAATAGGTTTGCTTTGGCCTTGCTCAGCAAAGCCAAAGCCAAGCATCAAAAGTTACTCTATTTTGATTTAATTTAAGGACATTAAGGTCTTTTCACCCTCTCAAACCGTTCTTAATCCTATATGGATGAAATTAAGGTCTTAAAACACATTACTCACTTCTCAAAATCCCCAAATCATCTTTCTTGAAGAAAGAGAAGGAAACTACCTAGGGCTGGGAATTTTAAGCTTCAAGGATCAAATTTCTCAACGTTTTCATTGTTATCAAGGTATGTGGGACTATCCTAAATCTCATGAGTGTAATTTTTCAATTTTAACAAGTCTTAAGGATATAAAATTACGTATAAGTTTTGCAAATTATTTGAAGAGCATGTATCATGAACCTATTTTGATGAAAGTATGTAATTATCATGAGGTTTTTGCATAATCTTGATTTATAATCGTGTGCATATATGATATAAATTTTAAAAAGTGATTTATGAAATTTTCCTCTCCCGTGATGAAATCTATGGTTTTAACATGTTATGAGATATTTTATTACGTGATTAACTATTGGGTTTAAGTGTTTTATCATATTTTATGGATTGACATTGTTTTATGATCCAATGAGAGCATGTTTTCTGATTTTATGAGTGTTCCATATGTTAAGTGAAAGAAATGCATGTGTTTAATGAAAGAATGGGCCACTATGTGTAAGTCTTGAAAAGAAAATGTTTTTCCTATGTTTTCTTATGCTTTTGAAATAAGAAGTCTCATGTGTTATGTAAATTGTTTGGTGGTATCTAATATGTTTTTGAATGAGAAGAGCTATGAACATGATATGGTATGATATGAGATGGATTAACATGATTGACTTGCAAGTCTGGGTATGACGATACCCAATTATGATATGCCCTTAACAAAGAAAGAAATGAACTCTTTCATAAGCATGAAGTATTATTTTAGTAAGGTTAAAAATGGTCATAAAGAGAGTTAGATGGTTATCTGAAAAAATTATGAGTTGAATGACTTGCTGAAAATCGTGATTTATAAACGCGGGATATGGTACCCTACTTTGTTATCTTGAGTACTGTTGATTCATGTCGTCCCAATTTGGAACTATGGTTAGGATCCCTAATTTATGATATTGTGCACTACCATGACATGTTGACTTGATTGGGAACTATGGCACCCTGCTTTGTGATCGTGTGTATTCCTCTTATTAATACTCCAATCTTTGTGGCAAACTTGGATTGGAAGCTTGGTCGTCGAGTCAAGGGTGGATTCCATATAGCCCGTGGGATTATAGAAAATATAGGGTGTACCATCTAGCTCAAAATTAAAGAAAAGCATTGAGTCCATGGTTCACATGCATTAATTATAGATTTTTAAATTATGCCCATGTGTTTTTACTTATATCATGCGAAATTGACTTCAAAATGCTCTCAGTTGTTTTACATGAATTATACGTTATTTTGGATTATTCTGCATACGAGTACTTGCCAAGTCTTGACCCCTTACCCTACAGGTTCTGAGGTACAGTCCCATAGCCCAGTTCAGTAGTAGACTTTCCTCAGATAGTAACAGTTGGTAAGCCTCCCTTGCTTCGGAAGGAATCCTATCTATATGTTAGTTTTGGTTGTTTTATGGTACAATCGGGACCTTGTCCTAGTTTAGATAGACTAGTTTTTTAAGTTTAGTAGAGGCTTCGTAGACTGGATTGGGGTTTTTTTTTATGGATTGTTGTCACAAAGTAGTAAATTTGATTATGGGATTTTCATGTTTTAATTTTGTCTTCCGCACTATTGTTTCATATGAATTAATCTTATGATAGTATGCTAAGAGATCTCTTAGGCCTTTGTGGTTTTTTATGCCTTTCACAGCCAGGGCCTAGGCTCGGGTCATGACAAACTTGGTATCAGAGCACGATTTAGCGCCCTAGGGTGTCTACAAAGCCTTATCGAGTAGATTCCATTTTATGTGTGAGTAGTGCGCCACACTTATAAGGGGGAAGCTACGAGGCATTTAGGAATGTTTCTCTTTTGTTCATGTTCTAGTTTGTGATATAGATTCTAAATGTTTCCTGACTCCTAGCTTTCTAAGTTTCACATCATGTCTCCCCATAGATCTGATGAGCAGAACAAATCTGTCAGGGCCTTCATCCCTGTTGATATCAATGCTGATGATGTTTGTCCTACTCATGGGATGTAGACCTGACACGACCCAAACCAGGGCCAATTCGTGTTGGGTATCTCAAGTCCAACCAGAACCTAAGACCACCCCTAATACCCCACCGTTAACCACCCTACACCCCATGTTGGATGAATTCTAAATATATAACAAGATAAAATAATAATAGTCTAAAGAAAACAAAGTAAGTCTATAACCATAACCAAACAACCCCAACAAATATCCAACCAATACTAATTTCAATGCCAATACCGATACCAATTCTAACACTAATACTAACACCGCCTATGCCCATAGTAGTCTGATAAAGTCTTTAACCAAAATTAAAGAAAATTCAGTTGGGACATGGCACCGACCATAGCAAAAACCAAAACCAAAGAAATAAAAATAATGAAAAGAAGCCCATAGTATAAAATGGAACTTTCCAGAGTATGAAAGATCACCACTTCAATCTGACTCAAAGTTGACCTCAAATCTAAATCACTGAGCAAGAGGAATGGTAGTATGATTGTTCCTGCATCGCGTGGGGATACAGTTCCCAAAGATGGTTAGCAGGGTGAATGCTAGTATGTAACTCAGGGGTAAAAATAAGATAATGTCATCATTCAAAACCAAATCAAATAACCATATGTAATCATATTTATACACACACACACATACATACATATTTATATATATATATATATATCATGTCAGGATAGGGAACAAGGTTTAGCATGCATTTAAAATATTAACCTTGATTGTGTAGCATAACCATCATAAATCCACCCATGGGCTATATGGGTCCAGTGTAACCCCCTGAACATGTCCCAGTACGTGTAGCCGCACGAACCAGAGATATCACATAATGTCGGGGAGTCCCTTGTACTCTTTGTCCTCCATGATACATATATACAAGTATAAACTTGGGGGAGTCCCATGTACCCCTCAAGTATAAGGCCACTAAAACCAACTCTCATGTCGTCAAACATGAGTTTCCAGTGTTCGTCCTTTGGACTTACACCTTCACTACTAGCTATCACAACCCTCATTATTTCCCAATTAAAACCTTTAGCACATACTCAAACCACAAATTCTAGTAGTCAATTAATAAGGCATTATAAAGTGATATCTTTATACTGACTATAGCTTGCAAGCAATGACACATTAGCCAACACCTAAGGGATTCCTATGTACCTGACCGACTCCACTATTAAAATCACTTAGGGGATTCTCATGTACCCCACAAGGTTTTCATTTCAATTTATGGCCATCAAGGTCCTTTTAAAGTCATTCATCAACCATTAAATTTTTTATGCCAAGCCTTAGTTTAAAACTAAATTCAAACTTGTGACAATATCATTCTCATTGACAATTTTACAAACAGGTTGAGGGCATGCCATTATCAAAGCCAAACTCATCAAATTTTGGGGTTCAACCATGACCCCTCAATTAAATCACCATTCCCTTTCACTCATATGTGAAAAACCAAAATAAATCACGCATAATCACAATTTAAACCATAGAAAACAATATTCAATGATATGCATTCAAACCCCATAACCTTGGCTTAAAAAAAACATTAATGTTTCATGAATAATGCCTTAAATATATTATTTTAGAAAACTAACAATGAGGTATGTGTCACATGCTGAATTACAAAGATTCACTGAGAGAAATTAATCCTTAAGTCCTTATATGACCACTTTGGAAAAACCCTAGCCAATTTTGCTTGAGAGGATTTTAAAAGAATAAGAAGGATGTTTAATCTTGTAAAGTATGAAATGGAATACCAAAAAGTGTTATAGGTACGTGGGGTATTAAGGGTTTTAAGTCAAAACTGTCTAAAGTGCCCCTAGCTAAAAGTTGTAAAAAGATCACAGGTGGTTATGAGTCGACCCCTTGACTCGTGACAATAACATACGACTCGCAGCCTTGAGTCATCACCAATTGTGTTCACCATATGACTCCATGACCCCAATCATGATAGGACCATATGACTCATATGGTTTAGTCGTATCCAAGACAAAACCTAAGGGATTGGACACTGGACAACATATGACTCAACCCTACCATTCGTAACCTATCCTCATAACTCTTAATGAGCCACTCATACTCAAAACCAAGTTAAGTCACTAAGTTACTGATTTGATTAAGGATTGTCCTAAAGACTCATTACCACACCTAATGAATCATACCACCAATTTTTTACCAAGATAAAAAACCCAACCATCACCCATTGGACACCTAATGACTAGGGTCACCTGACTCATACCATACCATACGACTTGTATGATGAGTTGTTACCAGGATAGTGAGCTCAAAGCTCAATAATATTTCTAAGGTCCAAAATCTAAGGTGTTTTATGACCCATTACAGAGTGCGTACCCCAAAGTTCACTACTCCTCCAAGGGTTCATCCAGTCCAAACTAGCCTTCCTCGAGCTCCTTGGTTTGGTGTTGACCGTACTCAGTCTCCTTAGATAGAAGTCTCAAATGTTGAGTTCCATCAATCCATCCATATGATTGCTCGGCTTGTGGCTTCTTAATCCTATCGATATGGAGATATGAGTTTTGTACCTAAGTTCTTCTAAAATCACTCAGGTTTTCCAAGTCATAAGGCTAAACCCACCCACAATTATAGGTACCAAGGTTGATAAGGACCCCTAAGGTTTCATAGATAAAATGGATAAAATATTTAGAGTCATGCATGCTAGTGTTACTGAGGGGGTAGAATTGGCGACCTATCAGATGAAGGACATAGCGAACTAGTGGTATGAGGAATGGACAGAGTTGAGAGGTAAGGGTATTGTACCTGCTATATAGGAGAATTTTTCAGAGGCTTTCCTGGATCACTTCTTTTCTCAGGAATTGAGGGAGAAAAAGGCCGGGGGATTCCTCAATCTGAAATAAGGAAAAATAAGTGTCAAAGAATATGCATTGAAATTCATCCAACTGTCCCATTATGCTCCAGAATTAGTTTACAAAAAGAGGACTCACATGAGGAAGTTCGCATCTGGTCTCTTGGATGATTTGTTATTAGAATGTAATGGGACAATGCCGAACAAAGACATAGATATCTCTAGGCTAACAGTGTATATGCAGCAGGTAGAAGAGGTCGACTAAGGTAGAGGAAAAAAAAGGCAAATGAAAAGGGCTAAGTCTACTGATCAAAATATAAGTCAGCAGTAAGGTGGTAAATGGGATAAAATAGTCTAAGAAGAAATTTTAGAGCAAAGCTCAATCTTCATCTAGTGTATCCACTCCCATAAGTTTCTTTGAACAGAGATCCCATCCTGGTAGCGAGCCATAAATTCAAGGCACTCAGTCGCAGGAAAGTATAGCTCAGTCTTTTAGGTATCATCGATGTTGTAATACTTGTGGAATAAATCATCTTGGTAGGTGCTATTATTGGGGAGGACATGTTACTCTTGCAGATAGGCAGGCCATATTTAGAGAGATAGTCCTTTAGCTAAAGAAAATATTAGGGTCGTTAAGTGCCAATCTGTATCAACAACTATACCACCTAAGGGTACTTCTTCTGCTACCAGAGGTGGTCGTAACCGCTTGTATGCCCTAGCTACTCGTCGGGACTCAAAGGCTTCACCAAATATTATTATAAGTATGCTATAGATTTTCTCCCATAATGTGTATGTGTTACTTGATCTCGGGCCTACTTTGTCTTATGTGACCCCTTATATGGTAGTCAGTTTTGGGTTTGATCTCGAAAACCTTTTTGAACCCTTCTCTATTTCTACTCTTGTTGGTGACTATATTATTGCTAGAAGAGTTTATAAATATTGTGTGGTATATGTTTTTCATTGGGATACAATGGTTGACCTCATAGAACTTGACATGGTCGATTTTGATGCTATATTGGGGATGGATTGGCTTCATTCATATTATGCTTCCTTAGATTGTAGAACCAGAAAGTTCACATTTTGTTTTCCTAATGAGACAGATACAGAATGGGAGAGATATTCTTTTTCACCTAAAGGTAGGTTCATATCTTATCTTAGGGCCTGTAAGCTCATATCCAAGGGTTTTTTGTTTTATCTTATTTAGGTCAAAGATTCTAGCACTGAGAGACCTTCCCTTCAGTCGGTTTTATAGTTACAGAATTCCCAGAAGTATGTCTTAACAATCTCCTAGGATACCTCTAAATATGGAGATAGATTTTGGCATTGATTTGTTTCCAGACACCCGACCTATTTCTATTCCTCCATACAGAATGAATCCTGCTAAATTGAAAAAGTTGAAAGATCAGTTAAAAGACCTTCTTGAAAAAGGCTTTATTCATCCTAGTATCTCTCCCTAGGGTGCTCTGATACTCTTCATATGTAAGAATGATGGCTCACCCTATATGTGCATAGATTACTATCAGTTGAACAAAGTCACTATTAAAAATAAGTACCCTCTCCCCAGAATTGATGATCTCTTTGACTAACTCCAAGGTGCTAAATATTTCTCCAAAATATACATTCGTTCAGGTTATCATCAGTTGAAGATTAGGGAGGTTGACATTCGCAAAATAGCTTTCCAAACTTGATATGGTTAATATGAATTCATGGCTATGTCCTTTGGATTGACTACTGGCCCTACAGTATTTATGGACCTCATGAATGGGGTGTTCCGTCAGTTCTTGGACCTATTTGTAAGAGTTTTCATTGATGACATCTTAATTTATTCTAAGAGTAAGGAAGACCAATAAATTACCTTCAAATCATCTTTTAGACTCTTAAAGACCATGCACTGTATGCAAAGTTTTCCAACTGTGAGTTCTAGCTTAGTGCAATAGCTTTTCAGGGGCATATTATTTCTAGTAAGAGAATTAAGGTTAACACCCCAAAGGTTGAGGTAGTGAGAAAATATCCCCGACCTACGACTCCAATCAATATCTAAAGCTTAGTGGGCTGGGTAGGGTATTATAGGAGATTTGTAAAGAGTTTGTCATCCATAGATGCTCCACTTACCAAAATGACTCAGAAGAAGGTGAAATTCTTGTGGTCTGACTTTTATGAGAATAGTTTTAAGAAATTAAAGGATAAGTTGACTATTGCATATATTTTGACCCTTTCGATGGGTACAGAGGGTTTTGTTGTGCTGTGATGCATCCTGGGTAGGACTTGGGTGTGTATTTATGCTGTGTGGTAAGGTAGTGGCTTATGTATCTAGAAAGTTAAAGGTGCATAAGAAGAACTATCCCACCAATGATTTAGAACTAGCTGTTGTGGTTTGCACTCAAAATTTGGCATCATTATCTTTATAGGGTGCATTTTGACATCTTTACTAATCATAAAAGTTTGTAGTAGATATTCACTCATAAAGAGTTAAATCTCAGGCAGAGATGGTGGTAAGAATTATTAAAGGATTATGACATGAGCCTACATTATTATTGAGGTAAGGCTAATGTAGTGGCTGACGCCCTTAGCAGGTTATCCATGGGCAGTCATTCTCATATGGATGAAGGAAAGAGGAATATGGTGAAGGATATTCATCGTCTTGCTAATTTGGGAGTTCAACTCCCAGATAGCCATTCTCATGTGGATTAAGGAAAGAGGAATATGGTGAAGGATATTCATTGTCTTGCTAATTTAGGAGTTTAACTCCTAGATTCCAAGGATAGAGAAGTGTTCGTACAGGAGAAGCTAAATCATCGCTATGCACAGAGGTTAAGGAAAAATAGACCAAAGACCCCATTTTAATACAGATCAAGGAGGATGTTGGTCAGCAAAAAGTAATGTCCTTTGAAATTTAAGGATATGGTATTTTGAGATACCAAGGTAGGTTGTGTGTGCCAAATATGGATGGGTTTCTTAAGGGGATTTTTGACGAAGCTCATACCTCCAGGTATGTTGTTCACCCTGGCTCAACAAAAATGTATCATAATCTTACGGAGATTTATTGGTGGAATAACATGAAAAAAGATGTTGCTAACTTTTACGCTAAGTGTTTGAATTGTCAACAAGTTAAGATAGAGTATTTGAGGCCAGGTGGTACCTCCTAGGACATAGTTTTTCCTTTATGGGAATGGTAGATAATTAATATGGACTTTATTATTGGACTTTTGAGGTCCCTACGACTCTATTTGGGTGATTGTGGACAGGATGACCGAGTCTTCTCACTTTTTGCCTGTGATGACTAATTACTCGGGAGATGATTTTGTGAGGTTGTATATTCAGGAAATAGTTTAATTACATGAGGCTCCAGTATCCATTATATCCGACAGAAGTACGCAGCTATCTTCTCAGTTTTGACGATCCTTTCAAAGAGGATTAGGTACCTAAGTAAACCTTACCACCACCTTCCAACCTCAAATGGATGGAAAAATGGAGCTTTCCTTAGAATATATATTGAGGGATTGCATGATTAACTTTAAGGGTAGTTGGGTGGATCACTTGCCATTGAGAGAATTTGCCTATAGCAATAGCTACCGCTCTAGTATCTAGATGGCTCCTTTTGAGGCTCCATATAGGAGAAGGTATAGGTCACTAATTAGTTGGTATGAGGTAGGTAAAACCCATTAGTTTGGATCTGACCTTGTCCATCAAGCGATGGATAAAGTAAAAGTCATTAGAGAGTGACTTAAGACAGACCAAAGTCGCCAAAAGTCCTACACCGATGTTAGAAGAGGGGAGTTAGAATTTGACGTTGATGATTGGGTATTTTTAAAGGTATCCCCTATGAAGGAAGTCATGAGATTCGAAAAGAAAGGAAAACTCATTCCGAATATAGGTCCGTATCAGATTATGAGGAGAATTAGTGGAGTTGCTTATGAATTAGTTTTCCCAAAAGTTTATGTAAGACCCCGTAAAAATCGCATGTCAAATTCAGCTCGTAAAGCTCTATGAGAGATTCCAACACTTATAAAAATTTTGCAAAGTGTTCAAGTTAAACACTTAATCTTATTTTAGACCTCTTAACTTCAGAATTTATTTGATGACCTTCTCGACCTCTATTTTTGGATTTTCAAGTTGCGTTGCGATGGGGAAAACCTCTAGCACACATTGAACACATTCCGAGCAAATTTCAGGTCAAAATTTTAGTCAAATTCAAACGATCATAACTTCTTGTATATAATTAATTGTAAGAGCTGCTATATATCAATGGAAAGGTCTTTGAGTCTTATTTCTAATGCAATTGGTTTCATCCAATTTTAACATCGTAGTAAAAGGTTATGATCAATTTACTTCATCCTTTTAGATAGTCAACAGAGGGACAGCTGCATCTTTCTCTCTTTCTTTAGAGGCATTTTGGTCATCTTCCACCCCTATATATACTCCATAACATAGAATTGTGACATTTGAGATCAAAATATACTCCTTTTGCTTAATTTCTTTTCAAGATTATCAAGAACAAGTAAGGGTTCAATTGGGGGTTTCAAGATTCAAGCCAATTTCACTGTAAATTTTCATGGAGTCTTAATCTAAGGTAAGCGTAGTATTCATCCATGGATCCCTTTCATCCACGGAGCTCAAGAATCAAGTTTTAAATCATGTATGATGAATACTTCATTGTGGTATGATTATGTTCATGTTGATGGTTGTTGTATGATTTCAAGTTGGGATCTTTATGTATTTTCATGAAGCTTTGTTAGTATGTAAGTTGAAATCTATGAACTTAGTTGCTTATGATATCTATATTGTTGCATGTTGATAATCAAGTTATTGATGATGAATGATTCCCAAGTTGGAATCTTTATGTGTTTCTATGAAACTATGATATTATATGAGTTGGAAACATGTAAACTTGGTTGTTCATGATGTAAAATTTTATGACTTCACCTCTGCCTAAATTGTGCATGTAATGTGTTTGATTAAATGTTTCAGAGAAACAAGAAACATGTATTATGTATTATTATGGTCTAAAAGATGAATTCATGTCATTAACCTTATGCTTGAATGGTTTCCATGCTATTGTTATACAATGAATATGTTGTTGGAATGCCATGATGTTAGAGTATGAAATCATGATCTTGATTATATGCATTCCTACCATGTGCAAGTTTATGATATCCATGCACTTCATGAAATTTCCCCCAACTTATTTTATTATGAATGGTTGATATTGATCATGTATCCAAGATTGTCAAGAAGTGTCAGTTTCCTTCTATCGAGTCTTGGGGATACTTGTACCCGAAAAATATAGTTGTGTGCCTAGAGCCATGTCATGTTTTCACGATATCCACAGTCAAGCCATGTTTATGGAACTCAGTCAGTCATGTGACTCGGGAAAAATGCAGTAACTCAGTATTCTTAGAAATCTCATGAACTCAGTCAACCGTAAGTAGTATTTCATCAGTCAACGGAACTCAGCAACTTATCTCAGTGTTCGTGTTCAGTGTCTATTCAAATGGGAGTAGGATTCAGCACCGAGAAAACCCAAGGATGGGAATCCATACTTCCAGATTGAGGGTGAGATTCCTCGAATCAATCCTTCCATTCCAGAACTATGTAGCCAGCATAGGTTGAGACATCAACACTATTAACGTTAGAGTTGGTGAGGCGGATACCTGCCGTTCTCTTATGGGGATACTGCCAGATTTGAGGGTCACTCACAGCTTGTCTTTACCCGTAGCACGGTATTGGTACCCTTCTAATCAGGGTATTGATTGGACCCCAATTTAGCTATTGAAGCACATTCGGGGCATGTCAGTTAGATAAATTCTCCCACAGTTTTAGTGACAGAATCAGGACTGTCAGATACAGTCAACTCAGATACAGTACAAAACTCAGATAGTTCCATCAGATTCAGGACTGTCAGATACATTCATTTATGTTATCAGCTATATCAGTAATCAAAACTCACTTATCAGTCATGTTAGATATCGGTAAACCATGTTATTAGTATTCAGTTTAGGACTATCAGATACAGTCAATCAGACTAGTTCTTCATAATTAGAACTGTTAGAAACAATCATTCACTTATCAATAATATAATATCTATCTCTCAGTATTCCATAATACAGTATCAGTTCCTCACTTATTAGTGACCTAGCTATCAATATCAATAAACTCAATCATTCAGTATCTCAGTATCAGTAAACTCATGTGTCAGCATTCAGACTCAGTAGTCAATATTACTACGAGTTCAATTACAGTTATCTGTGCATGTATGTATTCTCACGTTCATATCAGTCAATATTGTTCATGCATTAAAACCCTTTGCATGTAGCCTACCTTACTCGTATACTCATTACATTTAGTCATACTGACACATTTGTGCTATGGTGTTTTCCTTTAATGTTTCATCATAGGTTCAGAGGCACGAGTTTTAAAGCTGCAGTAGCATTGAAGATTTTAGCAGTCAGTGTCAGCAGCGAGTCCTCTTTATTCGAGGATGATATGATTATTACTTTATTTATCATTTTAGTTTAGTTTTCACTTGATGGAGTTAGTTGGAGACATGTTTCTTCAACTCCTTATTCAGTATAGTTAGAGGCTTTCAGACTCAGTATGTCAGACAATTATTTCAGATTTGTGTTGGTATTATTATACTATTTTTAGACATTATTTTATCAGATGTTTATTTAGATTTGAACCTTATGGACTTACTGTATTATATTTCTGCATATTTTACAATATAGTTATTCAGTGTTCAGGTACAGATATCAGTCATGGGTTAGATTGTTGTCCTTCGGGGTCATGGGCACCATGTAGCATTTTGGTTTAGAAGATTGGGGCGTTACAAACTTGGTATCAGAGCCTAAGGTTCAACAGTATCCTAGGAAGTCTGAAAGCCACATCTAGTAGAGTCTTGTATATCGGTGTGTTGTGCACCACACTAATGTACAAAAGGCTATGAGATGTTTCAGGAACAGTTTCCCTTCTTTTATGTTTTAAATCGTGCTATAGAAAGGTTTCCTAAGAAACTCATGTAGATTCAACTCATGCTTCCCTCATGTCAACTTTACCTTACTTTTAAAGTAATATAAATGGTGAAGCTCAAGTCCTAAAGATAGGGCTTTCTAAGACAGTACCTACAGTCAGTTATGGGATTTTCCACATACTCGAACAGCATCCCATTCATGATTATGAGAACTCACTCTTGAACCCAAGGGTTTAACAGTAATAGAATTGGGATAATTTTATCTAGACTGATCAGAGTATGTATTCATGGGGATACTAGTGCCATAATGAATTAGCAGGTTTGAATAGTAAAAAATAGAAATTTTATTTTATTAACTTGAAATTAGGCATTAATGTATGCATGCGATATTAGTAGTATGTGAGGAAATAGAAGAAGATGATGTGTTTGGGAAGTCAAGCATGTGTCGCTCAAGGTGTAGGTATATGATTATGATTACATTCCAGTTTAGAGTTTAGTATAGTGTTCACAGACATATAGTAGATCAAGTGACCAAGTCAGGCCCTAAAATTCCAGTAGTAGTGCTAGTATGCACAGAAAAGCAGTTAGGGAAGAAAATTCCCGACCCATCCTTATCTCAACATAAAGTTTCATACCTTAGTTACCATGATGCCTATGCATGCTTCACATCTTAGTTTCATGAACACAGCTTATATTTGCATGTTTTCCATAGAATCGTGTGCGTTTATAGTTCACTCAGTGTTACGAATCATGCCTCATGAACATTGAAACGCCAAACTCAGGTCATGCAACTCATGACTAATGTACACATGTCACGCTTTATAGCATACTCAGCTTCCATGACTCATGATATGCCCCTACAGATCAGATACATTTAGACTACATTATGTATATCCTCAGTTCAGACCTTATTGGTAAATCCATACTATTGATATTTTATTCCTCAAAGTTTTAGTCATGTGTCAAATTCCACCAGTATCCATTCATGCTTCAGGTCCTCCGGATTTAATCCTTCAATAAGTTCTCCTTGTGGAATAGTATAGCGATGAGAAATTTCTTAGATGAGTGAGAGTAAATGTTTCATTTTAAGAGAAGGTTGTTTCATGCTTATTTTATATGAGGGTGTAGTTATGAAGATAGGCTTGAATGTCATGTTAGTATACAAGTAAACATCTAGCAAGAGGTTGTATTTAGAAGTGGGGAAAGTTTAGAGTGTAAATGTACTTTTAGATCCCTGACTTATGCTAGTCTTCATTGTTCAACTATTAAAAACTCAGTTGCCATCTCAATTATAGTTTTAGTATCCAGTACTTAGTGATCAGTGTTCAGTCCTTAAATTCAGTACTTCAGCATCAGTCTAAACCTCAGTTACAGCGATAGTTCAGAATTAATATTCAGTAAAGGACTCAGATAGTCCTACAGAACTATGGCTTCAGTTACCAGTTACTTAGCCTCAGAATTCAGTATTTCTGTACCAACTACAGTCTGAGTTATAATGTCAGCTTCAATTCAGTAACCAGATCAGAAACTCAGTTCAACTTCAGGTTTGCTTGACCATATCATATAATTATCAGTTACTCAGTTATCAGTATTTCAATACTCTAATTTACAAACTATTTCAAAACCATTTCACACATTAGGTTGGGTCTCACATTCACAAATAATACAGACTTCAGGAATCCATGCTCAGTCACCTCATGTTACTAAGTTGTCATTACTTTCTATGCATAATACTAATACTCTATAAATTCAATCCAACTATTCAGGCCAAGTTTAGTTCAGCCTTATATGCCCTGTATTCAGCTACCAGTTATTCAGCTAATCAGATAAGTTTGTGTATTTGTGCCCTTGTGCTCAACACCTACATGAATATTTTTAGTAGTCCCAGATACAGTGCATGAGGATTAGTCACTTCATCGTAGAAGATGTTCATAGGCCTCAACTCATCTTATTGAATTCTAATTAGGATATGATTTTAGTACTTAGCTATCTTATACAGGCAAGTTCATAGAGTTTAGTTTTCCCATCTCTTCATCTTTTTGCACTAGCCGAAATCTCATAAAAGAGTGTAATCATTGTGAGATAAACCAGCTAGGTAGATGTAAGCTCATCTCAATTCATATAACATGCCTCAGTTTCAGAACCCAGATAGTCAGTCATGATTCAGTTCCTAGGTGCCTTGTGCATTGCCTCAGTTTTCCTCAATACTTTTCAGCAAAGTCAGTCCAGCTTCTTCAAGGGACATAGTGTCCCAATGAGGAGATACGCTCTAATTCCCTGAACCTTCATGACATAAACATGCTGCTCTCTTTCTCTTAGTGAGTCCAGTTTAGAGGAAGGGTTACTCATAAGTTGACTCTCTAGCTCCAAAATCTCAGCCGTACGCCATGTACTCAATGGCTCAGTTTAGTTCACGATACTCAGTCTATGTCACATGTTACAGACTCGGTTCAGATCATGATATTCAGTTCATGCATCATATTCCAGACTCAGTTACGTTCTCATATTTTCACTTAGGCATAATTGGCAATAAATCTCAAACTCATCAGTATGTTCAGTTCATGGTAACAGTCTTCCTTGAACTCATTTAGTTTCATGTTCAAATTTCAATACCAAACATGGTATCCAAATTCATGCTCATGTTTCCATTACAAGCTTGGTACTAAGTACCATTGCCTATTCAGTTATGCATTTATGTAACGGATCAGTTGTATAATTATGCATCAGATATGCATGTCCAGTATGATATAAATTCAGCTTATCAGTCATGTCAGTCATGAAATCATGTTTTATTCATTCATTTTTAGCTCATGTTCAGCTTATTATTTCCCCTCTCAGTCAGTCTCATTTGAGGATGAATGTTCCCAAGGGGGAGATATTGTAAGACCCCATAAAAATTGCATGTCAAATTCATCTCCATGAAAGAGTCCAACACTTATAAAAATTTTGCTAAGTGTTCAAGTTCAACACTTAATCTCATTTTAGACCTCTTAACTTCAGAAATTTATTTTACGACCTTCTTGACCTCCATTTTTGGATTTTCAAGTTGCGCTATGATGGGGAAAGCCCTTAGTATGCATTGGACATATTTTGGGCGCATTTTAGATCAAAATATCAGTCAGGTTCAAATGATCATAACTTTCTATATATAATTAACTGTGAGAGACGCTATATATCAATGGAAAGACCTTTGAATTTTCTTTCCAATGCAATTGGTTTCATATAATTTGAATATTGGATTAAAAGGTTATGATCAATTTACTTCAGCCTATCAGACAGTCAACAGAGTGATAGCTGCATCTTTCTCTCTTTCTTTAGAGGCATTTTGGTCATCTTCCACCCCTATATATACTCCATAACACGGGATTAATGACATTTGAGAACAGAATATACTCCTTTTCCTCAATTTTTCTCCAAGATTATCAAGAACAAGTAAGGGTTCCATTGGGGGTTTCAAGATTCAAGCTAATTTCACCGCAATTTTCACGGAGTCTTAATCTAAGGTATGCGTAGTATTCATCCATGGATCCCTTTCATCCATGGAGCTCAAGAATCAAGTTTTAAATCATGTATTATGAATACTTTGTTGTGGTATGATTATGTTCATATTGATGGTTGTTGTATGGTTTCAAGTTGGGATCTTTATGTATTTTCATGAAGCTATGTTAGTATGTAAGTTGAAATCTATGAACTTAGTTGCTTATGATGTCTATATTGTTGGATGTTGATAATCAAGTTGTTGATGATGAATGATTCCCAAGTTGGAATCTTTATGTATTTCTATGAATCTATGATATTATATGAGTTGGAAACATGTAAACTTCGTTGTTCATGATAAAAAATTTTATGAATTTACCTATGCCTAAATTGTGCATGTAAGGTGTTTGATTAAATGTTTAAGAGAAACAAGAAACATTTATTATGTATTATTATGGTCTAAAAGATGAATTCATGCCATTAACCTTATGCTTGAATGGTTTCCATGCTATTGTTGTACAATGAATATATTGTTGGAATGCCATGATGTTAGAGTATGAAATCATGATCTTGATTATATGCATTCCTACCATGTGCAAGTTTATGATATCCATGCACTTTATGAAATTTTCCCCAACTTATTTTATTATGAATGGTTAATATTGATTATGTCATCAAGATTGTCAAGAAGTGTAAGTTTCCTTCTTTCGAGTCTTGAGGGTACTTGTACCCAAAAAATATAGCTGTGTGCATAGAGCCATGTCTTGTTTTCACGATATCCACAGTCAAGCCATGTTTCATAGAACTCAGTCAGTCATGTGACTCAGGAAAAATGCAGTAACTTAGTATTCTAAGAAATCTCATGAACTCAGTCAGTCGTAAGTAGTATTCTATCAGTCAATGAAACTCAGCAACTCAGCTCAGTATTCATGTTCAGTGTCTATTCAGATGGGAGTAGGATTCAGCACTGAGTGAACCTAAGGATGGGAATCCACACTGCCAGATTGACAGTGAGATTCCTAGAAGCAATCTTTGCGTTCTAGAACTGTGTAGCCAACATAGGTTGAGACATCAACACTACTAACTTTAGAGTTGATGAGGCAGATACCCATCATTTTTTTATGGGGACACTGCCAGATTTGAGGGTCACTCACAGCTTGTCTTTACTTGTGGCACGGTATTGGCACCCTTCCAATCAGGGTACAGATTGGACCCCGATTTAGTTATTGAAGCATATTCGAGGCATGCCAGTTAGATGAATTCTCCTATAGTTTCAGTTATAGAATTAGGACTGTAAGATACAGTCAACTCAGATACACTACGAAACTTAGATAGTTCTATTAGATTCAGGACTGTCAAATATAGTCATTTATGTTATCAGTTATATCAGTTATCAAAACTCACTTATCAGTTATGTTAGATATCAATAAACCATGTTATTAGTATTCAGTCTCAGGACTATCAGATACAGTCAATCAGACCAGTTCTTCATAATCAAAACTGTCAGAAACAATCATTCACTTATCAGGAATATAATATCAGTCTCTCAGTATTTCATAATATAGTATCAGTTCTTCACTTATTAGTGACCCAGATATCAATATCAATAAACTCAATCATTCAGTATCTCAGTATCAGAAACTCATGTGTCAGCATTCAGACTCAGTAGTCAGTATCGCTACGAGTTCAGTTATAGTTAGCTATCCATGTATGTATTCTTATGTTCATATCAGTCAACATTGTTCATGCATATAAACCCTTTGCATATAGCCTACCTCACTCGTATACTCAGTACATTCAGTCGTACTGATGCATTTATGCTATGATGTTTTCTTTTAATGTTACACCATAAGTTCAGAGGCACGAGTTTCAGAGCTGCAGTAGCATTACAAATTTTAGCAGTCAGTGTCAGCAGTGAGTCCTCTTCATTCGAGAATGATATGATTATTACTTTATTTATTATTTTAGTTTAGTTTTTAGTTGATGGAGTTAGTTGGAGACATGTTCCTTCAAATCCTTATTCAGTATAGTTAGAGGCTTTCAGACTACATCATATCAGACAGTTATTTCAGATTTATGTTGGTATTTTTATACTATTTTCAGACATTATTTTATCAGATATTTATTCAGATTTGAACCTTATGGCCTTACAGTGTCATGTTTCCATATATTTTACAGTATGGTTATTTAGTGTTCAGGTACAGATATCATTCATGGGTTAGCTTGTGGTCCTTCGAGTTCATGGGCACCGTGTAGCATTTCGGTTCAGAAAATTGAAGCATTATAGTTTAGCTTCTGTCCATTCGGTATTTCATGTATCAATGCTTAATAAATATATTAGCTATCATTTACTTATGTTGCCTGTTAAGGAGATTGGTGTGAAGAATTCATTATCTTATGAAGAAGAACCCATGGCTATTTTAGATCGTAATGTTTAGAAGTTGAGGAGTAAATAGATAACTTTGGTTAAAGTGTTGTGGAAGAATCATAAAGTTGAGAAAGATAGTTGAGAGTCAGAGAATGATATTCGTGCAAGATATCCAACACTCTTTGAATCCACGGATGATGATATTGAAGGTATTAATCTTAATCTTACTCTTTTCATCCTATGTAACACTTGAAATCATGATTTACGTAGTTTGAATCTTCATTTAGGGACAAACAATCCCAAGGGGGATAATGTAACACCTTGTACTTGTAACACTTAAATAATGCATTCAAAATGAGTCATATTAGTCCTATATCAATGGTAGATCATGTTTAGTTGTTGTGGGTTACATTGGGGGTGCTTTTAGGCATTAAAAATGGATTAGCATTGCAAAAGGGACCTTATGCAAAGGCTCTACGCTGCGGAGGGATTGCAAAACACCACTAGAATGGGTTGGCTTTGGACTTACACCGTAAACCCTGAGGTTTGCTTTGGTCTTGTGCTGCAAAGCCAAAGCTAAGTATCAAAAGTTACTCTATTTTGATTTAATTTAAGGTCATTAAGGTCATTTCAACCTATCTCCAAAACCATTCCTAATCCTATATGGACAAAATTAAGGTCTTAAAATATGTTACTCACTTCTCAAAATCCCCAGATCATCTTTTCTTAATCAAGAGAAGAGAAACTACTTAGGGTTGGGAATTTTAAGCTCCAAGGGTCAAATTTCTCTATGTTTTAGTCGTTATCAAGGTATGTGGGACTATCCTAAAACTCATGGGTGTAATTTTCCATTTTAATAAGTTTTAAAGATATAAAATTACGTATATGTAAAGGATTTTAGAAATCGTTTGAAGAGAATGCACATGAGCCCATTTTGATGAAAGTATGTAATTATCATAATGTTTTTCCATAAGTTTGATTTATAATCACGTGCATATATGATATGAATTTTGAAAAGTGATTTATGAGCGCGATTTATAAAATTTTCCTCTCCCGTTATGAAATATTTGGTTTTAACATGTTATGGGTTGTTCTATTGTGTGATTAAATATTGGGTTTAAGTGTTTTACCATTATTTATGGATTAACATTATTTTGTGATCCAACGAGAGCATTTTTCTAATTTTATAAATTTTTCATGTGTTAATGAATGAAATGCATGTGTGGAATAAAATAATGGGCCACCATGTGTAAGTCTTGAAAAGATAGTGTTTTACCAAAGTTCTCATATGCTTTTGAAATCTCTTATTTGTTATGCAAATCTTTTGGTGGCCTCTAACATATTTTTGAATGAGAAGGTCTATGAATACGATATGGTATGATATGAGATTGATTAATATGATTGACTTGTAAGTCTGGGTATGATGATACCCTGTTACAGTATGCCCTTAACAAAATAATAAATGAACTCTTTCATAAACATGAAGTATGATTTTAATAAGGTTAAAATGGGCTTAAAGAGAGTTAGATGGTTACCCAAAGAAAGCACGAGTTGAAAGACTCATCTTTGGAAATCATGATTTGCTGACGCGGGATATGGTAAACCGCTTTGTGATCTTGAGTACTTTTGATTCATGTCATCCCAATTTGGGACTATGGTTAGGAGCCCTTCTTTGTGATCTTGTGAACTACCATGACGTTGACTTGATTGGGGATTATTGCATCCTTCTTTGTGATCTTATGTGTTCCCCTTACTAATACTCCAATCCTTGCAGCAAACTTGAATTGGGGGTGTGGGCACCGATTCAACGGTGTATTACATATATCCCATGGGGTTATAGAAAATATAAGGTGAACCATCTAGCTCATAATTAAAGAAAAGAGTTGATTCCATGATTCACAAGCATGAATAGAAGCTTTTTTAATTATGCCCATGAGTTTTTACTTATATTATGCTAAATTAATTTTGAAATGCTCTCAATTATTTTGCATGAATTATATATTATTTTGGATTGTTATGCATACCATTACTTTTAAAGTACTGACCTCTTACACTACAGGTTTTGAGGTACAGTCTAGTAGGCTAGCTCAGCCGAAGATTTTCCTCAGATAGTCACGAAGTAGTAAATTTGATTATGGTATTTCCATGTTTTCAGTTTATCTTCCTCACTTTTGTTTCATATGGATTATTCTTATGATAGTATGCTAAGGGGTCTCTTAGGCCATTGTGGTTTGGGATGCCTGTCGCGTACAGGGCCTCAGCTCAGGTTGTGACAACTCACTATGAGGTTCATCTTATGTTATTTCCTGAAATGGACCTTGAATGTTTAATG
The DNA here is from genome assembly GCF_002878395.1 of Capsicum annuum. Lineage (NCBI taxonomy): Eukaryota > Viridiplantae > Streptophyta > Magnoliopsida > Solanales > Solanaceae > Capsicum > Capsicum annuum. Next base: position 24,194,790 of record NC_061112.1, on the reverse strand, counting down.
GACTTATTATTTTTTAAATAAAAATAGAACACACCATAGATAAAATAATTAATTAATTACATGATATGGTTTAGGTTTTATAAAATTGTCCTACATAGTTACTTGTTAGTTATAAAACTAAAACACCCTAAGTTTTGACCCTTAGAAATTTCTTGAGTTCTGAATTCTCTGGGAACCATACGACTCAAGAATACTAGTGTATGTTATGATAATTAATTAGGAGTCCAAGTTGTATGATAAACAGTGTGTTTTAGGTCATTTTCTATCCAAGGTATGACAAGACACCATACAAGTCATATGGAGATGGTACAAGAGAGTAGGGCCAATCGTAGGTTAAACAGTGTGCAATCTTTATCATGTACTGCTTAGGGTACGACTATAGGGTACCAATCATATGATGTTGATATGAGCTAGGACATGAATTCGTATGATGGACAGAATTGTAGTCCAACTTTTTGCCTAGGGTACGAGTTAGGGGTACTACTCGTATGATTGGATACGAGTAAGGGGTACAAACCATACCCACCTACGTTATTTTTATAGCTTTTAAGCTGAAAGTATTATATACATTTGCCACCCCAAACCCTTAAGACCCCATGTCGTATAATATATTTTGGCCTCTCATTACTCACGTAAGAAGATCAAAACACTCTTAAATCTCTCTCAAACTCTTGGTTTAAAAAGAGGCTAAGGTTTCCTCAAGGTGGTTAATTAAGGCTCTCAAAGGTGGTTTCTCTCTTTCTTATTTGGTATCTAAGGCATGTTACTCCTCCCTCATTGTTAGTTCAACTAAAATAATGATTTAATGAATGGTTTTCAAGGCATGATTGAGATATTGTTTTGTGTTTTGAAATATATGTTGGGGGGTTTGGTTGTTCTTGGTTGGATAATGTTTTCTCATGTCTTTCTTATGGTTTTTATGTTATAATTATGGTTTAACATAATGTTGCAGGTAATGGTCAATTGGTGCTTGGTTTTTGTTTCGGAAACTATATGCACTCAACATGTTTATTAAAATGCCAATGAGAATGCTTCTATCACATAGTTTGACTATTATTGTAATCCTTGCATTGTATAAAAAGGTAACGGAACCTAAATTAGTTTGAATGGTTTTAAATGGATTGGAAAGGCCTTGGTGTCCATGGCTTTGGTTTAATTGAAAAACTTGTGGGGTACATGGGAATCCCCTTAAGTGTTGGCTAGTAACATTACTTGCAAGCTATAGTCGGTATGATGATACTACTTCATAATGCCTTGGCACTTAACCTCTAGAATTGATGGTTTGGTTATGTGCTAAATGTTTTAATTGGGCAATAATGGCGGGATGTGATAGCTAACTGTGAAGGTGTGAGTCTGATGGACAGACACTGAAAACTCATGTTTACCGATATGAGGGTTGGTCATGGTGACCATATATTTGTGGGGTACACGAGAATCCCCTAAGTTTATACTTGTATATATATATCATGGAGGTCGAAGGGTACACGGGAATCCCCGGCCCCTATTATAATTCCGATTCGTGTGGCTACACACACTGGGGCTCGTTCAGGGGATAACACTGAACACATATAGCCCATGGGTGGTTCTAGGATGGTTAAGCTACACAAACCTAGGTTAAAGTTTTTAAATGGATGTTAAATCCGATTTCCTTCCCTGACATGGTATATTTATATGTATGTATGTAATTGCATATGACTATTTACTTTTATTTGAACAATGGCATTATTTTATCCGTATTCCTGAGTACATGCTAGCCTTCACCTCTAACCCATCTTCGGACGTTGAATCCCCACACGATGCAGGAACCGGCCATACTACTCCTCCTGCTCAGTGACTCAGATTTAGGGATAGCTTTGTATTGGATTGAAGTATTGATCTTCCATACTTTGAAAGACTCTATTTATGTTATGGACTTCTCTACATACTTTTTTTTATTTCTTGGACTTTGGTTTTAGCTATGGTCGGGAGCATTTCTCGATCGGATATTGTTTTGATTTTGGATAGAGGCTTTGTGTGACTACTTTGGGCATGGGCAGTGTCGATATTGGTGTCAGCCTTGACATTGGTATTGGCATTGGCCTGACATAGGTTGGATAGGTTTATAAACTTTGATTAATGTATTTAATTTATGATTGTTCTATCTTTTTATATGTTTGAAATTCATCTGACATAGGGTATAGGGAAGTTGTGGATGGGGGTATACCCCGAGAAATTTGTCGTTGAAATTTTGTGCGTAAACGTGTTGGGTTCTATCTTCTAGAATGAATTATAAATTTTTCATACAGAATGTCTTATATTATGACCTACCATTGCGTAGAGTATCAAATAATATTTCCAACGATATGTGGATCATCCAAAACGGACACCCGACCGACGAGTTATGAACATTTTGATCGAATCGTGAATAGTAGTGAACAGTAAAATGTGCAGGAAAAAGTACTGAGGCCTGGCGTATTTTTTCTCAAACTTTAAACGATCATAAATCCTTGTACATAATGCTCTAGGTGATCTACTATATATCAACGGAAATCTCTACGAGTCCTCTTTCCAATAAAATTGGTTTCATCCAATTTGTCTATCGGACCAAAAAGTTATGGTCAATCTACTTCAGCCTACCAAACCAAATTTTTGGGTCAACTTCAAACGATCATAACTCCTTGTACACAATGATCTGGATGAGATACTATATATCAACGGAAATATATGATAGTCCTCTTTCTAATGAAATTATTTTCATCTAATTTGGATATCGGAGTAAAACGTTATGGTTGATCTACTTCAGACTATCAAAACAGTCCACCAAAGGACAGATTCGAGAATTATTTGATTTTTAGGGGCGTTTTGGTCATTTCCCCACCTAAAATCCATCCAAACTCTATATTAAAGCCTATTAGAAGCATTATATGTTATATTTCATCAAATTCCCTTAAAAGGAAAACCCTAAGCTCCTACATCCAACTTCAAGAACCTCCAAAGTTCACCATTAATTCTGCAAATTTATTCAAGATTTTAAGTTCCTAGTTCAAGAACTTCAAGAACCTCCAAAGTTCACCATTAATTCTGAAAATTTATTCAAGATTCCAAGTTCCTAGTTTAAGAACTCCAAGAACCATCATTCAAAGGCACGATTAACATCTCAAAAATGAGTATCGATCTAAAGTTCATCATTCAAGGTATGTGGGGTTTTTCAACAAGAACTCTCTTTCGTTCTTGTGCCCAAAAGTAATTTTCTTTACAAAGGCATGATTTTTATTTGATTTTTACGAATTTGAAGCATGAACCCATATCTTATGATGATTATTATGAAATCTTGATGTTTATGATTTTGAAAGATGAATTTACATGTGTGGATATATAAAGCATGAATCTTGAATGATATTTATCATGATTTTGATATTCGGGTCGTGAATTCCCATTGAAAATTGTGTTTTTTTAGAAAGTGTGTGTTATAAGCATGTTGATGTTGAATATTTGAGACATTTTGAATGATTTAACCTTTTGGTCTTAATGGAGTTGTTTTGAACTCGAGTGTGAAAGAAATCCACAACGTGGTTAATTTTGATAGATGGAAAGCATGATGGCTCCCGATGTATATTTATATATTACTAAAATTATTTTGTTATGGATTGTCTTTGAAATGATCTAAGCTAAGTTCGGGAGAAATCTTTAGCACCGAGTGGGAGGTATAAAGCGACCTTACTTCCCTAGAACTACGTGCCCCCGTAGGAGTGAGCCTAAGGTTAATTTATATAGTGATCACTAGTTTTGTGTGGATTTGATATTGATAGTCCTACTCCGATGGAAAGGATAGGACGGCTCTCCCCAACGTGGGTTGTAAGTTGGACTCCATATAGCTCACATGGTTTATGTCGGTTATAGGATCTCCCAGTATGTGTGTGTTTCCTTGTGTCTATGGTGAATGCTGAAGTGATGTGAATGTGGAATTATTAAAGTTATTCTTTTGAAAGATTTAAATGATATTTACATTATGAGAATTGATATTCTTGATGAACTGAAAGTGATTGACAAATTATATGATGACTCACATGTGTTATTGTACTTATTTCATCCTCTCATGATTATGATGATTTTCTTCGGGCTATGTGAGTCTTTCATACATCTTGCATATTTCTTATAAATATTTATGATGATGATATTTATACAACTGCATACACCCCCATATACTCAGTTCCTTTCCATGGTACTAACCCACATCTTCGGATGTGAGCTGCATTTTCTCAGAATGTAGGTTCAGGTGCTCAGTTCCAGGTTCGACAGTGATTCTTCGGGCATGCTATTCTACATCCTCTGTTGTGGTGAGTCATCATGTTCTGAGGACGTGATGTCTGATGTTGGTTTCACGAAATCGTTTACAGTTTATAACTGAGTACGAGTTAGTTGGTGCATGTCTCAATGGCTCGTTGGTTTTATTGATTTTCTTAGAGGCTTGTCAAACTAGTATAGATGTTGGGAGTTGACTAATAAGTCGTATTTTGTAATCTTTCTGAAATTCTTTTATTCTTGGATGATGATTACTCTGTTGATATTTGAGGGTTATTTATGGAAACCCTATTGATTTGTGTTGAACTTAATAAAAATGGCTCGAAGGGTTAGCTTGGGGCTACTCATTGCCTCAAGCACCGTGTGACGCTTCGGGACCCATTTTTTGGGGCGTTACAAAGATCCTTGGGGTTTTCTAGATGAAATGGAGTAGATTTTTTGAATTATGCATGACACAAATATAGAAGGCGTGGAGTCTGCTGGTTACCAACTGAAAGATGTGGCATACTAGTGCTATGAGGAATGGGATCAATCAAAGGGTTACGATGATAAGTTAGCTCTAGGGAGGATTTCTCTAATGCTTTCCTAGACCGCTTATTTCTTTATGAGTTGATGAAAGCAAAGGCTGCGGAGTTTGTTAATCTAAGACACGGAAAGATGTCAGCCAAGGAGTATGCCTTGAAGTTTCCCTAGTTATCTCGGTATGCTCCAAAGATGTTTCTAGCATAAGGTATTGATGAATTCCAAGAAATAGCTCCTTTTAGATGATGATATGGTCATTGTCAAGATATAGTAATCCAACTAAGGTTGGGGTTGAATCCCAAGGGAGCAAATGGCTTTGCAATTATCAGCAGTTATAGTCTACGGGCAGTACTAGAAAATAAATAGGGGAATTTGTTTGTAGTAGTTTCTAGCAAGTAACAATATTAACTTTGGTTGAAATCAGTTATAGGTGAACACTAAGATTGTTTTCTCCTTGGCTTCTCAACTCTGTAGGCTTATCATGCTATGTTTAAACAAACCAATACCTTGCATGCAGAATCGATAAGTTATATACCTTCTACAATCTTTTAGATGAGTATAAGGATTTCATCCTTTACCTTTTGAGTCTCAGGATGTCGTTTAATGCAATGCATGCCATGGATATTTGTTCAATTCAACAATCACACTTCCCCTACCTCATCAATCAGCCAGGGTATGCATAACCCTAGCTATGGGTTTTAAGCCTCTCATACATGTAAAGAAATCAATAACATTCATATTTGACAGCAAAGATGAAATCACAATAATAAGATGAATAAAAACCCACAACTGTAAACTGAATAATCAATCAAAGTCAATACAAGGAAATCCCAACATCAAAGATGGATCTTGAAATCAAGATATGTTTCTAATTGTTAAAAGTGTGTAAAATTTACTCAAAAGTACATAGGTGGTATTTATAGTACATGAGAAAACCCTGAAAACTAAGCCCGAACAAAATAGGAGAAAACAAGGTCGGTGGCCACCTGCTCCCTGCCCCTGGATCTGGCAGGGTGCAGGTACTACCTTTGGCCCAAGCATAAGGCGCAAGTAGCAGGATAAAAAATCCTACAATGTCCAGCTCTCAAGATTTTGACTTTCTGGCACCCACTTTGTGTACATGCGGTGTGTAGGTACAACTTGCGACCACGTGTTGACTTGGGAGGTACTGGGAGTCATTTTTTCAGCTCTTCTTCGACCCTCGAACTTGCATTGATCACGATTAAGCTAGAAACATCCCACAAAATCATAATCACTCCAAAAGTGACCAAAAACACCTTTTTCATCATTTTCATTAACTTATCATCCAAAACTTGGTTTTCTTCAAAACATACCCAAAACAGATCAAATATAACAAAAAGGCCTCAAAAACTTGTATTTTTTCCTTGTTTTAAGTGTCGAAAGTGTTATATTTCTATAGCACATCAACACCCTCAACTTATAATGTTTACATGTCCTCAGGCAACAAAAACAAAACAAAACCATAACGATGCTTAACTAGGAGAACTAAGTTATTCAAGGCAGTCAATCATCATATTAAGTTCAAATCATAACACCTCCTCCTACACTTCTTTTAAAAACCAAATGTTTATGAACATGAAGTACATCAGCGTAATACAATAGGATCAATATATGACAATTCCATTAGTAACAGATAACCACTCATATGTACAAATCACACTATCCAGAATAAGGAAATAGCTAGCAACATGACTCAAGTGCCCTCACAACAAGGATGTACCCCTTACTCATATATGAAATCAAGCATGTCAATGCAGGGATGATCAAGAGACACTCACGCTCAACAAAGAAGTTCCAATCAATGCATGTCAAATACCATAGGCTTTTCTTATTTTCTTTACCTTAGAATTCAAATAGTCAAGTTAGGATCACTATAGGTCTTTTCTCGGCTTATAATGTAGACTTGAGGGGCTGGTATGATATATATGGACATTTAAAGTGACTAAGCCTCCTTGGCACTACACTAACTTTAGGGTTTCACTTACTAGCCAATTCTTTTTATTTCTCCCTTATTTCTCACTTTTATCCTTTTATTACACATTCATGTTGGGTGTGGTGTTTTATTATTTTATTTTTATTTTTTTGAATGATACCATACCCAGCCCTACTAACTTTTTCTTACTTTACCCTTCTGCATACCCATTTTACACTACACAACTCTATGATAGCCACCCATAACTTAGGCATTTTGCCTATTTTATGGTGCATACTGTCTAAGGAGGAACAGGGCCAAAATACGTAAATTGTAATATAAATGGGAAGGTGAATGGTAAAAACAAAAAAAAATTAGGCTTTAAGGCTCAAAATAGGGATCAAGGGACACAATTTGCACATGGAAGATCATTTTGGCTAAAAGTGGACAAAACTCAAAAATGGCCTATAATCCTTTCCTAACTATCCATCAATCTAGGCAAGACTAACCAAGCAAGTTCTGAATTAGACATACAAAGGAAACTAGGTAGTATCTCACACGCATATAGCACAGAGTGAATTTTACTAACTACTACCTATCCAATTCATGCAATTATCAGCAAATGGTTATCATGTCCCTAATACTAATGCCATAACAAGATCCACAAAGTTCACACATATATACATCTACACTGTTCTAAGAACTCAAAATTTTGGAAGGGTATCAAAAGTTAGTTAAAATATGACTACTGCCCTAAATAGTCAAAATCTCCTAATTTCTCAAAACATCACGAAACAAAACATAATATGCCTAAATATGCAGCTCTTCTAGGAGCAAGACTCCAGGAAAAAGAGGCATGGCAATAAAAACCCCAAAAGGACATCAAGACCCACAAGTAGCCCACCCCCAAATGAAAAATTTACATTATCCCCAATAGATCAAACCAAAATGAGAGGGTTAGGAATATACTTGTGGCACTATAGGTGCAAAGATCCAATGTCAAACACGCAATATGAAGACAAACAACAAAATACCTTGGGTTGCCTCCCAAGAAGCACTTGATTTACTATCACAAAACAAATCAGCTCCTTTGGCTACTCAGATTTCACCAAGGTCCATCTCTGTACATACTCTAACTTTTTCCAGGTTTCCCATGTAGTGTTTCACACGTTTTCCGTTCACCTTAAATACAACATCACCATCACGCTTTACCTCAATAGAACCATATGGGAACACCTTAAACACAATGAATTTGTAGGCCCATATTGACTTTACCTTGCCAGGAAACAAGCATAGTCTCGAATTGTATAGCCAAACCAAAATACCAGGTTTGAACATCCTCTTCTCAATCTTATTATTGCGGTACAACTTCATTATTTTTTTGTATATTTTTGAGATTTCATAACCACGGAGTCAAAATTCTTCCAACTCATTTACCTTGCTCATCCTCAAGTTTGTTGCATCATGCCAATGAAAATTCAGCATTTTCAATGCCTAAAGTGTCCTGTGCTCCAGCTCAATCGGTAAATATCATGCTTTTCCATATACAATATGATATAGAGGTGAACCTATAGGAGTCATATAAGATGTCCGGTAGGCCCACAATGCATTATCAAGTTTTTTGGTCAGTCAGTCTTCTTGGCATTTACAGTCTTCGCCAAGATGGACTTTATCTCTTTATTGGATACTTTTACCTGCCCGCTAGTCGGTGGATGGTAAGGTATTTCCACCTTATGTATTACACCATATCTATCAAATAGGGACTTAAACAATTTATTACAGAGGTGAGAACCACCATTACTAATGATTGCAAGTGGAGTACTAAATCTAGAAAAAATGTTTCTCTTTAGAAAAATAGTGACACTTTTCCCTTTGTTATTTGGAAGTGTGACTGCCTCCACCAATTTAGATACATATTAGATAGTTACCAGAATATGCCTCATAACATAGGATCTCACGAACGAACCCATGAAATTTATTCCCCACACATCAAATAGCTCCAACTCCAAGATAGGTGTCATGGGGAGTTCATGTCACCGAGAAATATTGCCTTGACACTGACATTGGTCACAGGCCTATGCAAAATCATGAGCATCCTTATAAATTTAGGCTAGTAAAACCCACATTGTAGAATCTTATAGGATGTCTAAATACCACTATGATGACCCCAAAACCCACATTGTAGAATCTTATAGGATGTCAAAATACCACTATGATGACCCCAAAATAGTGATGAATGACAAGCCTCTAGAATGTTCATCATCTCCATCTGTGTATACATCTTTGAATTACTTCGTCGGTATAAACCCTGAATAGATATGGCTCATCCCAAAAGAATTTCCTTACCTCATGTATAAACTTTCGTTGTTGCTGGAAGGATAAATCTTTAGGAATGAGGTCACTTTCCAAGTAGTTGAAAAAATTAGCAAACCAGGGGATCAAATCATAAGACACAGTTAGAACATGTTCATCTGGAAAATAATCATCTATCTCATGATCATCTCCTAATTTCTAAATTGTCTTTTTCTCAAGCCTATATAGGTGGTTCACGACTTTATTCTCCTTTCCTTTGTGGTTCTTGACCATGAAGTCAAACTCTTACAGCAACAGTACCCAATGAATCAGTTGAGGTTTGGCATCTTTATTCGTCATTAAGTACCACAATTTTGCATGGTTAGTATAAACTATCACTTTGGTCCCAATTAAGTAGGACCAAAACTTCTCAAAAGCAAAAACCACTACAAGTAGCTCCTTCTCTATAATAGTATATTTTTTCTATGTGGGATTTAGAGCTTTACTGGAATAATAGATGGGATGGAAGATCTTTTCTCTTTCTTGGCCTAGGACAACACCCAAGGCCACACCACTTGCATTGTACATCACCTCAAAAGAAGCATACCAATCTGGTGACATAATAATAGGCACCGAAATCAATAGCTCCTTTAGGCATTTGAAAGCCTTAAGACACTCATCATCAAACACAAACTTCACCTCCTTCTCTAAAAATCTACATAAGGGGTCTACAATTTTAGATAAGTCCTTGATGAAACTTCTATAGAAACCTTCATGACCTAAGGACCTTCATATACCTCCACCTGATATAAGGGATGTTAATTTTTTGATCACCTCTATCTTTGATTTTTCCACCTCAATGCCATACTTGGAGATCTTGTGCCCTAGAACTATACCTTCGCTTACCATAAGTGTCATTTTTCCCAAATTAACACCAAATTGCACTTTTCACATCTCTGTAGTGCACTGGATAGATGGCCTATATAATTATCAAAAGAATCTCCGACCAATGAAAAGTCATCCATGAATACATTAATCATCTCCTCCACTATATCAAAGAATATAGATATCATACATCTCTAAAAAGTGGTAGGTTCATTATAAAGTCTAAATAGCATCCTCTTGAATGCGAAGGTCCCATAGGGGAATGTAAATATAGTCTTTTATCGGTCTTCAAGACCAATCATGATTTGATTGTATCCCAAGTAACCATAAAGAAAACAATACCAACCCCTGTCGGTAAGTCTATCCAATATCTGATCATGAATGGAATTGGGAATGGTATTTTTGTGTCTATTTATTTAGCCTTCTATAGCCCATGCACACTCTCCATTCGATCACTGGCCTCATTGGTACAAACTTATTTTTTTATTTGGAACCACTGTGATTCCTCTTTTTTTGGCACATATTGCACTGGGCTAACCCACTTGTTATCTTTAATGGGAAAAGCTACCCTAGCCTCTAACCACTTTATGATCTCCTTTTTCACTACCTACTGTATAGGAGGATTCATTCATCTTTGATGCTTGATAATGGGTTGCTGTCCAACTCAATTTGTATTTTATGTGTGCATATACCCGATAGGATCCCCACAATGTCTACAATGGTCCATGTAATAGCTCTCTTTTGCTTTCATAATACAAATATCAAATCATCCACCTAGGATCCTACCAAATATACTGCAAGAATTACCGGTAAGGTATTATTGGTCCCTAAGTATACATACTACGAGTGTGGGGGAAAGACCTTTAATTCCAATACTAGTGGCTCTTTAATCTATGGTCTTGTAGGCAGTGTGACTATGTTCTTTAAGTCAAGATCGAGCTTTTTTAGGGCATACTTATAAAAGCTTGTGCCATGTAGAGCACTAACCATCTCATCATATTACACTATTCCATCACTCTCAAAGTTCATGATTATCGTGGACAATATTTCTACCCTGAATCACTCTTCCATAGGCACATCATCTGTAATCATATCATCTTCTAACTCATCTATCACTACCACAGCTCTCATGGCATCCAGCTACTAAACTATCATGCATATATTCAATACAATTTGTTTATTGTTCCACTTGAAAGTAATCTCTTCCAAGTCCATGTCAATCAACACTCTGCCAGTAGATAAGAAGGGTCTACCCAATATATTTGGTATCCACTTCACAATCTAGGATCATAAAATATGTCGGATATATGAATTATGCTACTTTTATCTCCACATCATGAATAATTCCCATCGACTCTTTGATAGATAAATTATCTACCGTAAGCCTTGCAGAGGTAGGCTTGAATCTCCTAACCCTAGCACCTTGTATATTTGTAGTGGCATGATATTTATTTCCGCTCTAGAATCACATAGATCTTGATTAACCTCATACAACACAATAGAGCACAGAATGGTCACCTTTGCTAAATTCATTAATGATGTTTTGAAGCTCTTCTCTAATCCAGTCATTATCACCTTTGCTATCGAAATCATCATTAGTATATGTCAGTTTCTCACACTCTACCTCAGGAGGTTCTTCAACAGCATTATTTTTCTTTTTAGGATTATCAATCATATGCAAATAGTAATAGTTAGGTGAAGACTCATCCCAAGTATCAATATCCATGAAGTGAAAAAGTGATGGAAGATTTGGCATATTATTATCAGGTAATACCTCTGGTCGCTTCTTCACCAAAGTAATAGAGATTTTCCCATACTGCTGCTCCAACTGCTTAATAGCAATTTTATGTGACTCAACTTTCTGGACTAATCCTGAAATTTCATCTTTAAGATCACTTCAGAAATCCACTTGTTTTTTTTTTCCTTTATCAGCCTGGTCAACATCTTTTCTATTGTAGAATTTGTCTTGAATCTTCCAGGAGAAATGTACTTATTACCAAAGATTTTAGCTACCCAATAGTGAAATTCTGCAAATAAAGCAAAAATGGCTCATGGAAGGGAGTGGGATGTGAGAGAAAGTCTTATGATCCAACTATCTCTTGTACTCTCATTATAATAGTTTCAACCATGATTCCCTCACCCTTGGGCTTGTAAATCTGCCAATTTATGATACACACATGTTGCCTCATTAGATATCACAAACTTTTGTACTTTAGAAGAATTTATAGCTGCAAATTATTTGACCAATTCACCAATTTCTATCCGTAATGATGAAATCTCCTAAGCTATAATGTCCTCATATACTCTTTGTGGACTAGAAACTCAAATGTCATAAATATTAGAACCTCTATTAACCTTCTGAGTTTTCCACCCTCAATTAGTTCACGATATCTAATCCATGATACGAACAGCTATCTCCCACCATAATCTTATAAATGCTCCTTTGAAAATATTGTCTGCCATTGCTATGGAACTGGTAGACAGGGCTCTATAGAATATTTTTGATAAGCTTGTCCCTGATATGTGGTGGTTAGGTACCATGCTAAGCCTCTTCTTAAACTGGAGCCATGCCTCATACATAGACTCTAATTTCAGTTGCCTGAATTTATAAATCTTGTCCTTATGCTACAATACCCTGGAAGGGGGAAGAACCTATTCAAGAACTATCTGTATAGCTCCTTCTATATAGTAATACACCCTATTGGCAGCTTCTCAATCCATAAAGATGCTTCTCCAGTAAGCGATAAAGGGAATAGCCTCAATCTCAATACCTCCTGATCTACCCCTGGTATGGTATACAAAGTTCATATTCCAATAAAATTTTCTAGGTGCATATTTACATCTCAAGATATTGAATGTGACCTCAGGAGGTAAAGTTGGAGGGATAATTTAATACCCTGAGAATCCCAATCGATAGTAGAACCATGATTCAAGCTCATGAGAAATAAATCTTATTTATTTGGTAGTTTTATGATCAAGTTTTATGTGTATTAAGGCCTTAAATACGTCCTAGCTATTAGGCGAATTAAAACATCCCTTACCGATTGAATTATTGAAAAGAACATCACCATAGTCAACTTCAAATGAGCATATCTTCCATTCTATAAAGAATTTTTGATCTCATGACCTACAAAAATATAGATAGTTTAATTATCTTTCCAACGATACCAATTTCACCAAAATACAATATTAGAGTAGGAAGTTAAGGTCATTTTACTGAGAGTTGTCCGAGCTGTCCAGGAATGACGGACCGTCAAGTTAGTGATGGCCCGCCACTTTGGCCATCAAAACTGAAGCATTAAGGAAATTTTCTGGACCAAAAGTGATGGTGGAAGTGATGGTTAGTCACTAGAGTGACGGTCTGTGACTCTGATCGTCAGAATTGTCCGAGAAGGCGTTGAAGCCTCATTTTAAAGGGATTTTTGGGTCATTTTTCACCCTATTTAATACCCAACCACCCCAAATCAAAGCTCATAACTTCTTACTCATCCAAAATATCAAATTAGGATTTATTTCCAAGATCAAAACCCTTATTTCTTCTTCAATAAAAATCAATAAAAACTAAGAGAAGTCAAGAATCAAGAATCTCTCCAAGAACCTTCAAGAAAGAAGCTTCCCCAAGGTATGTAGATGTTGATTCTTGGGTTCCTTTCATCCAAGCAGATCAAGTACCCTTTTTTAAATCTCCAAGATTTATGTTTATGAATTTTTAATGATTCTTGTGAGTTGAAATTGATGTTCTTGCTATGATAGAGTTGTGATTCATGTTTGTCTACAAGAATCAAGTCTTGTCCTTAGTTTATGGTATTTGTGTGGTAAATGGATTATGTACTTGTTGTTTATGTTGAATGATCCCCAAGATGGGATATTTATATGGTTTCTATGAATCTATGATAATATATGAGTTGGAAACATGTAAATTTGGTTGTTCATGATGAGTAGTTGGGTTATTATACCTATGCCTAAGTTGTACATATGAGGTGTTTGATAGAATGTCTAAGAGACTAGAAATCAAGCATTGTAGTTAAATTGTGATCTAATAACAAATGCATGCTAAACCCTTATGAAAATAATGACTTCTAAGATATTGTTATGTGTTATGGTTGTTGATGAAATATTTGTGAAGCTAGGTCGATGGACGTATGGAATGTTGTTATATCCTCTCCCCTCCATGTATAAGAATTTGAGAACTATGAGTGTCATCAAATGCCTAAGTAAATGAATTATTCCATGATAGTAGGAAATTCCCAAATAAGTGTAAACCTATGCATGTCTAGTATTTGTTGAAGGACCTTTGTGAATAAGTGGAGATGTGATAGTAGTAAATTCCCCAATTATGAGCTCTTTGCTATATTCTAAGTTTTTAATACATGCCAAGTGATTAGCAAGTAAGTTATGACATGATAGTATGAAGTTTCCTAAGCGGTGTGATATCCAAATACATGTCAAGACTGATGTAGGTATGAAGCACTTGATGTAAGACCTCGTTGATTGGGGTATAATCTAATAGCATGTTTTCCCTAGGCTAGTATATAATGATGAAACGATATTGATGATCCTTAAATGTTGGAAGTGACCCTTTGGTGATTGTGATGATAAATAGAGGTCTATGTTTCCTATATGTTTGATGCGATGCTTTAAGGATTTTGAAGGGGAGAGTGTGTTATGATTTCTAATTACTTGGAGAGATGCTTTAATAATTGTGATGATGCATGAATGATTATGATGATGAATGAATGCTTATGTTGATGAATGAATGATTGTGATGATGAATGGATGATCGTGATGATACAAGAATGATTATGTTTTACTTTTATGTTATTGAGTCCTGGGGGTATTTATACCCAACAATAAAGCTGTTATCTAGAGCTCGTGTCAGTTTTGCGATAATTCCAATCGAGCCACAATTCTCAGAAATCAGTGATCTACAGAACTCTGTATCCTCAGACAAGTGCCGAGCATAAGAAAACTCAGTAATCTCAGAAATATCTGTAATTACTATATTGCTAGTAATCTAGCGCCAGTCCTATAAATCAGCTCAGATCTAATATTATTCAAATGATTCAATTCTAATCTTAGAAGTGATTTGAGTAATCTATTCAAGCTCTGTATCTTCAGTTAGATACCATGATTTGATACCTTTTTTTTTCAGATACGGAACTAAGTAATCTCAGCATAACTCATCAGATCTCTTGAGAAACATGATCAATATCAGATTCAGCTCAGTCTAAGTTCAGTTAAGAATCAGATCAGTGTCTTTGAGTTGGGAGTAGGATTCAACACTGAGAGAGCTCAAAGATGGGAACTCACCTACTAGTAGAGGGTGTGATTCTTAGAAGCAATCCTTGCACTCCCAACCTATATAACTAGTGTAGGTTGAGACATCATACCTGCTAGTTGAGGGTAGATGAGGTAGCTTGACCTATTAGATGAGGGATCCACCATTCACATTTGAGTACCTGATAGATGAGGGTCAAATAAAGTTATCTTTACCAGTGGCACGGTACTAACACCCTTCCAACTGGGGCACAGGTTGGACCCCGACTTAGCTAGGCAGGGTATATCGGTTACAAGACTACTTCCCATAGTCTTAGTTTCAGAATCAGTCTTAGACTTCAAGAAAGAGCTCAGTTTAGTGTACAGAATACAAGGCTGTTAGATACAGGCCATTAAGTATGATTATCTGTAAATTCGAAGATCTGCTGCTAAATAGGCCAATCTCAAAATCAGTTATCATATCTTAATATTAGCTATCAAGTGGTATTATTATCCACAGATTCAGAGACTATATGCTAGATAGGGTTGATCTCAGTTTCAGTCAATCATTCTTATTATTAGCAGATTTGGAGACAACCTATTAGCTAGGGTTGCTATCAGTTTCAGAAGCTTCAGATACTCGTAGTCTCAGTATGTCTAGAAATTTTAGAATTTTAGTATATTCAGTATTAATTACTAGAGTTATTCCGAGTATGCTCAATGATAGTATGCCTAGTATGTTCAGTAATTACAGATTCTTTATGTATGCTAATCCAGCTCTTGCATATTATTCGATTAAGTTATGCTTATGCATAAGGCCTTGCATTTAGCCTTACCTTGTCTACATACTCGGTACATTTTTGTACTGACGCATTTGCGCTATGGTGTTTTATTTGACACCATAGGTTCAGAGGCACAGGATCCAGAGTATCCCCATCAGTTCAGTCCCAGTCAGCAGCAGTAGCAGTGAGTCCTCTTCTTTCGAGGACGAATCTCAGTTTACTATTATTTCATCAGATTTTGTTTATATTTTCAGTTGACAAAGTTTGTTGGGGACATGTCCCATCAACTCCACAGTTCAGACATTTTAGAGGCTTTTCAGATGAATATTGATGTATTAGTATTCAGTTTTTAGTTTTGAGTATGTGCAAATGGATTGAACCTTATGGCCAGTTTCTGCATTTATTTCAAATATTATGTAGTGTACAAGTACAGATATCAGTAAAGGGTTAGGTTGTGGTCCTTCAGATCCATAAGCACTGTGTGATGTCTCGAGATGGGATCTCGGGGCATTAAAGATAATCTCTCCGATATTAGTCGGCTCATCATATCCCAGATCTTTCTCATCATCAACATATGTCTCAACAAATTGGTATGCTAGGATCACTTGAGGTCAACTTTTATTTTAATTTCAATCGAGTGCTGCTTGTTGATCTATTGTCTATCTATCAACACTACCCTAAACTTCTTCTTCAGGGAGAATGTCCCTCTTTGGCTCTAACATCCTACTATGTTATTTTAGGATCTTCTTTGAAATTAGTGGGAGCAAGTGATTGCCTCTACTCCTTATGCTAGGCATAAACCGGCGTATGCCCAACTAAGAATAAAATAGAAAAAACCCAATAATTGCAATGACTTTAATTATCAAATCAACATGTGTTCCTCAGCAATGGACCCAATTTCTTGATGGCGTCCAAGCAACACCACCTTTTAGATAATGATACAATTGTTATCAAGATATAGTAACCCAACTAAGGTTTGGGTCAAATTTCCAAGGGAACACATGGCTTTGTAGTTATCGGTAGTTGAAGTCTACAGGTAATACTGGAAAGTAAATAGGGGGATTTCCTTGTAGTAGTTTTGAAAAAGTAACGATATTAACTTTGGTTGAAATAAGTTATAGATGAACACTAAGATTGTGTTCCCCCTAGCTTCTCAACAATGTAGTCTAATCACGCTATGTTGAACCAACCCAATACCTTGCATACAAAATCCATAAGCTATGTACCTTCCATACTCTTTTGGACGAGTAGAAGGATTTCTCTCTTTACCTTTTGAATCTTAGGATGTTGCTTTACTAACCCTTATCTCGCTCCCAGTTAACTATTACCTTTTGAGACTCTAATTATTAAATGAAAGTTAACGGTCTTTCAAAATATTCCATAGTTTTTCAATTGATCGATAATTAACTCCTAAATTATTGTTGTCATTATTTTTTCCTAGTCACTACTCCTCTTTTGGAGTAAATAGCAATATCTAGGTAGGATACTAACATTTGTAACCTCTAAGGCAACTATTATAACAATGGTAATGTAATGCATGCCATGGGTATTGGTTCAATTAAACTATCACACTTCCCCTACTTCATCAATCAACCAGGGTTTGCACAACCCTAGCTATGGGTTTTTAGCCACTCATACTTATTAAGAAATCAATGACGTTCATTTTTGATGGCAAAGATAAAATCATAATAATAAGATGAATGAAAACCCACAACCGTAAAATGAATAATTAATCAAAGTCAATACAAGGAAATCCTAAGATCAAAGATGGATCTGGAAATTAAGATATATTTCTAAGTGTTAAAAGCCTGTAACCACTACTCAAAAGTACATCAGTTGTATTTATAGTACAAAAGAAAACCCTAAAAACTAAGCCTGAATAAAATAGAAGAAAATAGGGTCAGTGGTTACCTGTTCCCTATACCTGTGGCCTGGCAGGGTGCAAGTACTACTGTGGCCCTGGCAAAGGGCACAGGTAGAAGGATGAAAAATCCTGCAATGTCCAGCTCTTGGGATTTTGACTTTCTAGTGCCCATTTTGTGTACATGTAGTACGTATGTCAAACTTACAACCACATGTTGACTTAGTAGGTGTCGGGGGTCAGTTTTTCATCTCTTCTTTGACTCTCAAACATGCATTGATCACGATCAAGCTGGAAAATATCCCACATAATCATAATTGCTCCAAAAGTGACTAAAATACCTATTTCCACCATTTTCATGAACTTAGGAGGCCCAGTCAGACCCACCATATCCTCTTTACAGGTACTATTGTAGATCTTATTAGAGTTTCTGTGATAAGGAGAGGAACAGATGATTTAACTATGGTCAGCCAGGGCATATACTTAGAAACTGTCCTATTAGTAAGGTAACTTTAGGGGAGAACAAGGTTCCAGCTGCTTCATTATCATCTTCGGCACCAAAGGGTTCACCATCTAGTTTTGGCATTGGTCAGAATTGCCTCTATGCTCTTACTACCCAACAGAAGTCTGAGACATCACTTGATGTCGTAATGGTATGTTGAAACTTTTTTAACAATATGTGTACTATTTGCTTGATCTGGGGTCCACTCTCTCTTATGTGACCCTATTTGTGGCTGTGCATTTTGGTTTTGGTCCAAAGTGTATTTTGGACCCTTTTTCTATTTGTACCTCGGTAGGTGACTCTATGATTGCCAAAAGAATCTATAGAAGTGTGTGGTATTTTTTGGTCGTAAAGAAATGGTAGTGGGTTTTTTAAGTTGGATATGGTGGATTTTGATGTTATACTAGGGATGGATTGGTTTTATTTATGCTATGCAACTCTAGACTGTTGGACCCATAAAGTCATCTTTAATTTCCCTAATGAACTAATTATTGAGTGGAAGGGTGGTTCCCTAGCTCCTAAGGGAAATTTTATTTCATATCTTAGAACTCGAAGATTAATCCCCAAGGAATGTATCTATCATCTAATCTGGGTTAAAGATTCTAACTCAGAGGGTCCTTCTCTATATTTCATCCCAATGGTGAGTGAATTTCCTAAGGTCTTTCCTGATGACCTTTATAGTGTTCCTCCTGATAGGGAGATTGACTTTGGGATTGATCTTGTTCTATACACTTGTCCGATTTCTATTCTCCCATATAGAATGGCTCCAGCTGAGTAGAAGGAGCTTAAGGAGAAACTCAAGAATCGTTTAGATAAGGGTTTTATTCATCCTAGTGTATCCCAGTGGTGTGCACCGATGTTATATGTGCATAAAACAGATGGTTCTCTTTGGACGTGTTTTAATTACCGATAATTGAATTAGGTGACGGTAAAAGAACAAGTACCCTCTTCCAAGGATAGATCATTTGCTCAATCAGTTGTAGGGTGCTAAGTTTTTCTCCAAAATTGATCTTCTATCCAGGTATCATCGGCTTAAGATTAGGGTAGTAGATATCCCTAAGACTGTCTTTCGTGCCCGGTATGGCCACTTTGAGTTTTTGATTATGTCGTTTGGGTTGACCTATTACCTCGCGGCATTCATGTACTTGATGAATAGGGTCTTCCATCAGCTTTTGGATATGTTTGTCATTGTTTTCATAGATGACATTTTAGTGTACTCTAAGAGTGAGGTGGATCATATAAATCACCCTCGCATCATGTTGTAGGCCTTGAAAGAGCAGCAATAGTATGTCAAATTCTCAAAATATGAGTTTTAGTTGAGCATTGTCACTTTTCTGGGTCATATCATTTCTAGTGAAGGGATCATGGTGGATCAACAGAAATTTGCAGTAGTGAAGAAGTGGCATGGCCTAGACCAACGACTCCAAACTACATTTAAAGCTTCCTGGGTTTAGCAGATACTATAGGAGGTTTGTGGAGAGTTTTTTTACTATAGCTATCCCGTTGACCAAGTTTACTTAGAAGAAGGTAAACTTCTTGTTGTCTGATGCTTGCGATGGAAGTATCAAAAAGCTGAAGGATAAACTAACTTCGGCTCTGGTTTAGACTTTACCTGAAGGTACTGATGGGTTTGTGGTCTACTATGATACATCCCATGTAGGAATTGGTTGAATTATAATGCATCATGGAAAGGTGATTGACACAACTCGACCACAGGCCTTGTCGTAATGGGCATCCTAAGTCCATTAGAGACCGGGGACCGCTCTCTGCTACCCAACCCCATGTGGTTTTCACAGCCTTTGATGGGCTGAATTCCCAAAATATAAAAAGATAGCATAAATGTTCTCATTAAGACTCTGGGATAGGGTCACAACCATGCCTGACCCAACCAAGTCCGATTGTACCACACCAACCGCCCAACTATACCGACCAAACCATTGGCCATAAACCAGGCAATAACCAAATAAGTATCAAAATATAATATAATTAATCTCAAAATGTAATAGGATGGAACAACCAACAAAATAGTCCAATGATGTCAGACCAGGTTAAGATAGACTTTCTAATTCCAAGGCTGACACCTATACCGAGCCCTCTCATACCAACCCCCTAAAGTACCATAAAGCCTTTATCCAAAAGAGTAAATAAATTCAATTAGGACATGCCCCCAACCATGGATAAAACCAATATCCAGAATAAATTTAAAACATCTAACAATATCCATAACATGAAATAATGCCTTCCGAAAGGATGGAAGCTCAACACTTTAGTCCAAATGGTATCCCCAAGTCAATCACTATGTAGGAGGAGTCGAACGGTTAGTTCCTGCATAGCATGAGTATACAACCGCCAGTAGATGGGTTAGTGAGTGACCTCGAGCATGTATCTCAGGATAAGGATAAATTAATTCCAGTTATAAAACCAAGTAAAACCATCCAATGTATACAACCATGCATATATCTATAACCATGCCGGGAAAGGGGACCGGGTTTAGCATGCCTTTAAAACCTTTACCTGGGTTGTGTAGCTTGGTTGTCCTAAACTATCCATGGGATATATGGGTTCAGCTCCCCCTGATGAAAAGGCCCCAATGCGGGTAGCTTCATAACCAGGGAAGTATCACATAGGATGACTAGTATATCCCCCAATAATGTGACATCATGCACAAGGTCCACTAAGGCCAATCCTAATATCTGCAAATACGAGTTTCCAGTTTTGGTCACCTCGAGACCGTCACCTTCCATAGCTTTCCTACACACACCGCCATTAATGCCCAATTAAAATAATTTCCAAATGACCAACAAATCCATTTACCATTTTATTAACCAAGGCCAATATTAGTGCTATCATCATATCACCCCTTATATGCAAGTAATATCTATAGCCAAACCATTTAGGTTAAGGGGACTTTCAAGTACCCTTCCATATACCATATTAAACCACTAGAGAGAATTCATGTTCCTCACAAGCATAACCATTTAGCCTTTAGCCTTTCCAAATTATTTAAACCATGCATAATTCTTTTACAAAGTTTAAAACATGAAAGAGTTCCATTAAAAGAAGTCAATGCAATGAACATATCTTTATAAGCATTTTATAAAACACATTGGAGGCATAATATAACCATAAACCAATTCCAAAGATCATTCAACCATTACTATGCAATTCGATTGTCCAAAACCACCATTAATACATATAAAAGCATAATTAAAACCATAGGAAACCATAAACAAGCATTTAATATCAAAACCCCCCAATAATAGTTAAAAATCATAATCATGAAATAGTAAAACCATGAAATCAATCATATAAACCATCCCTTTAGTTGAAATTACAATGAGGGAAGAGAATCATGCCTTAAACTAAGAAGATAATGGAAGAAAATCACCAAGACAAGCCCCAAAGCAATCTTTTAGTTGAAACCTTAGCTCTCTTGCCCCAAAAGCTCTTGAGAGAATTATGGAGTGTTTTGGAATAGTTTATATGTGTTAATAAATAGAATAATAGGGTAAATAACCTCCTAAGTATATTAGAAGTTATGGGTCCTAATTAGGGTAAGTAGGGAAATGTCCAGAATATCCCCACTAAAGTTGCACAAAAATCCTGTCACAGGGATATGACTGACCTATACGAGTCGTACCCTCCTATATGATTGGTTTTCATCATTCATATTCAAGCCTCAACCTTGGGTCAGACACTGTCCAGTTACGACTAAACCAAGTCATAACCACAGCATACGATCTGATACGACCCGTACCAAGCCCTATGACTCATACCCTAATTCGTACCTATTCCAGTGACCAAAACCATCCCACAAACTAATATTGGTCAGCATACGATAGGACCATACCACTCGTACCCCAATATATGACTCGTACCCATGAGTTGTATTGGGTTTGGATAAAAGAATTCCAAGAAATTTTCTAAAGGTCAAAACCCATGATGTTTTAGTCTCCCCCACTAGGAACATTCATCCCTGACTAACGAACAAGATAGGGGTAACCACACACACACTCATTTGCATTATCAAGCATCCCATTAACAAAGTTTGAAAACAAAAAGGCAAAGATGTTAATCTTTTCTTTAACAAACTCAGAAAAAAAATATGTTAAAATACATACCTTCCGCACAAACCCAAGGAGCAAAAAACAGATACGGATACTTGGACTTTATGTCCTCTTCCGCTTCCCAAGTAGCCTCTTCCACCTTATGGTTCTGCCAAAGAACCTTAACCAAAGCCACATCCTTGGTCCACAACCGACGAACTTGCCTATCCAATATCTCAATTGGGACCTCTTCATAAGACAAAGAATCTAAAATACCCAGTCCTTCCAAAGGAACAACCAATGAAGGATCACCAATGCACTTTCTCAACATAGAAACATGAAAGACCGGATAAACCAAACATAAGCTAGATGGAAACTCCAACTCATAAGCAATATTACCAACCCTCCACAAAATCTCATAAGGGCCAATAAATTGAGGACTGAGTTTCCCCTTTTTGCCAAACCGCACCACTTCTTTTATGGGAGACACCTTGAGAAAAACCTTATCTCTGACCTCAAACTCCAAGTCTCTATACCTAATTTCTGCATAGTATTTTTGGTGACTTTGGGAAGCCTTAAGACTATCCCAAATCACCTTCACCTTCACCTTCTCCATCGCTTGATAAACCAAATCTGGGCCAAACATGTCCGCCTTACCAAGCTCAAACCAACTAATAGGAGATCCACACCTCCTACCATACAATGCCTCAAAAGGATCCATACCAATACTAGAATGATAGCTATTATTGTAAGTAAACTACACCAAAGGTAGATGCTCAACCCAACTGTTATCATAATTAATCACACAGGCCTAAACCATAACCTCTAGTGTCTAATTAGTTCTCTCTACTTTCCTATCCATATGTGGATAGAAAGCGGTACTCAAACTAACCTTAGTCCCCAACACTTTATAAAAAAACTATCAAAAGTGAGACGTAAATTGCATACAACGATCAAAAATAATCAAAACAGGCACCTCATGTAGCTTCACAATCTTCTAAGGATACAGCTTCACATAATTCTTCACCAAAAACGTAGTTTGTACTGGAAAAAAGTGGGCAAACTTAGTCATCATATCCATAATTCCCAAATCAAATTATAATGACTCTGAGATCGGGGAAGACAGGTAACAACGTCCACATTGATCACTTCCCACTTTCATTCGGGCAAATCATTTTCTTGGTATAACCTTTCTGGCCTCATGTACTCAACCTTAACATGTTAACATACCATACACTTGGCTATTAAACCTACCATATCTCTCTTCATGCCATTCTACCAATAGATCTTCTTGAGATCATGATATATCTTAGTCGAGTTGGGATGGACAAAATTACGTGACTCGTGTACCTCAACCAAAATCCTCCGTCGCAATTCATCATCATCAGGAACACACAACCTCTTTTGGTACCACAAAGTACTATTGCCACTGATCTCAAACAATACTACCTTTTTCCCACCAACATCACTCTTGATTTTTATCAAAATAGGATCCACTTGTTTCTCCTTAATCTCTACCCCAAAAGATAATCGAACCACCTCTTGCACCATTACGCCACCATCCTTAGAGTACAAAAGGCGAACTCCAAGATTAGCCAAGTGGTGAATATCCTTCACCAATTCCAATTTTCCTTCCTCCATATGAGCCAAACTCCTTATGGATAACCTGCTAAGAGCATCAGTAACCATATTATCCTTACCTGGGTAGTAGTGAAGACTCATATCATAATATTTGAGAAGCTCAAGCCATCTCCTCTGCCTGAGATTAAGCTCTTTCTAAGTGAAAACGTACTAAAGACTCTTATAATCAGAAAAGAAATCCATGTGGATACCATATAGATAATGTCGCCATATTTTCAAAGCTAACACAACCGCTAAGAACTTCAAATCATAAGTAGGGTAATTTCTCTCATGCACCTTTAACTGGCTAGAAGCATAGGTAATTACCTTCCCATGCTACATCAAAGCACAACCAAGACCTACTCGAGATGTATAGAAATAAACCACAAACCCATTATTGCCCTCCGGCAAAGTCAAGATTAGAGCCGAAGTAAACTCATTCTTTAACTTTTAAAAACCCCCTTCACAAGAATTCAACCAAGAAAACTTTACCTTCTTCTTAGTCAACTTAGTCAAAGGAGCAGCTATCGAAGAAATACTTTCCATAAACTACCTATAATACCCAGCTAAACCTAAGAAGCTCAGAATATCGGATAGGTCGTGGACCTAGGCCACCTTTTCACCACAACAAACTTTTGTGGATCAACCATAATCCTTTTACTAAAAATTGTATAACCCAATAAAGTCACAGCGTTAATCCAAAACTCACACTTAAAGAACTTGGCAAACAACTATTGTTTATTTAAGGTCTACAACATCATACGAAGCTGATTATCTTAATCCACCACACTTCGAGTAAACCAGAATGTTATCAATGAACACAGTGATGAAGAGATGCAAATACTATCTGAACACCCTGTTCACAAGTCTATAAATATTGTCAGAGCATGAGTCAACCCAAATGACATCGCCAAGAACTTAAAATTCCCATACCAAGTATGAAAAGTCATCTTAGAGATATCCACCTCCCTAATCTTAAGTTGATGGTACCCAGACCGAAGATCTATCTTAGAGAAGAACTTGACCATAGCAATTGGTCAATCAAATCATCTATCCAAGGAAGAGGATACTTTTTCTTGACTATCACCTTGTTAAACTGTATGTAGTCAATGTGCATCCAAAGGGAATCATCTTTCTTACGCAAAACAACTCCAGTGCACCCCATGGATAAGCACTAGGATGAATAAATCCCTTGTCTAGAAGATTCTTAAGTTGCTCCATGAGTTCTATAAACTCAGCCGGAGCCATTCTATATAGATAAAAAAATTAAATGAGTTTCCGGGAGCAAATCAATACCAAACTCGATTTCCCTATCCAGAGGAACACCAGAAATATCATCCAGAAAGACCTCTAGAAACTCATTAACCACAGGGACCAAAAATAAAGAAGGACCTTCCGAGTTAGAATCTTTAAACCGGACAAGATAATAAAGACAACCTTTGGAGATTAACCTCTGAGATCTAAGATAAGAAATAAACATCCCCTAGGAGCTAAGAAACAACCTTCCCATTCTATAACTAGTTCACTAGGGAACTTAAAGATAACCTAATGAGTCCAACAATCCAAAGACGTATAACAAGAATACAACCAATCCATACCCAAAATTATATCAAAATCCATCATATCCAACTCAAACAGATTTGCCAAGGCTTCTTGCAACCAACAGATACCACACACCCCATATAGACTCTTTTAGCAATAATTGAGTCACCTACTGGGGTAGAAATAGAAGAAGGATCCGAAATAACTTTCAAATCAAAACCAAAAGATGCAGCCACATAAGGAGTCGCATAAAAAAGAGTGGACCCCAGATCAAGTAAATAATATACGTCGCGAGAGAAAACTTGTAACATATCAATAATGACATTAGGTGATGCCTCAAATTCCTGTCGGGATGCGAAAGCATAAAACCTAATCCTAACAACACTAGAACCAGGAGAAGTAACAGAAGTAGATGTCACACCACTAGGTGCAAGAGCAGAAGATGAATCCACAGGAATCTTATTCTCCCCCGTAGGAACCTTATTGTCCGAATAATCCTAAAGCCGATAGGCTACCTAGACGTATTTGAAGCATTTATTCTTTCCTTCATCGCAATAACCCCGATGAGGACAAACACAAAATTGATAAGGAGGACACAAAAAAATTGACTGACCTTCGATCACCTAAGATTGGGCACCCTTCGCCCGAGAATTATCACTACCATAATGACGCTTGTCTCCCAACTAGTAAGGAGCACTACCAGAAAATGAGCCAGAACTCCCTCACTTCTTTTTCTACCACTTGCCACCATTTCAACCACCCTAAAACTGAGCACCTCTCTAATTAAAAAACCTGCTCCTCTTTCTCTACCTGTCCTTAAACTCTACATGCCTCCTCTTCTCATCCTCAACCTGCTGCATATGAACAGTCAACCTCAAGATATTTATATCTTTAATCAACAAGGCAGTCTTGCTCTCTAGAATCAAATTTTTATTCAATCTAGAAGCAAACTTCCTCATTCTTGACCTCATATCAGACACTAATTTAGGAGCATACCTTGATAATTGGTGGAACTTTGAATCATATTCCTTTACTGGCATCCTCCCCTGCCTGAGCTTCACAAACTCTTCCATCTTATCTTGTATTAACTCTTAAGGAAACAACCAATCTAAGAAGATGTTATAAAAGGCCTCCCATAACCCTTTCTCTTCCACATCACCTCTATCTATGTCCCACACTTCATACCACTAATAAGCAATATCCATGAGCTGATAAGCTGCAAAGTTAACCCCTTCCATATTAGTAGCCTGCATCACTCAAAAGATCTTTTCCAGCTCATCTAAGAAGCCTTATAGATCTTCTTCTATCTTTACTCCAATAAAAGTTAGAGAACCTATCTTTATAAATTGACCAACCCTTGTGGCCTCAGTAGATAAATCACCAACCGCACCCCACTCATCCTGAGCAGCAACTAGTTGGGCAATAACATGAATAGACTTATGAAATTTTGCATTTGTCACATTGCCCTAAGGGACCTAAGGAGAATTAGCCGGAATAAGACGAACTCCAGCACTATCAAGAATAGGACCATAAGATTAAAGATATATTCTAGACGTAGGACATACCCTTTCAATGCTATCCCCATATGGGATGAAAAAATTTTCTTTTGTTCTAGGTCTAGGAGGCATGATCTGAAAGATGAGCAAAAAAGATTAGAGAAGATTCCAGGATTGAGAACTAAAGCTTGAAGATAGAATACCAAGAAAGTGAAACATTGCTAAATGCCTTATAGCCTCTCCCTTATGAGTGCAACGTATTTCACACCCCTAAAAGAAGTTCTACTCGGCGCGGCTTTGTGAACTCCCAAGTGACCATGAACCTAAGCTCTGATACCAACTTAACATAACCCGACCATATTCCTTATCGTAATAGAATTCCCAAGTCCATCTGAGATCGAGGACCTCCCCTATTACCCAACCCCATATGGTTTACACAGTCTTTGATGGGCTAAATTCCAAATATATAACAACATAGAATAAATGTTCTCATTAAGACTTTGGGATAGGGTTACAACCATGACCAACCCAATCAAGTTTAACAATACCACACCAATTGACCAACCATACAGACCAAACCATAGCCCATAAACTAGGCCATAACCAAATATGTATCAAAATATAATATAATTAATCCTAAAATATAATAGGATGGAATAACTAACAATATCATCCAATGATTTTGGCCCACCAACTAATTCCAATTCTAAGACCAACATCTATACCAATCCCACCTATACGAACCCCCAAAAGTACCACAAAGCCTCTATCTAAAAGAGCAAATAAATCCAGTTGAGACATGCTCCCAACCATGAACAAAACCAATATCCAGAATAAATTTAAAATAGCTAACAATATCTATAACATGAAATAATACCTTTTGAAGGGATAGAAGCTCACCACTTCAATCCAAATGTTATCCCCCAAGTCAATCACTATATAGAAAGAGTCAAATAGTTGGTTCCTTCATATCGTGGGTATACACCTATCACACCAACTAACACTGGTTAGCATATGACAGGACAATACTACTCATACCCCAACATACATCCTATACCAATAAGTCGTATTGGGTCTAGAGAATGGAATTCCAGGAAATTTTCTAAGGGTCAAAACCCAAGATGTTTTAGTAATTGCTTATGCTTAAAGACAGCAAAAGGCGCATAAGAGAAATTATATAACTCATAACTTACAATTATTAGCGGTGGTGTTTTCATTAAAAATCTAGCATCACTATTAGTATAGAGTGCATGTGGATATATTTTTTAATCATAGGAGCCTGCAGTATGTGTTTACTCAGAAAGAGCTTAACCTCAGGCAAAGGAGATGGCTTAAGCTCCTTAAGGATTATGAAATGAGTCTTCACTACTGCCTAGGTAAAGCTAAAGTGGTTGTTGATGCTCTTATCAGGTTATCCATGGGGAGTCTAACTCATGTAGACAAAGGAAAGCGAGAGTTGGTGAAAGACATTCACCATTTGGCTAACCTCAGAGTTCATCTCTTGGACTTCGAGAATGGTGGTGTGGTTATACAAAAAGTGGTGTGGTCATCTCTTAGTTATAAAATCAAGGAAAAGCAGATATTATATCTTGTCTTGATAAGGATCAAGGGTGATCTAGATAGGCATAAGGTGATGACCTTTGAGATTAGTGGTGATGGTACTTTGTGGTACCAAGAGAGATTATGTGTTCCTGATATAGATGGTTTATGTGAGAAGATCTTGGCTAAGGCATATGAGTCATACTATTTTGTCCATCCTAGTTTGATAAAAAAGTATCATGACCTCAGGAAGATGTATTGGTAAAATAACATGAAGCAGGATGTGGCTAACTTCGTAACTAAGTGCTTGGTTTTCCAACAAGTGAAAGTTGAACACATGATGCCCAGAGGATTATATCAAGAAATTGAGCTGCCTGAATGGACGTGGGAAGTAATCAATATGAATTTCATTACCGATCATCCTGGGTCTCAAAATTAATTTGATTCAATTTGGGTAATAGTGGATAGGATGACAAAGTTGGCTCATCTTTTTCAATGAGGAATAACTTCTCGGCTAAGGATTATGCTAGGTTATATATCTAAGAGATTATGAAATTGTATGGGGTACCTGTTTCTATCATCTCTGATTATGGTATGCAGTTTTTATCTTACTTTTAGAGGTCATTTCAGAAAGGGTTGGGGACTAAGGTAAGTCTGAGTACTGCTTTTCACCCACAGTCAGATGGGTAAATAGAAAAGACTATTCAAATATTGGAGGATATGATTCAGGATTGGGTGATTGAATATGGTGGTAATTGGTTTAAGTACTTACCTCTTATAGAGTTTGCGTACAACAATAGTTACCACTCTAGCATTAGGATAGCTCTATTTTAAGCATTGTATAGTAGGAGGTGTAGGTTTTTAATTGGGTGGGTTGAGGATGGTGAGGCAGATATGTTTGGCACAGATTTGGTTCACCAAGCTATGAAGAAGGTGAAGGTAATTTGATATATAATTAAGGCTGCCCAAAGTCACCAAAAGTCCTATGCAAACATGAGGTAAAGGGACTTGGAGTTTGAGGTTGGAGATAGGGTATTCAAAAAGATGTCTCCCATGAAGAAAGTGATGCAGTTTGGGGAGAGAGGGAAGATCAGTCCCTAATATATGGGTCCTTACATGATTTTGAGAAGGGTCGGTAATGTTGCATATGAATTGGAGTTGCCTTCTAGTTTAGGCTCCATTCACCTGGTATTCTATTTTTCTATGTTGAGGAAGTGTATTTGTGATCCTTTACAAATTTTTCCTATCAAGGATATTGGTATTTTGATTTCACTATCTTATGAAGAGATCCTGGTTAAGATCTTGGATTGTCAGGTTCATCAATTGTGGACCAAAGTTATGGCCTCGATAAAGATTCTATGGAGGAACCACAAGGTGTAAAAGGCTACATGGGAAGCTAAAGAGGACATGAAGTCCAAATATCCATTCCTATTCCCCATTCTAGAAATTCGTCCTCAAGGTATTTGTTGATTCTTAAACCCTTTGTTAAAGGTAAAAAAGTAAGTCCCTTAGTGTTCTATTTTCTATCTTAAAGGTAAGAGGAGAGACATTTGAGGGGTTAATCGTGCTTGTACTACAATATTCCATCATTTGGGGGTTTTGGTTGTTCTTTGTTGGATAATGTTTTACCATGTCTTTCTTATGGTTTTTATGTTATAATTATGGTTAGAACATGTGGTTTCATAGGAATGGTCAATTGGTGTTAGGTTTTGGTTTTGGAAACTATATGCCCTCAACATGATGCTTCAATCACATAGTTTGACTATTATTGAAATCCTTGCATTGCATAAAAAGGTAACCTAAATTGATTTAAATAGTTTTAGTATTGGAAAGTCCTTAGTGTCCATGACTTGGGTTTTATTGGAAAACTTGTGGGGTACATGGGAATCCCCTTAAATGTTGTCTAGTGACATTTCTTACAAGCTATAGTTGGTATAACGATACCACTTCATAATGCCTTGACACTTGACCTCTGGAATTGGTGGTTTGGTTATATGCTAAAGGTTTTAATTGGGCAATAATGGTGGGTTATGATAGCTAACCGTGAAGGTGTCAGTTCGATGGACGGACACTGAAAACTCATGTTTGCCGACATGAGGGTTGGTCATGGTGACCATATACTTTTGGGGTACATGGGAATACTCTAAGTTTATACTTGTATATATGTATCATGGTGGGCGAAGGGTACATGGGAAATCCCAGACCCTATGATATCTTTGGTTCGTGCGGCTACATACATTGGGGCTCGTTCAGGGGGTAACACTGAATCCATATAACCCGTGGCGTGTTCTAGGATGATTAAGATATACAAACCAAGGTTAAAGGTTTTAAATGTAGGCTAAACCCAGTTCCTTTCCCCAGCATGGTATATATATATGAATGTATGTGATTGCAGATGAATATTTACTTTGGTTTTGAACAATAAAACTATTTTATCCTTATTTATGAGTACATTATAGAATTCACCCTCTAACCTATCTTCATATATTGTATCCTTACACGATTCAAGAACCATCTATACTACTCCACCTGCTCAGTGACTCGAATTTGGGGACATCATTATATTGGACAGAAGTGGAGAGCTTCCAAACTCTGAAAGACTCCATTTTATGTCATGGACTTCTCTACATACTTCTGTTTATTTATTGGACTTTGGTTTTGGCTATGTTTAGGAGAATGTCCTGATCGGATGTTGTTTGATTTTGGATAGAGGCTTTGTGTGACTACTTTGGGCATGGACGGTGCCGGTATTGGTGCCAGCCTTGGCATTGGTATTGGTATTGGGCTTACATTGGCTGGATAGGTTTATAGACCTCAATTAATGTATTTGATTTATGATCTTTCTATCTTGTTATACATTGTGGGGATATACATTGAAGAGATTACGATAATCTTTAATCTTTTTGAGTATACAGATTTATTATCCTTTGACTATTTTTAGGTATTCTCTAAATGAGCTGCTAAGTTTCTTTAAATTTCATCTATTTTCAAATCAACGCATTCAATGGATTCCATCATGAATTTGGAGCGGGTGAATACATGCAATTTTCATTTTTGAGGTACCCAGTCACGGGCAGAGCAAAGGTGTCGATTAGGTTTTCAAGAAATCAATTACTTATTTTTCAAATGGATAAAAAAATTCTTTATAAGCGATTGAAAAGAGACATTGAACATGAAGATACGATTAATTGCGGTACTCCATCGTTTGATTTGGGTATTTATCAATTAGATAGTGACAATGCAGATTTTTTAGTGGAGTTGGTAGAGGACAAGTTAAGAGCAGAGTCACAAACAAAAAATTGCAATGACCATGTGAATATTCACAATAGCATGATAGATTTACAATCAAAATATGATTTAATGGACACTTTTAAAATATGGATGGTCGGTACAGCTGGACAAAAAAAAGTAAAGAAAAAGATATTGGGTCTACTAGCAAGGATGAAAGGGTCAAATATTTCAAGTTTTCTCAATCTAATTGGGGGAGAAATGACGTTGAGAATCATTCCAAGGTAGCTTTTTATATTTATTAATTCAATTTTTTGTTGAATATTTGTATATAATGTCATAATGCTAAAAACAGTACATGTTTAAAGCGAATACTACCAATTACTTACATATATGTATGTCAATCTTCAGAATAATATACATTTCATTGTATATAGCTATGTATATTTGATTTCAATGTAAAGATATATACAAAATTGACATAATATACATGTATGTTTATATGTATATATTAAAGCTATATATATACACACATATAGTTATGAAATAATATACATATTTTATATGGTATAGTATGTATGTGTATATACTTGGTTCAGGGATAATGCATTTTATATAATCTAATTTTTTTTTTTTATTTGTGTTATTTTGGTTCAATAGTAAAGCATTTTTCCCATCACTGATCTTCCTAAGAAGTCCCCCACATGTGGCTAGTTACATGGAGAGATAGATATTTGATACTTTAAAGAAGAAGCTATCGAGTGAACAACTGAGAAGATTCATGCATACGTGTGTTGGTCAATACGTCCCCATTCCAGATTTATGGATTCAGTCACAATATTTTGGTGCGCTATGTCCCTTGAGTTGAAAATCAATTCAACAGATGCTCTAATGATGCGATTTAATGGATACACATTAAAATTTATATTAAAATAATTTACAATTGTATCAGGCCTAAACTATGTTGCTTCTAAAGTCAATTTTGTATTCGACACAAGTGTACCGAATAGATTAATTAAGACGTCTTTTGATGGTGAAGAAGAACCTTCCAAGATAATATTATTTCATGATATTGAAGACAAATAATGGGATCAGAACGACGATGATACTTTGAAGATTTCCATTCTCTATTTCATTCATCGATTTATTATGTCCGGTGGGATGCATACCGTTCGATGAACAAGACTTTATTTTGACATGGTCGAGAAAGAACGGTACATGAATTACTGTTAGGGTAAGAAGCTTTCGAAGAACTTCTCAAAACCATATCAGGAAGTTGACCTCCAATGGATAATACTGCCAACTTCATGGCATGCCATATGCTATGCAAGTATGGATGTATAAATGTTGTTCGAATATTGATAAGAGACTCGCTATAATAGTTGGTGATCGAATTCCTAGGTTTCTTAGTGTAAAATCATAAAAGACCATCCACGAGATTAATGACTTATGCGGAACATGTCCTGTGCA
This sequence comes from Capsicum annuum, assembly GCF_002878395.1. Taxonomy (NCBI): domain Eukaryota; kingdom Viridiplantae; phylum Streptophyta; class Magnoliopsida; order Solanales; family Solanaceae; genus Capsicum; species Capsicum annuum. The sequence continues at coordinate 24,161,535 of NC_061112.1, read as the reverse complement.
AAAAGATAAAAGGCGTTGCCTTATTTACTTTAATACAAATTTTATGGTTTAATATTTGTATTTATAGATATATACAAATACAAAACAAATTAGTAAATCACAATTGTTTTTCAGATTTCTTTTCAAAACATCAAGGCATCCACAAGCGAAATTATGAAATTTTAGCTTCCACCAAAAATTATTGTCGATGATACAGTCGTGAAATCTCCCATTAATGATGTTGTTAATTCAGACGACAACTTTCAAGAGTTTCCTCAAATCTCAATTTATCATAAAGGAAAGGCAAACATAGATGTTTCGATATCACCCGTAAAAAAGTAGAAGCAAATGTCATTGAGTACGTCAATATCAATCAAGAGTCCTACAAAGGTGATTTCAAACGTGGCAACATCTAAGACACCTCCGTATTTAACTAATAAAATAGTCAAAAGGTCCACATTAAATAGAAAGAAAGTATGAGAGTAAATTCAGTCACCGTATAATATTCCATCACCTTTGTTTGAGTTAGCAGCTAAGAAAACTATTCTGACTGATGATGTCACTTTTATCAATTAGAAAGTCGATGGGATAGAGAATTATGTCAATATATTTTAATCATCTACTCATTATAAAAAATTATTATTTTATGCATTTATCACTGACACTTTTAATATAAAATGTAGGTAAAAGAATAATTTCAAAGTCTACGCAATCTGATAAATAACAACAATCAGATGTTCATAGATGCTATCAAAAGTAAAGATGTTCATGAGAAGGTATGAAGTAAAAAAACATTATTTTGAACAAACTATACATAATGTAGTACATAATGTAAAAAATGATATGTCATACATATTAGGATTTTATCAAAAAGTCGTTTGTCGACAAAGAACTACAAATTTCTATCTTGAAAGTGCATGTGCTTCAGGCAGTAGCAAGAATTCAAAGGTAATTGTTTATGTACTGTTATTACATGCATTTATATATATGTAGTGGCATACGTATAGTAAATGTTTCAAAATTTATTTCATATTATTTACCATCCACATACCATATCACTCATGTAAAATAATATATATATATATATATATATATGTATAATTACAACTTTGTAAACATACATTGAGTTTGAGCCAGAAAAGAGTATATGCCTTGGGTTAGTAAACACATATACATATTAAATATACTTATACATATAAGCATCTACTGATATATATGCATATAATGTGATTATATACACTGTTGCTTAACTGACTCATATGTATTATACATATATATTTTTTTACACATGTATTCATGTATTAAGATTATAAATATGTATACATACACATACATCAATATATATATGCACACAGACACACATGAATATTTTTATTAGTATACATAAAAAAAATGTTGTCTATATATGTCTACATGTATTGTTCTTATATGTAGATAGTTGTATCTACATATGTCTACATGTATTATGCTTATATGTACATATATATAGAAATACATATGAACATATATTATACTATTGGATTGAGTCATTTGCAAATATGTCTAATGGTATATTCTAGAATAAATAATTAAAATACTTGCTTATTTATATATATTAAATTGAAGCACATTTATATTGTACAAACTACTAAATCACCCATACTGCTTGTTACTAATGTGCTATAGAAATATAGCATTTTCAACACTTAAAACAACAAAAATATGCAAGTTTCTGAGGACTTTTTGTTAGATATGATCTATTTTGGGTATGTTTTGCAGGAAACCATGTTTTGGAAGATAAGTTCGTGAAAAGGGTGAAAAGAGGTATGTTAGGCCACTTTTGGAGAAAGTATGGATTTTTGGATATTTTCCTGCTTGATCTAGATCAATGCACATTCGAGAGTCGAAGAAGAGCTGAAAAATGACTCCCGACACCTACTAAGTTAAACTACGGACCGTATGTAGACCTACGGACCGCATGTAGACAAAGCGAGTATCAAAATCCCAAAATCTCGAGAGCCGACTTGTAGGAAAATTGTCTATCTGGTAACTGCGGTCTGCACTTGTGCCCTGTGCCAAATTGTAGGTAGTACTTGTGCCCTACTGGACCTCAAATACAGAGAGCCGGTGGCCACCATCTCAATGTTCTACTATTTCATTTGGGCTTTATTTTTAGGGTTTCCTTATGTACAATAAATACCCCTTATGTACTTTTTAGTAGGAGTTATGCACTTTTGATACTGAGAAACATATTTTGATTTCAAGATTCATCTTTGATCTTGGAATTTACTTGTATTTTCTTGATTGATTATTCAGTTTACGGTTATGGGTTTTTATTCATCTTATCATTGTGATTTCATCTATGCTTTCTACTATGAATGTTATTGATTTCTTCACAATCATGAGTGGCTAAAACCCATAGCTAGGGTTATGGAAGTCCTGGCAAATTGACAACGTAGGGGAAGTACGATTGTTGATCTGAATTAATACCAATGGCATGCATTGCTTTATCTTCGCTATGATTGATTTCTTAATAGGTTCACATATTAGGATCCCTCCTAGATATTGCTACATACTCCAAAAGAGAAGTAGTGACTAGGAAAAGATAAAGACAATAGTAATTTAGAGTTTAACTGTCGATCAACGCTTCTAGGTTCTATCTACATAAGATGGTTAGGTTTCATCTAATAACTTAAAACTCAAAAGTTAATAGTTAAATGGGATCAAGATAAGGGATAGTAATGAGACACCCTGAGACTCAAAAGTTAAAAGGTGAAATCCTCTTACTCGTCCAAAATACTGTAGAAGGTACATAACTTATCGATTCTGCATGCAAGGTCTTGGATTAGTTCAACAACACATGATAAGTCAATAGAGTTGAGAAGCCACGGTGAAAACAATCCTAGTGTTCACTTACGACTGATTTCAACCAAGTTAATACTTTTATTTGCTCAAGATTACTACAAAAAAACTTCCCTTATTTACTTTTCCTATTTTGCCTATTGACTACAACTGCTGAGATCTACAAAAACAATTATTCCTATGGGATTAGACCCCAACCTTATTTGGGTTACTATATCTTGACAACAACCATATCATTATCTAAAAGGAGGTGTTACTTGAACATCATCAAGAAATTAGCATCGTTGCCTGGGAACATGGTGTTTATTGCTAATTTGAAGTTGTTGTAGTTTTGGGGCTTTCTTTTTGTTCTTTTTCTTAGTTGGGAATGTGCCGGTGTATGCCTAGAATACGGAGTAGAGAAGACCCCTTTCTCCCAGTAAATCTGAATCCAAAGAGGATCCTACAAACACCTGGTAGGATATCTGAGCAGAAAAGAGATGTTAACCCTGAAGGGGTTCATGATGATCTACCTTACCTTCTCCCGAAGGAGTACAGGATTTATTTGATTAACATATCGGTCAACCTATGGCTTAAGTAGAGAAAGAGGAGAGGAAAGATAAAAAAGCTCAGTGTGTAGTTAGGGAGGCAGATCTTACTGAGAAGATACAAACAGCAAACCACCGAGTAGTACTCGGTGAAAATCAGAACACAGCTAGATTTGGTCGTGTTCTAGTTATCCCAACATATACGTATGTGCATCCATATATAGATGATGAAGAAGACTTGGAATATGTTGATCCTATAGAGACTGGATCCATAGTTACTCCTGTTTTGTCCCCAGGCATAAAGTTTGATATTACGAGTGCAATGATCTAACTTTTAAATTTGAAGAATATGTTTGCAGGTATGCCTACAGATAATGCAAAATTGCACCTTTCTAATTTCCTCAGGATCTGCAGTTCATTTACAAAACCATGGGTGAATTATGAAGAATTCTCACTTACAGAAGAAGCATCTTTATAGTTAGGGGAATTTCTAAGAGGTTCTATCATAACTCAGAACGAGTTGCGCAGGCAATTCTTAAATAGGTTTTTTCCTCCATCAATGATGTTATAGCTCAAGGACGATATCTATAACTTTAGCAGCTACAGTTAGAGTCTATGTATGAGGCTTGGTTTAGGTTTAAGAAGAAGATGATCATGGTGCCAAACCATCAGTTGTCATGGATGAGCTTATCAGAGATATTCTACAGATCCTTGACCATCAGTTCTAAAACCATGGCAGACACTATCTCCGGAGGATCTTTTATGAGGTTAGGTTGGGAGGTAACTTCAAAGATGTTAGATCAAATCTCTCTCACTAACTGAGGGTGGCAAACTCGATAGGCTGAGAGAGGATCTGGTACTTATACTATTTGAGCCTCCTGTAACCAGAGAGTAGCTGACGATACAGTAGTGCAAGAAATTATATAACTAAGGATTTATTTAGGGGTTCTAAAAAACCAGTTTATAGTGGTTAATTTTAAGAAAAAGAAGTAGTAGCAGCACAAGGGTCATTTTCTAAAGTGATCAAGTCAGAATTGAAAAAGGAAGTTAAATATCTTAATTGTCAAATGGTGGGTTTCCAAAACCAAGGGAAAATGAACCAAGGTTGAAACTATTATGACAGATACAAATACCATAGAAAAGAGATAAGATGGTGACTAGAGGAAAAAGAATGACTATAGAAAGAATGGAGATAGGTACATTCCACCTAGTAGACGTGATGTAGAATCCAAATTAAAGAGATGTTGGCTAAGCTGGTGAAGGTTCAAGAGAATTAGGAAACCGGCCTTAAGGAGATTAAGGCTGAAATTTCAAGGTTTACCCAGAAGGTCGAGTGATATGCCACTTCTATCAAGCAGTTGGAGCACCAGTTTGGGCAGATATCAGCCACTCTGAACCAGAGGCATCCAGGTACCCCTTCGAGCAATATGGTGCAAAATATGAGAAACGACAGTCATGTACTTGCTCTTATTTCTAGGAGTGGTATCACTACTATGGATACCCTACTACCTGCTACTTAAGTTGTTGATGAGGAAATGCATGCTGCTGAGTCTGAGAAGGTAACACGTGATAAAGGTATAGTTGCTAAAGATAAAGGTAAGGGCACGGTTATTGTACCAGAAGTTAGACAGATTTTAAGACCATACCCACCTTTTCCTTAAAAATTAAGGCAAATAAAATAGGAAGGTAAGTTCAAATGGTTTATTAAGATGCTGAGAGAACTGAGGTTGAACATACCTCTTCTTGAAGTGTTAGAGAAAATGCCTGGATACACCAGGTTTATGAAACAGTTAGTTCCAAAGAAGAAAGGATCAACTTTTAAGGATGTTGAAGGTGTGCACCACAGCAGTGTAATCATGACTAGGTCCTTGGCGTAGAAAAAGGGTGATCTCGATGCATTCACTATATTGTGCACCATTAGGTCACCCCAATTTGTACGAGCCTTGTGTGTTTTAAGGGCTAGAATTAATTCGATGTTGCTAGCCTTATTCAAGCAATTAGGCTTAAACCTCCTAAAATCAACTTTGATATGACAATTCATGGTTGATCGCACAGTGAAAAAGCCTGTGGGAATATTCTTTGATGTGATCGTGAGGGTGGATAACTTTATTTTTCTAGTTGACTTTATCATCTTGGACTATGAGGTTGACACTGAGATACCCATTATACTGGGAGACCATTTATGGCCACAGGCATAGCTATGATTAACATACAAGAGGGTGAGCTAAAATTCAGAGTCAACAGTAAGGAGACGACATTTAACATCTGAAAGTCAATGAATCAGTCAACCGACATGAGGGTAGTGTTGGTGATTTATTGTATTGATGACCCTAGATGATATTCCTATAGGTATCTTGATGAATTCTCAGTTGTCAGCCGCAACATTAAATTAAGTATTTCATGGAAGGAGACCCATGGGCTTGTTAGTGAAGTCTGAGTAATCAACATAGCCACGTAGTTCCACAATGTTGAATCAAGCACTGAGTGGGAGGCAACTCATTATATTTTAGTGTTCACATTTTTATTGTTTTTTTCTTTTTGTAGGTTTTTAGCATTTGGACCTTACCCGAAATACGATAAAAATTACAATATTCACCAATTTCCAGGTAAAGAGACTATGTGATCAGCCCATCATGGTCACAAGTTCCACACGGTAAGTTAAGCAATAAGTCAAAAAGTTGAAATTTTAAGGATAAAAAATGGTAAGTTATGGACTCTAGCATTTAATTTTATATTTGGGACCTAAACCTTAGGTTGCGGGATCATAAGTATCTGGAAAAGTATCAAAACATCGAGTTTGGGTTACATAAAAGTGGGCCAAAATTATTGGCCGGATACTTACGCCCAAGGCCCGACCGCGGTTACACGGCACAAGTACGCACCACGGGTAGGTCAAATTTTGGGCCCGCTTTTTATTTGAAATTTTAGGTCAACCGACATTTAAATATGACCTATATAAAAACATTATTACTTTCATTCTAACTCATTCTAATCCTTAAAACTTCACTTTTCTCTTTGAATTCAAACTTTCCACTCAAAACACAAACCAACCCCATAATTAAGTAAAGGCTTAATTGTCACATATTTGAGATACCAACTTGTCCCAGCATACTAAAAAACAAGTTTCAACCTTGTTTTTACTTGAGTTCTTCATTATTCTCTTCTGGATCATCATATAAAAGGTAACTTTCTTGGATCCTAATGGTTATATATTGGTTTATCTATTGTTTAAACAAGTTGATATGTTTATTCTACTTCAAAATATATAGAAAATATCATGCTTGTATGTTGGAGCCTTGAAGGAGCCTAAAATCATAATGTAGGGCCTTGTTTTGAACTAAAATTCTAAGTTTAGGCCCTAACCGGAAGTTGAACGTGAATAAATCAAGTAATGCCATGGGTTGAGCATGTTTGTTTGATTTGAAATTCATGATTCTTATTTAGTATGTATACATTGGAGTTTTTAAGATTTCAAATAGGTTATAGAGATGTGAAAATTGAGGAAAATTTTGAAATTTTTGAATTTTGACTTTTTCTTCGACTTTTGCTATCCCTCGCTTTTGATGGAAATTAACATCTGATTTTTCAGGTACATATGGCACCTAAAGTAGTAAACAAGATGAAGGTCGGTACTTAGATGAGATGGGCAAAGTCTTCCAATCCTAGCACATCAGTGGAGGAGAATTCAACGCAGCAACGTACAAATACTACTACTGGGGTAACACACAGAGTCAGGAAAGAATAGACTCGCCAGGCTTCTCAATAAGATATATCCCAATCGAGGATGAAGTCTGCACAGATATCACCCCCACACACTCCTCCACCTGATGAGGAGGAGAAGGAGGAGGAGACAGAGTCCAAGACTACTCCACAAGTTGTTGCTCAGGACCCTCAGTCTGAGGAAGGATCCCAAGATTCATCTAATGAGGTTGAGCAGGGAGTAGTTATCTATGGTGCCCCAGTCTGAGAAGGATATTGCTAATCACATACATCAAATAGAGGTACCACAGTCTGATGAAGGTATCAAATAGGCTTTCTATGATGCTTCAGTACAGCAGAGTCCCGCTCCTGTACCTGCCTCAGATGCATTTATCGAGGAGGAATATCTGAGGTGGTATGTGGAAAGGATGCAGGAGATTTATGATATTAAAAATCATTTTTGGGATTTAAGCAAGCCTATGAGATGTATTTGTGAGAAGCATTGGATCGACTTATCGAGGCTAGAGAGAGTACCACAGCTACAGGCAGCATTTGAAAGATATCAGCTAGAGTGGATGACTAGACCATTCAATTACTATAGCCCGACTATGGTACAAGAGTTTGATGCATCCTACAGAGCAACCATATTTTAAAATACCCCAAACTTTAGACCTTGCAAAATTTCCTGAGACTTAAACCTTCGGTGCAGCATAAGATTCACCATACTACTCGTATGGTGTGGTTACGGGTCTAGGTACCTAGTCATATATTGGTTAGTGTCACATAGGACAAGTTCTATTCTTGGTATGAGAAGGCATCATACGAGTTGTATGTACATAATACGAGAAGTTTAGTGCTAAACCATATATTATTCAATGTCTAGACTTGGCATTTGGCTAAGGGTATAACTTGAAGGGTACTAGTCATATGGTAGGGAATGATGTAGGGTATGGAGTCATATGTTGGACAGAATATGGTTTGTAACATTCTGATCAAGGTACGAGTAGAAGGTACCACTCGTATGATGTGGGTACGAGTGGAGGGGTCCAATCGTACCCTCTTGTGAGTCTTTTACAGCTTTTAAGCTGAGGATATTTTAGATATTTCCCACCCCAAACCCTTAAGACCCCACATTTTATAACACTATTTGGTCCCTTTTTCTTTTCTTTAGAAGATCAAAACACTCTCAAAAACTCTCAAGAAACCTCTCAAGGAGATTGGGCTAGGGTTTCCTCAAGGTGGTCATCTAGAGGCTTAAGGATCAAAATCTCTCTGTGAATCTTTATAACTCAGGAAGGTGAATCTTCGTTCATTATTAGTTTGTAAAAATCATATGCTTTAAACATTGTTCTTGAATCATAAATGGTGGTTTTGAAATCCATGGTTGAAGGTTTGAATGCATATTGTTGAGTATTGCTCTCTCATGATTTCACTTTTGTTTATACATATTTTTTATGATGGTTTTTCACATGTGAGAGCATGGAAATTGTGGTTTAATAAATAGGTCATTGTTAACCCTAACAAGATGGTTTTTGACTTGAATAACGGTTTCATAACAGTGTGCCCTCAACCTATTTGTGAAAATGTCTATGAGAAGAATTTTGTCACATGATGAGTTATGTTTTGAACTAATGCTTGGCATAAGAATGTTAATGAAGGTTAATGGTTTGTAAAGGTCTTGATGACCACAAATTAAATTGATTGTGATTTGAACTAAAGAATTGGCCTAATAATGTAAATGGTCGGTAAATGGTTTCATGATAACCTTGTGGGCCATAAATTGCTTTGAATCATAACTTTGGTTGTTTGAATGGCTAAATAGGTTTGAGTCCCTAAATGTTAAATTGAATTAATGTCTTTGTATAGACAATGGGCTCGAGTCCCAAAGTCGAATGGTAATAGTTATGGCATGTTGTACGCTTGCAAGTGGGATTGGTATGACGATACCAATGGGATACCTTTGGTAAGTAATCAAACTAATGGTTGTTTGTATGTGTAAATGATGTTTTATTAGAGATTTAAAGAAGGATGTGTAGTCGGGCCATGAAAGTGGAGTCTGAAGGACTAATACTGGAAACCACGCTAGCTGGTGTGGGTGTCTATATGATCGAGAGGTTCGAGTCCCCTAGATGAATATATGAATGAGAGGTTCGTGTCCCTCATAGTGTATACATCGGTGCATAAGTCAAATTGATTATGCCAGGAGATTCGTGTCCCCTATAATGGCATATACGGATATGGATATTCTCTAGTTCGTGCGGCTACACGCACTGGAGCCCTTCCAACTAGGGGAGTGCTGGACCTATATAGCCTATGGGTGCTTATTTTATGATAGTTATGCTACACAGCTAGGTTAATGTTTTCAAAGTTCATGCTAAGCCTTGTTTTCTTTCTCGGCGCAATATATATATGTATTTACATGTGATCGCATATGATGATTTGACTTTGTTTTGAATGACGGCATTATTTTATTCTTTATCCCTAAGTTACATACTAGCGTTCCAACTGCTAACCATCTATGTACATTGTATCCCCATGCGATACAGGGACCAAAGCTTCTTCTTCTTTTCCTACGTAGCGACCAGGGGTTCGAGTGGTTCGTGAGTTGATATTGAAGTGGTAAGCTTCCATACTTCAGAAGGCATTCAGTTTATGGTCTTTATTCTATGTCATAGACTTTGTTAGACTTGAATTTTGGCTATTGTTAGGGGCATGTCCCGACATTTTATTAACTTTGGATTGTAGAGGCTTTGTGGATTACTGTGGACTTAGGTGTGCTATGGTGGTGAATGATTTAGTCATTTCATGAGTTATTGTTAGTCTTATTTTGCATATCTTGTGATATATTTGGAATTCATCCGACACTTGTGGTTGATATGTTGGTTAAGGTAGGTGAAGGAGGTGATCTCCAGTTCATATGGGACTTGAGATAACCGTCACAGCCAGGCCCTAGTTTAGGTCATGACTAGGTCCTTCCTATGCACTATCATTCAGGCCTGATCAGATTTTCTAGGCAGGCACAACTTGATGACACACTAGTTAGAGGGGTCGAAGTTGACATATCGACAGACACTTTTCATAGGGTCATATTTGAGCACCATCTAGAGAGGTTTAAGATGGATAGGTGTATACACAGCTATATTTCACCACTAGGTGATGTGACTCTATGGATTGTGGGGAAATCTGTGATCAAGAAGGGCCTCTTGACAATTAAGGCCAAGTTTTAGTGGTTGCTGATTAGATACCGACTGATACCTACTACTTCGGATAACACATTAACGTGGGAGGGATTAAAATTGGTTGTCTATTTGATGGTTGATTATGATGTTGATTTTGCTACTATTCTTAGATATAAGTTGCATGATAGAGCCTTTAGTGAGCTGACTAATTTGCCATTTTTTTGCATGAACTAGAGGCTATGTGATGAGGCTGGAGTGTCTGAGTTACCAGGTATTAATGAAAGAGTACCAGTGACCGATACGGCACAGATAAGGACCATGAAGGTTTAGCACCTTCAAGTACTTCTAGGATATCGAGACGGCGGACAACAGTACTACATGCCCAGTCTGAAGGGCAAGCAGTTTCCACAGAGATTGATGAGGCACATACAGATGATGCGGGTATTAGTATTGACATGGAGATAGGGGAACAGAAATATTCTACTAATTCAAGTACACAAGGCAAGGGGACAGAGGCTACTTTTTCTTTAAACCTGACTTTAACCTCAGTGCCGATTGGTGCATCTATAGAGCCTGCTCGCCCATAGATGATACAGTATTGGTATTGAAATAGAGATAGGGTAACAAAAATATTCTTCTGATTCAAGTACATGGGGCAAGGGGACACATTCTACTTCTTCTTCAGCCCCGAATTTGACCTTAGAGCCGATTCGTGCATCTATAGAGCCTACTCGCCCATCCACTACAACTCCTATGACAGGTATGATTACTGCATCTAGTGAGTTTTTGCATAGCTTAGTGGACTGGCAGAGGGCCACAGCTGCTCAGTTGAAGGTTGTCAAGGCCGAGATGACTATCCTCTTCGGGCAGATAAGATCAGGGGTTAGGACTATATTGAAGTAGGTTGAGGCCAGATGGGAGGCTGCTCAGAGAGCCATACTGTTAGGCTGCATTTTTATTTTCAAAAATAGATCAATAAACTGGAGAGATAGGTTACATCCTAATATACAGAGACAGGTGCCCCAGATCTAGTTCATCTAAGGAAGGATTTTGATATCCTATGGGAAGAGGTATGCTCTCTTATAGAGAGACACTAGCAGATACTCCCTCAATTATACCCTCTATTGTCCAGATATCACATCCTCGTATGCCGAGATACTTTTATTTTTTTGCGAAGGATGATGAAGAGGTCCAAGAAGTTAGGACCAAGAGAGGTCACTTAGACGATTTGTAGGATTCTAATATAACAGAAAAGGAGGCCATTAAAAAGGCCAAGCATGATTCTTTAGATACTGAATTCGTTGATAGGCAGAGGCGTGCATCTATAGTAGAGGTTGCATCCACTAGTAGTACACCACTACCACCACCTTCGCCAGCTTATATGCCCCTATCTGGGGATGCTCCTGATTCGGTCACCTAGTGCGTCCTAAGTCTGTTCTCACTTTCCTATGGTTTTTCTTTATTTTAGTACATTGACGATAGTGCACAGTTTTTTAGTTGGGGTTGGGCATACCATGCCACCGTAGGTTTTTCGTTGTCGCACCTCTTTTCCTGTCAGCCGTAGTATAGTTGTAGAATCGGTATGTCTAGGATAATTATGTATTGTGTTGTATTTTTCCTTTATATTGTGTTGTTTTATGTTATTAGGAGATATTTGAGTATTTAGGACAGTAGTCATTTTTTTTTTATTTTTTATACCCCTCCAAAATTTGTGTTTTTGAACTGTGTTGATTATATATGTGTGAACTTTGTGGATTTTATTATGTCATTAGTATTAGGGACAATTGATGACAATTGTATAAACTGGATAGGTAGTAGTTGGTAATATTGACTCTATGTTATGCGTATGTGAGATACTACCTAGTTTCCTTTGTGTGTCAAATTTAGAACTTTCCTGGTTAGTCTTGCCTAGGTTGAAATATAATTGGTTAGGAGAGGATCATAGGCCATTTTTTATTTTAGTCACTTTTACCCGAAATGAACTTCTATGTGAGAATGATATCCCTTAACCCCATCTTTGAGCCTTGTAGCCTATTTTTTCTTGTTTTTACTATTAACCTTCCTATTTGTATTACAATTTACCTATTTTGGTCTAGGTCCTCCTTAGACATTGTACAGCTTAACACAGGTAAAATGCCTAAGTTGAGGGTGGCTAACATAGGGGTACATAGTGTAAAATAGGTATGAAGAAGGGCAAAGTAAGAAAAAGTTAGTAGGGATGGGTGTGGAAGAAAAAGAGAGAGATAAAAGAAAAGAAAATTTTGTGAAAAAGCAAAAAAGAAAGAATAAAAGACCACACCCAACCTAAATGTGCATAAAAGAATAAAAGGGAGAAATAAGGGTGGAATAAAAAGGAAACTGGATAATAAGTGAGACCACAAGAATAGAGTAGTGACAAGGAGTCCTAGTCACTTTAAATGTCTATATGTACCATGCCATCCCCCAAGCTTACATTACAAGTCGAGAAAAGTCCTATAGTGATCCTAACTTGACTATCTGAATGCTAAGGTAAAGAAAATAAGGGCAATCCTATGGTATTTGACATGCATTGATTGGAACTTCTTTGTTAAGTATGGGTGTCTCTTGACTGTCCCTACATTAACATGCAATAGTTCATATTATTGAGTGGGACATCTTTGTTGTGAGGGCACTTGAGTCATATTGCTAGCTATTTGCTTGTTCTGGTAATGTAATTTGTACTTATGAATGGTTTTTTATTTCTAATGTAGTTGTCATACCTTGATCCCATTATGTCACACTATTGTGCTTCATGTTCATACACAGTTGGTTTTGAAAATTAAGATAGGAAGGGATGTTGTGATTTAAACTTAATGTGAAGACTGACTTCTTTGAATAGCTTTGATTCTTCTAGTTAACTATCGTTTTTATTTTGTTGTGTTTTTTTTTTTGCCTGAGTACATGCAAACATTCTAAGTTGAGGGTGTTGATGGCCTATAGAAATATAGCACTTTCGATGCTTAAACAAGAAAAATACGCAAGTTTTGAGGTCTTTTTGTTAGATATGATCTGTTTTAGGTATGTTTTGCAGGAAACCATGTTTTGGATGATAAGTTCATGAAAAGGTGAAAAGAAGTGTTTTTGGCGACTTTTGGAGCGATTATGGATGTTTGGTATGTTTTTTGGCTTGATCGTGATCAATGCATGTTCAAAAGTCGAAGAAGATCTACAAAAACTGACTCCCAGCACTTATAAGTAAACCTATGAACCGCATGTAGACCTATGGACCGCATGTAGACAAAGAAGGTACCAGAAACCCAAAATTCCAAGAATTGACTTGAAAAAAAATTGTCCATCTGGTACCTGCAATCTGCACCTGTGTCCTGTTCGAGACCGTAGGTAGTACCTGCGCCCTGCCAGATTGTAGGTATAGAGAGCAGGTAGCCACCGGCCTAGTTTTCTCCTATTTCATTCGGGATTTGCTTTTGGAGTTTTCTCATGTACTATAAGTACCCCTTATGTAGTTTTTAGTAGGATTTACGCACTTTTGATACTTAGAAATATATTTTGATTTCAAGATCCAACTTTGATCTTGATATTTACTTATATTGACCTTGATTGATTATTCAGTTAACGATTATGGGTTTTTATTCATCTTATCATTGTGATTTCACCTATTCTTTCTACTATGAATTTTATTGATTTCTTCATAATCATGAGCGGCTAAAACCCAAAGTTAGGGTTGAGGAAACCTTGGTGAATTGATGACGTAGGGAAAGTGCGATTGTTGATCTGAACCACATCCAATGGCATGCATTTATTTATCTTCATTATGATTGATTTTTTAATAGGTTCACACATTAGGATCCCTGCTTGATATTGCTACTTACTCCAAAAGAGGAGTAGTGACTAGAAAAAGATACTGACAACAGTAATTTGGAGTTTAACTGTCGATCCACGCTTCTAGGCTCTATCTACATAAGATGGTTAGGTTTCATCTAATAACTTGAGACTCAAATGGTAATAGTTAAGTAGGATTAAGATAAGGGTTAGTAATGTGATACCCTGACACTCAAAATATAAACGGTGAAATCCTCTTACTCGTCCAAAAGACTGTAGGAGGTACATAACTTATCGATTCTACATGCAAGGTATTATATTGGTTCAATAATGCATAATAAGCCTACAGAGTTGGTAATTCATCGGGGAACAAAATCCTAGTGTTCACTTACGACTGATTTTAACCAATTTAATATTGTTTTTTGCTCAAGATTACTACAAATAAACTCCCCCTATTTACTTTTCCTGTTTTGCCCATTGACTACAACTGCTGAGATCTGCAAAGCCAAGTGTTTCCTTGGGATTTGACCCCAACCTTAGTTTGGTTACTATATCTTGACAGCGACAGTATCATCATCTAAAAGGAAGTGTTTCTTGGACGTCATCAGTTACTAGAGTGATATGGATGTCAAGGTTACTGCAATATGTATAAATGTTCTTTTTATGTGTGTGCATAATATGAGCGTGAATTTTCAACTTGAGAAACACCTTGATAAGTTATTTTTTGCTAAACTACAGATTAATCCTTTGCTACTATCTTACCATCTTGACATATGATTTATTGGTGTTTATACAAATCACAATTCTCTAACTTTATTTTTTTAAGCAATTGAATTGATTTTATGCTATTTTTAATTCATAAACTGCATAAAATTTGTTTCAATATAGGTTCAATTTTTGTCAAAAAGTTCAATATCGTGTGATGTAGTGCAAAGAAAGATGTACTATCAATTAGTAATGATATAAGGTAAAATGGTCTCGTGGACCCTTGTACTTGTTCCTATTTTTAAAGTAGACACTTCTACTTAGACTTTTTCCATCAGAACCTCTCAACTCAATAAAACCCAATATTCTAAATCATTTTGATGCATATGTGACATTAAAGTGCTAAGGTAGAAAATGCATGATTACACACGTTATTTTGGGCGAGTGACTAAAGAAACATTTATAATATTTAAAAAATTAAAAAATAGTAAATTTAAAAAAACTAAGATCCCCCTACCCCCCAACCCTATTCAGCACCCTCCCCGCCCACTCTACCCCTCCCCCACAACCTGTCCAGCACCCTCTCCGTCCCTTACCCCCTCCCCCGTCCACCACCCCCTTCCTATACCCCCACTCCATCCACCACCGTTCCCCACTCTATTCACAACCCTATACCCCTTATCCCATCCCGTCCACCACTCTTTCCCCATCCTCCCACTCCGTCCACCATCCTTTATCCATCCCTCCACCCTATTCGCCACTGTTTCCCCATCTACCACCCTTTCCCCATCCCCCCAGCCTGTCCACCGTCTCTCCTTACCCACCACCATTTTCTCTTTTCCCACCCCGTCTTCCACCCTCCTTAATGCAGTATAACCACCAGCACACCAGCCAACGTCCCTTTTCCCCTACACATACAGAACCCTCTCTCCCACTCACTCTCCACATACACACACAAAAGAAAATATGATATTAATTCTTAATGAATTTTATTTTAAAACATAAATTTTTAATTTATTATTTTGTTTTTTATCTAATGGTAGAGATAAAAAAAATTTAAATAATGGTAGAGATAAATTTTTTTGTTGTTGAAGTTTTTAATTTATGATGCGTAGCAAATATTGAGTTAAATCTCATCTTCGTTGTTGAAGTTTTTGATTTTGTAATATACATTACGAGATTTTATGATTTTGAATCATAATTTTATGATATATAAATTTTGATTTATATTATAAATTGATTAAGTTTTATAAATATGATATAAATTATTATTTTTAATTTTAAAATAATGGTGGAGATAAATTTTATTTTAAGATTAATTTTTAATATATTATTTTATTTTTTAATTAATATTATTAATTAACAATTTTAAAAATTAATTAACAAAAATATTATGACATGTCATTGATTTATATGATGTGGAAATGACATGAAATTTTTTAAAGGAGAGTGAGTCACACACATGGTCAGAAGGGTTTAAAATATTAAATTTATATGGGTTAAAGGGTTCAAATGACAAAGGTCTAAACAGAAGTGTCCACTTTACAAATAAAAACAAGTACAAGGGTCCACAAGACCATTTCGCTATAATATAAAAAGTGAAATTGTTGCTTTAATAATCATATTAACAGTTCTTTCTGAAAAATGAAATAATCATATTCAATAGTTGTTTCTCAAAAATGAATGAGCATATGAATATATATGCATAATCATATATAATCATGCACATACATAAGTATAACTATATATAATGTTGTTAAAATTATGTATACGTAAAACTGTTATCACTGTATGTATATTAAATATGTATTCATACGACTACATACAACATCAAACATGCTTAACTAGAAATGCACACTAAGACATCCTTAATTCATATCAGTATGCACAATATATTAGTCATTATATATGCATAATGAAGCATGGTTAATAAGCATACACATTTAGCAGTTTATTGACTTTTTGTGCACTAAATTCATATTTTTATTTTCTCATGCATTATGTGGTAGTTAATTTATTGAATTGTTATATATAGGTTTCGAATATAGAAACAGATATCAATGTTCAAAATGCTGGGATTCAGTTTGAAAAATTAATTGATGACTTAAAACACACGAAAGACTCATGAGGATGTTGAAATAAAAGATTTGTCATTTGTCCCGGTCAAAGTATATGTACTTTAAATGAATAAATTTTATATTAATCTATATTTTTTAACTTATTTTAAATCATCATTTTCATGTTTGCTTAGGTGGATGTATCTTTAAGATTGAATGTATAAAAGGGGGTCTTTCTCATATAGATGTACAACACAATCTTCAGATTGTTGATGTCAAAATTCTAAGCTCAACTTAGTCTTTTCAGCTTGTTAAGGTGTCCCAGACTTAGAAAATTCTAGTGAAGTATTCAGACTTAGTGTTATTTTCGCCTTCGTAAATTGGCAACTCTATTTCACAACTCTTATGACCTTAAAGTATCGATCTTTAGATTGATTCATGATCAAGAATATTAGTAGGTGTTCCTAGATAAGTTTTGGATTTTTTGGACCTTATTTGAACCATGTTTTGGAATCCAAAATAGTGCATTGACGCGATCTCAGCATGGCGCAGTGGCTATCATGTTGATCAATATTTTTCCTTGGCTCTAGTGGCAAATTCAAGTGAATCGATGCATCGATGCCAACGACGCAGTGCGTAAGTCTGTGCATTGATAGTTCAGTTTTCAGTCATTAAAAATCCACGTCCTTAGGAGTATTTGGGTATTTTGCCACATCCTTCAGCCCCCAAAACATGAGATTAAGCCCCTTTAGAGGCTAAATTCATTCATTATTCTCAAATTTCTCAAAAACAGAAACCTTAGGGGGATCAATTTCAAATTAAGAACTCAATAAACCACCACCAATCTTTCAGAATTCAAGCACTAAGGTATGTGAAGTGTTCATCCAAGGGTTCCTCCACTCTTGGAGTCCAAAAAACCCTTTTAAAATTTAAGTTAATTGATTTCATGGATTTCTTAGTGGATCTTGAATGTATTCATGATTACGATGTTAATGGTGATCTAACTCCATGCTTTGTCCCAAGTTTCATGTAAACTAGTTAATTATGAGTTGAAATTTATGAACTTCATGTTAAACTCTTAGTCGCAAGTTGAATGTATAATTCATGATAGTACTACATGTGTATGGATAGGTAAAATACCCATGCTTCTCAAGTGTTTGTCAAAATGCCTATGTGAATTGACTAGCCCAAGAATAACATGCTATTATGTGAATTTAATCTTGTACATGCCCAATGTATATCAAGTCTTTGATAGAAAAGCCTAAGTGAATGAATTGTTAGTAAGCTAGTACCATTCTGCCACTAAAGTCATGCAGTAATTTGCTTTTCATGCTATTGATTCCTAGGGGTAATTAATACCTGACAATTTAGTTGTATGGCTAGAGCCAGTGTTAGTTATAGAATAGTATTCAGCCATGTTACGATCAGTAGAATTCAGTCAATTACAAAACTCAGGAAAACTCAGTAGTACTCAGTCAGTTAATAGAATTCAGTAGTATTTTGTCAGTCTAAGGAACTTAGTGAACTCAGTTCAGTTCAATTAAACAGTATGATCGGTAATAGTTCAGTCCATCTTAGAACAGTTTAGAAATCAATTCAGAGTCTATTTAGTTGGGAGTAGGATTCAGTACTGAGTAAACCTGAGGATGGGGACTCACCTTCCAGTAAAGGGTGTGATCCATAAAAGCAGTCCTTATGTTCCATAACTACATAGTCAGTATAGGTTGAGACATCAACCTGCCAGTTAAGGGTTGATGAGATGATCTACCTGCCAGTTGAGGGTACCACCAATCTCGTTCAGAGCACCTGCCAGATGAGGGTGACTCAGTTTGTCTTTACCCGTGGCACAATACTGACACCCTTTCAGCTAGGGTTACAGTTTAGACCCTAATCAGTTCAGAGATAGACATGTCGGTTAGATGATTACTTCCTACAGTATCAATTTTAGTTCCAGTCTCAGAATAAAACTCAATTCAGTTCTACAGATTTTGGACTGTGCAGTCACTTAGTTCAGTATAAAACTTAGTATAGTTCTACAAAATTAAGACTATCAGATATAGTCATTTAGTTATCAGTAATTCAGTATTAGTATACTTAGATATCAATTGATTAGTATTCAAACTCAGTATTCAGTGCTATCACGATCTCAGTTATAGTTCACGTATCCATGCATGTACTCTCATTCAGTTATATTCATGTCATTCAGTCAGTATTGTTCATGCCTATGAACCCATGTATTTCAGTCTACCTCACTTAGCATACTATTATATTCAAAGTATTGATGCATACTTTTCTCTTACACTATGATTTTTTATATCATAGCTTCATACGCACGGGCTTTCAAGCACCCTTAGTAGTTCAGAACTTCAGTAGTCAAAGTTAGTGGTAAGTACTCATAGTTCGAGGACATGATTATTATTTTAGCATTTCAGTTTATTTTAGTAGTCAGAGTTCATTGGGGACTTTTCCCATCAACTCCGTATTTCAGATAGTTTAGAGGCTTTTTAGACTAGAGTATTTTCAAACAGATGTTTTCAGTTTTGGTATTGTTATACCGTATTCAGTTTTATTGTAGTATTAAAAATTATGGCATATTTCTACCTAATTTTCGCATAATTATAGTATTAGTATTTAGTTATTGCAGCAAGTACCAGTCATGGGTTTGCTTGTGGTCCTTCGAGAATATAAGCACCATGTAGCATCCGAGGTACAGACTTAGGGCGTTACAAACTTGGTATCAAAGCCTAAGGTTCAAAAGAGTCCTAGGATGTCTGAAAGTCGCATCTAGTAGAGTCTTGTGCATGGGTGTGTAGCGCACCACACTTATGGACAGGAGGTTGCGAGGTATTTTAGGAAAAGTTTCCCTTCTTTCAGTATTCATGTTGTGCGACTGAGCATAAGCTCTAGTTAAACTCCTTTTCTAATCCAATTTTCTCTTCTATTTATACAATATGCCTCCAAAGAGGACAAAGGGAAGAGAAATGGGAGACCAGTCAAAACCCCAGCCCATCCAGCCAGATCCTATGGACGAACATGTCTCCCACGTTAATTTTCGAGCAGCTTTCACCATCCTAGATCATTTTGTGGCAGCCCAGAATGAACGTCCAGCTGCTGTTCCGTTCAACCTAGTGACTAATTCTGCTACAGCCAGGATTCGGGATTTCACCTGAATGAACCCTTCATATTTTACTGGGTCTAAGTCAGATGAGGACCCTCAGTATTTTCTTTATCAGGTGAAGAAAATTATAGATATTATGGGAGTGAATACTATTGAGAGTGCTGAGTTGGCCGCATATCAGTTGCAGGATGTGTCCCACTCATGGTTCAAACAGTGAAAAGTAAAAAAGGCCACAGATGTAGGGCCCATAGAATGGGAAGAGTTTGCCACTGCTTTTCTGGATAGGTTTTTCCCATTGGAGTTGAAGGAAGCTAAGGTTTTGGAGTTTATAAATCTAAAGTAGGGCAACATGACAGTGAAAGAGTATTCTCTCAAGTTTACTCAATTAGCCAGATACTCTCCTCATGTGGTAGCAGATAGCAGATCTAAGATGAGTAAGTATGTGTCTGGCATATCTAATAGTATGGTCAAGGAGTGTAGGTCTACAATGTTGATTAAGGAGATGGACATATCCAGGCTCACGGTCTATGCTCAGCAGATAGAGGAGGCTATGAATAGGGAGAAAGAGAGGGAGAATAAAAGAGCGAGAATGGGTAGTTTCAACTTTGCTCAGCCTAAGTCAAGGGGTGGGAATCATTCTTAGTTTTACCTAAAATACTCTGTTCCAACTTCGTCCTCAGCTAGTGCTCCAGTGCCAAAATTTAGAGACGGCAGCAGAGATAAGGCACCAGGCCCTAAACCCCAGGGTAGTGTCAGTAGTGCCCAAACCAATCCCCTTTGTTAGAAATATGGCAGAAATAACCAGTGTATCTATAGAGCGGGTAGCGATGTGTGTTTTAGGTATGGCAAACCAGGCCACAGAGTCAGAGATTACCCCCAATCAAGTTCTCAGGGTCGATATAACCGTCCACCAGAACAGTCACGTCGCCCAAATCAGTAGGGTGTCGCTTCCAATGCCACCAATGGGTAGCACCTAAATAGACTCTATGCTCTTCAGTCCCAACAGGATTAGGAAAGTTCTTCTAATATGGTCACTGATACGTTACAAGTTTTCCATTTACATATTTATGCTTTGCTAGATCCAAGAGCTTTATTTTCCTTTGTTACCCCATATATGCTATTGATTTCGGAGTCAGTCCCAAAATTATAGCAAAGCCTTTCTCAATCTCTACCCCAGTGGATAAATCTATCATAGCCCAACGGGTATACAAGAATTGTCTGATTATGATATCTCAAAAAGTCACTTCAACAAACTTAGTTTAATTAGAGATGACTAATTTTGATGTCATTCTTGACATGGATTGGCTTCATTCCTACTATGCCTCAGTCGACTAGAGAAAAAGAACTGTCCAGTTTCAGTTTTTGAATTAACCCGACCTTGAGTGGAGCGGTAGTACTTCAGCACTTAGGAGTCAGCTTATTTCTTACCTTCGAGCGAGAAAAATGATATCTAAGGGATATGTCTACCATCTCATTCAAGTCTAAGACTCTAGTTCAGAAACCCCTACTTTGGAATCAGTGTCAATAGCATGTGAATTCCCAAATGTGTTTCCTGTAGATCTTCCCAGAGCTTCTCCCAAAAAGAAAAATAACTTCGGAATAGACTTTCTTCCAGATACTCAGCTCATATCTATTTTGCCATACAGAATGGCTCCAGCAAAACTTAGAGAATTAAAAGAATAGCTAAAATATCTCCTAGATAAGGGATTTATCAAACCCAGTGTGTCCCCGTGGGGTGCACCAGTTTTATTCATGTGTAAGAAATACGGTTCTCTCAAAATGCATATTGACTACCATCAGCTAAATAAAGTCACGATCAAGAACAAGTGTCCACTTCCTAGAATCGATGACTTGTTTGACCAACTTTAGGGTGCTAGTTACTTTTCTAAGATAGACCTCAAATCAGGTTATCATCAGCTCAGAGTCAGAGAATGTGATATCACAAAGACAACTTTCAGAACTAGGTATGGTCACTTTGAATTCTTAGTCATGTCCTTTGGTCTTACCAATGCCCCTGCAGCCCTCATGGACTTGATGAACCATGTGTTAAAGCAATACTTGGATATATTCATAATAGTCTTCATAGATGACATTTTTGTCTACTCCCGCAGTGATCATGATCGTACAAACCATCTCAGAATAGTATTGCAGACTCTCAAAAATCATCGGCTATTATCCAAATTCAGCAAGTGCAAATTTTGGCTAAGGTCATTAGCTTTCCTTGTCCATATCATTTCTGGTGATGGCATTAGAGTTGATGCCCAAAAGAATAAAGCAGTGATAAACTGTCCTAGAACTATCTCTCCATCAGATATCAGGAGTTTCTTAGGCTTAGCTGGCTATTACCGATGGTTTGTTGAGGGATTTTCATCTACTGCATCCCCTATGTCCAGATTGACTCAGAAGAAAGTCAAATTCCAAAGGTCAGATTTTTGTGAGAAGAGTTTTTAGGAGTTGAAGACTCGACTCACTACAGCTTTAGTTTCTGGATGGTTCAGATGGGTTTGTGGTATATTGTGATGCCTCCAGAGTCGCTTTGGGGTGTGTTTTAATGCAGAAAGGTAAGCTCATAGCCTACACGTCTAAACAGCTTAAGCCCCATGAAAAGAACTATCCTACTCATGATCTTGATTTAGCAGCAGTAGTTATTGCATTAAAGATTTGGAGGCACTATTTGTATGGGTTGCACATTGATGTGTTCACTGACCATAAGAGCCTACAGTATGTGTTCTCTCAGAAATATTTAAACGTCCGTCAGAGAAGGTGGTTGGAGTTATTGAAAGACTATAACATGAGTGTCCTGTATCATCCTAGTAAAGCCAATATTTTGGCTGATGCTCTCAGTAAGATGTCTATGGGTAGTGTTAATCATACGGAGGATGGTAAGAAGAAGTTAGCTCAGGAAGTTCATCAGCTTACCCGACTAAGTGTTTGCTTAGTCAATTCATCAGAAGGGAGTGTATTGGTATAGAGTAGTTCAGAATCATCCCTAGTTTCTGAGATAAAGAAAAAGTAGGATAGGGATCCCAGTCTATCTAAGTTAAAGGAATCAGTCAGAGATCAGAAAGTAGAGGTCTTCTCCCAAGGGGGAGATAGCGTGTTGCGCTGTCAGGGTCGGCTATGTATGACAGGTGTAGATGATTTGAGACAGTGAATTCTTGCAGAAACACAAGGTGTACGCTACTCTATTCATCTAGGGGCCACTAAGATGTACCACGATTTGCGGGAGATCTGTTAATGGAATGGGATAAAGAGAGATATTGCAGAGTTTGTGGCTAAGTGCTCAATATGTCAGTAGGTTAAGATCGAGCATAAAAAGTAAAGTGGGTCCATGCAGGAGTTCAGTATCCCCACCTGGAAATGGGAAGAAGTGAACATAGACTTTGCGACGAGTTTGCCTTGTACTCGTCGCCAGCATGATTCAGTTTGGGTAATTATAGATAGGATAACCAAATCAGCTCATTTTCTACCAGTCCATACCTCTTGTTTAATCGAGGATTATGCCAAACTCAATATCAGGAGTTGGTCAGATTGCATGTTGTTCCGCTTTCCATTATCTCAGATAACGGTACCCAATTTACCTCTCATTTCTGAAAGGCATTCCAAAAGGGACTTGGTACCCGATTTCACCTTAGTACAGCCTTTTATCCTCACACAGATGGTCAAGAAGAAAGGACCAATCAGACTTTAGAAGATATGTTACGAGCGCGTGTGATAGACTTTAAAGGTAGTTGGGATGACCACTTATCTTTGATTGAATTAGCATATAACAACAGCTATCATTCTAGCATTCATATAGTTCCATTTCAGGCACTTTATGGGAAAAGGTGTAGATCTCCCATTACTTGGTTTGAAGTGGGTGAGGCCGTAGTGGTAGGGCCTGACTTGGCATATGATACCTTAGAGAAAGTTCAGTTGATCAGGGAAAGGCTTAAGATAGCTCAGAGCCGACAAAAATCATACGCAGAAGTACGCAAAAAGGATCTCGAGTTCGAGATTGGTGATTTTGTGTATTTGACAATCTCTCCTATGAAAAGAGTAAAGAGGTTTGGCAAGAAGGGGAAACTCAGTCCCCAATATGTCATCCTTACCAAATTCTTAGCCGTTTTGGAAAGGTAGCTAACGAGCTTGAGTTGCCTTCAAACGTAGCTTCAGTGCATCCAGTGTTCCATGTACCCTTTCTTAAGAAATGCATAGGTGAACCAGCAATCATATTCCCTACAGAGGGCATAGATATTCAGAACAGCCTCTCTTATAAAGAGACTCCCATCAAAATTTTTGATTATCAGATTCACAGACTGAGGAACAAAGAAGTCTCTCTAGTCAAAGTTCTTTGGCAAAATCAGTCCTTTGAGGGAGCTACTTGGGAAGCAGAAGTAGATATACAGACCATATATCCTCACCTTTTCTCTACAAACTCAGAGTCAGCCTAAGGTAACAATTTTTCTTTGAATTTACTCAATCTCATGTTCAGATATAACTACCAACATGGTATCAATTAACGTCGCATACTTAGTCATGTATTCACGAATTAGTTCAGCCATGTACTCATGCATCATACAAACATGTTCAGTATTTAAACTCAACTTATTAGTAATCTAAATCATGCATTCATGAATCATGTTCAACTATACACTCATGCATCAGATATGCATGTTCAGTATGATAATTCAGTATATCAATAATTTCAGTCATAAAATCATGCTTCAGTTGTGCATGTCCAGTGTCTAAATCCAGTCTATCAGTATTCTTAGTTTAATCAGTCTCATTCAAGGATGAATGTTCCCAAGGAAGATATATTTTAAGACCCCACAAAATTCTAAGCTCAACTCAGCCATTCAAGCTTGCTAAGGGGTCTCAGACTTAGAAAATTCTAGCTAAGTATTCAGACTTAGTGTTATTTTGGCCTTCGTAAGTTGGCAACTCTATTTCACCACTCTTATGACCTTAAAGTATCGATCTTTAGATCTATTCATGATCAGGAATGTCACTAGGTGTTCCCGAATAAGTTTCAAATTTTTTGGACCTCGTTTGAACCATGTTTGGCAATCCAAAATAGTGCATGGACATAATCTCAGCACGGCGCGGCGGCTATCGCGATGATCAATATTTTTCCTTAGCTCTAATGCCAAATTCCAGTGAACCAATGAAGACTAAATGCGGTGCGTTGTCCATCGTGTTGATGCCAATGACGTGATGTGTCAGTCTGTGCGTTGATAGTTCATTTTTAAGTTATTAAAAAGCCATGTTCTTAGGGGTATTTGGGTCTTTTCCCACATCCTTTAGCCCCTAAAACAGGAGATTAAGCCCCTTTAGAGGCTAAATTCATTCATTATTCTAAAATTTCTAAAGAACAGAAACCCCAGGGGGATCAATTTCAAATCAAGAACTCAAGAAACCACCACCAATCTTTCAGAATTCAGAAACTAAGGTATGTGAAGTGTTTATCCAAGGGTTCCTTCCACACTTGGAGTCCAAGAAACTCTTTTAAAATTTAAGTTAATTAATTTCATGGATTTCTTGTTGGATCTTGAATGTATTCATGATTATGATATTAATGGCGATCTAACTCCATTATTTGTCATAAGTTTCATGCAAACTAGTTAATTGTGAGTTGAACTTTGTGAACTTCATGTTAAAATCTTAAGTTTCAAGTTGAATGTATAATTCATAATAGTACTACATGTGTATGGATAGGTGAAATGCCCATGCTTATCAAGTGTTTGTCAAAATGCCTACGTGAATTGACAAGCCCGAGCATAACATGCTATTATGTGAATTTGATCTTGCATATGCCTAATGTATATTAAGTGTTTGACAGAAATGCCTAAGTGAATGTATTGTTAGTAAGCTATTAACATTCTGCCACTAAAGTCATGCAGTGATTTGATTTTCATGCTATTGATCCCTGGGGGTATTTAATACCAAAAAATTTAGTTGTATGCCTAGAGCCAGTGTCAGTTATAAAATAGTATTCAGCTATATCGTGATAAGTATAATTTAGTCACTTATAGAACTCTGGAAAACTCAGTAGTACTCAGTCAGTTAACAAAATTTAGTAGTATTCCGTCAGTCCACGAAACTCAGTAAACTCTGTTCAGTTCAGTTAAACAGTATGATCAGTAGCAGTTCAGTCAAGCTTAGAACAGTTTAGAAATCAGTCCAGGGTCTATTCAGTTGAGAGTATGATTTAGCACCGAGTGAACCTAAGGATGGGGACTCACCTGCCAGTAGAGGGTGTGATCCTTAGAAGCAGTCCTTGTGTTCTAGAACTACCTAGCCAGCGTAGGTTGAAACATCAACCTTCCAGTTGAGGGTTGATGAGGTGATCTACCTTCCAGTTGAGGGTACCACCATTCTCGTTCAGAGCACCTTCCAAATAAGCGTAATACAGCTTGTGTTTACCCGTGGTATAGTTCTGACACCCTTCCAGTTGAGGTTATAGGTTGGACTTTAATCAGTTCAGAGAGGGGTATATTGGTTAGATGATTACTTCCCACAGTCTCAATTTTAACTCCAGTTTCAAAATAGAACTCAGTTTAATTCTACAGATTCAGGACTGTTAGATACAGTCACTCAGTTCAGTATGAAATTCAGTATAGTTCCACAGAATTAAGACTGTTAGGTACATTCATTCCATTATCAGTTATTCAGTATCAGTATATTCAGATATCAGTAAATTAGCATTCAGGCTCAGTAATCAGTGTTATCATGATCTCGGTTATAATTTATGTATCCATGCATGTACTCTCATTTAGTTATATTCATGTCATTCAGTCTGTATTGTTCATGCCTAAGAACCCATGCATTATAGCCTACCTCACTTAGCATACCAGTATATTCAAAGTACTGACACATACTTTTCTCTTTGCCAGACTTGTGGCAAGCACCATCAGGGTATTTGTTAAGTTGGCAGTTGTATTTATTTTGGATGTGGCAATCCAGGCCACAGAGTCAGAGACTGTCCTCATCCAGGTCCTCAGGGTCAACAGAATTGCTCATCAGCTCAGTTCGGTCACCCAAATCAGCAGGGCGCCACCTCCAGTACTACTAGTGGGCAACGCCCAAATCATATATATGCTCTTCAGTCCTAATAAGATCAAAAGAATTCTCCTGATGTAGTTACTAGTACATTACAGATATTTCATGTGCATGTTTACGCTTTGCTAGATCTAGGAGCTTCTTTGTCTTTTGTCACTCTTTATATAGCAGTCCATTTTGGAGTCAGTCCTGAAATTATAGCAGAGCCCTTTTCAGTCTCTACCCCAGTGGGTAAAACCATCATAGCCCGGCGGGTATACAGGAACTACCCGGTTATGATATTTCAGAAAGTCACCTCAACAGACTTAGTCGAATTAGAGATGGCTAATTTTGATGTCATTCTCAGCAAGGATTGGCTTCATTCCTTCTATGCCATTGTTGACTGTAGAAATAGAATAGTCCAGTTTTAGTTTCCAAATGAACCCGTCCTTGAGTGGAAGGGTAGTGTATCCGCTTTTAGGGGTCATCTTGTTTCCAACCTTCGGGCACGAAAAATAATATCTAGAGGATGTGCCTATCATTTTGTTTATGTTAAGGATTCTAGTTTAGAGACTCCTAGTCTTGAATTAGTTCCAGTTGTAAATAAATATTCAGATGTTTTTCTCAAAGATCTTCCAGGAATTCCTCTCGAAAGGAAAATAGACTTCGGTATTGATCTTTTTCCGGATACTCAGCCTATCTCTATTCTGCCATATAGAATGGTACCAGCAGAACTCAAGAAACTAAAAGAGCAGTTGAAGGATCTCTTAGATAAGGGATTTATTAGACCCAGCGCTTCCATGTGGGGCGCACCAGTCTTATTCGTGCGCAAGAAAGAGGTTCTCTCAGAATGTGCATTGATTACTGTCAACTTAATAAAGTAACAGTCAAGAATAAGTATCCTCTTCCCAGAATCGATGACTTATTTGACCAACTTTAGGGTGCTAGCTATTTCTCTTAGATAGACCTCAGATCCGGCTATTATCAGCTCAGACTCAGAGAATGTGACATTTAGAAAACACCTTTTCGTACTCGGTTTGGTCACTTCGAATTCTTAGTTATGTCATTTGGTCTTACTAATAACCCAGCCACATTCATGGACTTGATGAACCGTGTGTTCAAGAAGTACTTGGACATGTTCGTTATAGTCTTCATAGATGATATTCTAGTTAATTCCCGCAGTGAGCGAGATTATGCAGACCATCTCAGAACAGTACTTCAGAATCTCAGAGATCATCAGTTATTCACCAAATTCAGTAAGTGCGAGTTTTGGCTAAGGTCAGTAGCATTCCTTGGTCATATCATTTATGGTGATGGCATTAAAGTAGATCCTCAAAAGATCAAAGCAGTAAGGAACTGGCCTCGCCCTATCTCTCCCTCTGATATTAGGAGTTTCATGGGTTTGGCTAGCTATTATAGGTGGTTTGTTGAGGGATTTTCTTCTATTTTATCCCCTATGTCCAGATTGACTCTTAAGAAAGTCAAGTTCCAGTGGTCATATCCTTGCGAGAAGAGTTTTCAGGAGTTGAAGACTCGACTCACCTCAGCTCCAGTTCTAGCATTACCAAATGGTTCAGATGGATTTGTAGTGTATTGTGATGCATCCAGAGTGGGTTTAGGTTTTTTCCTCATGTAGCATGGTAAGGTCATAGCCTACGCCTCCATACAGCTTAAGCCCCATGAGAAGAATTATCCTACCCGTGATCTTTAGTTAGCCGCCATAGTATTTGCCTTGAAGATTTTGAGGCATTATATATACGATGTTCATGTAGATATGTTCACAAATTATAAGAGCCTTCAGTATGTCTTTTCTTAGAAATACCTAAATCTTCATCATAGAAAGTGGTTAGAGCTCTTGAAAGATTATGATATAAGCATTCTTTATCATTCGGGCAAGGACAATGTAGTGGTCGATGCATCACTAGACTGTCTATAGGTAGTGTTGCTCATGTCGAGGATAGTAAGAAGGAGCTAGCCTATGAAGTCCATC
This sequence comes from Capsicum annuum, assembly GCF_002878395.1. Lineage (NCBI taxonomy): Eukaryota > Viridiplantae > Streptophyta > Magnoliopsida > Solanales > Solanaceae > Capsicum > Capsicum annuum. The sequence continues at coordinate 24,132,622 of NC_061112.1, read as the reverse complement.
AGCTTGCAAGACTAGGTGTTCACTTAGTCGATACAAAGAAGGGTGATATATGGGTTCAGAGTAGTTCAGAATCATCTCTACTTTCTGAGGTGAAGGAAAAGCAATATAGAGATCCCAGCCTTGTCACGTTAAAAGAGTTAGTTCAGGATTAGAAAGTAGAGGTTTTATCCTAAGGAAGAGATGGTGTTCTGTGTTGTCAGGGTCATCTATGTGTTCCAGCTGTAGATGACTTAAGGCAGCGAATTCTTGCAGAAGTGCATAGTGCACGCTACTCTATTCATCCAAGGGCTACAAAGATGTATCGCAACTTGCAGGAAGTCTATTAGTGGAGTGGGATAAAGAGAAACATTGCAGAATTTATGGTTAAGTACTCTATATGTCAGCAGGTTAAAATAGAGCATCAAAAGCCTAGTAGTCCTATGTAGGAGTTCATTATTCATACTTGGAAGTGGGAAGAAGTGAACATGGACTTTGTGACGGGTTTGCCTCAAACTCGTCATCAGCATGATTCAGTTTAGGTCATCATAGACAGAATGACCAAATCAGACCATTTTCTTTGAGTCCATACCTCATATTTATCCAAGGATTACGCCAAACTTTACATCAGGAAGTCGGTCAGATTACACGGTATTTTGCTATCTATTATCTCATATAGAGGTACCCAGTTTACCTCGTATTTCTAGAAAGCATTCCAAAAAGGTCTTGGTACCCAAGTTCATCTTAGTATAGCCTTTTATCCTCAGACAGATGGTCAAGCAGAAAGAACCATTCAGACTTTAAAGGATATTTTAAGGGCGTGTGCAATTGATGTCAAGGGTAGTTGGGATGACCACTTCCCTTTGATTGAATTTGCATACAATAATAGCTATCATTTCAGTATTCATATGGCTTCATTCGAAGGTCTCTATGGTAGGAGATATAGATCTCCAATTGGTTGGTTTGAAGTTAGTGAGGCCTCAGTTGTAGGGCCTAACTTGGTATTCGACGCCTTAGAAAAAGTCCAGTTGATCAGAGAAAGGCTTCGGGCTACTCAGAGCCGACAGAAGTCTTATGTAGATGTTCATAGAAAAGAAATCGATTTCAATATTGGTGACTATGTATATCTAAATATCTCTCCCATGAATGGAGTGGAGAGGTTCAACAAGAAGGGAAAGCTTAGTCCCCGATATGTCGGTTCCTTCAAGATTCTCAGTCGCTTTGGTAAGGTAGCTTATAAGTTCGATTTGCCTTCAGATATAGCCTCAGTTCATCCAGTCTTCCATGTCTCTTTGCTCAAGAAATGTATAGGTGACCCAGCAGTTGTAAGCCCTATTCAGAGCATCGATGTTCAGAACAGCCTCCCTTATGAAGAGATTCTAGTTAAAATCCTAGACTATCAGACTCGTAGATTGAGGAATAAAGAAGTCCCTCTAGTTAAGGTTCTTTGGTGAAATCAGTCCGTCAAGGGAGATACTTAGGAAACAGCAGCAGACATGCGTACCAAGTATCCTCACCTCTTCTCTACTGACTCAGATCAAGCTCAAGGTAATAGTTCTCCTTAAGCTTACCCAGGTTCATGTTCAGTGTTCGTCACAAACTTGGTATTAAATACCATTGCATATTTAGTCATGTATTCATGTATCAGCTCAGTTATATAATGATGCATCAAACATTTATTCTCATTATGAGAAACTTAGTTCATCAGAACACCCAGTCATGCATTCATGAATTAGTTACACATGCATCAGATATACATGTTCAGTATGATATGTTCAGCCATCAGTTATGTCAGTCATGAGATCATGTTTCAATATTCATGTTCATTATGTACGTTGTTTATTCTTTCCCCTCACTCAGTCTCATTCGAGGACGAATGTTCTCAAGGGGTAGATATTGTAATCCCCCGTACTTTTCCTAGCTTGAAATCATATCAAGAATGTTAGAAGCTTTCTTTGAAATATGAATCCACTTTTTTACATTTGGTATTTTTAAGATTTTCACTTTTTTTTCATGTGGGATTTTGAATTAGCTTTCCAACGATACTAATTTCATCAAAATCCGACATCGGAGGAGAAAGTTATGGCCAAAATACAGAAGGTAGTAAAATCTGCTCAGGTGCGATGGTGAGGCCGACGGACCTTCGGACTAGCAACGGACCGTTGCCCATGACCATCATAAGGAAAACAGTGAGGCCACCTTCTGGATAAGGTGCGATGGGCAGGTTGATGGATCGTCGAACTTGCGACGGATCGTCGAACTTGCGACGGACCGTCGCCTAGGCCGTTGCTACTTAGGAAGTAAGCCTCTTCCCTGGTGCATGAATGACGGTCGAAATAATGGACCATCGCTCTAGCGATGGACCGTTGCACGATCCATCGTAGGTACCGATTCAGCAAATTAAAGCCATTTTTAAAAGAGTATTTTGGTCATTTACCACCTACTTATATATATACCTAATTATATCCGATTTCAGCTATTTTGGTTCATTATTACTTCACAACCAATATTAGGGTTTCTCTCTAACATTAATCTCCAAGAACAAAAATTTAATCTTCTTCAAGAACTAAGGGATTTCCAATTTTTCAAGTTCAAGAACATCAAGAATCTTAACCCAGGTATGCATAGTATTCATTCATGGACTCTTTTTGTCCATGAAGTCCAAGAATCCCTTTTTCATCTTCAAGTTATGGATTTTCTTTATGATTTCATGATTGGATTGTTCTTGTTCACGTTGATAAATGAGAAATTGAATTTTACTCCATGTTGGGTTGTAATTTCTATGTGGGTTTAATTATTATAGATGTAGATTCATGCAAACCTATGACTAAACCCTTGGATGATGAAATTAGAATGTGACCATGATGTTTAATTGTTATATAATGATGTTTACACGTACTATGCCTACAATATGTTTGATTTAATCCCTAAATGAAGGAAAAGTGCCTAACTAGAATGTTGTCATGAAATCCCCATGTATGTATAAGCTTATGCCTATCACATGTTTGATGAAATGCTTCAGTAAATGTATTATGGTGATTATTATGTATTCAACCAAGTCATGCTTTGTCAGTTTTCTTCTATCGAGTCCTGGGGGTACTTGTACCCGAAATATTAGCTGTGTGCCTAGAGCTATGTCATGTTTTCAGTATACTCTCAGTCAAGATATGATCCTTAGACTTCATACAGTCTTATGACTTAGGAAATATCTATGATCTCATGAACTCAGTCAGTTATCAGATATCAGTAGTATTTCATCAGTCAACGGAAGTCAGTAACTCAGTCCATGTTCAATTTCAGAAAATCATGTTCAGTGTCTATTCAGATAGGAGTAAAAATTAGCACTGAGCGAACCCAAGCGTAGGAACTCACCTGTTAAATGAGGGTGTGATTCTTAGAAACAATCCTTGCATTCCAGAACTATGTAGCCAGCATAGGTTGAGACATCATAGCCTGCTATATGAGGGTAGATAAGGTGTCTTAACCTGCTATATGAGGGTTTTCACCGTTCTCATTAGAGTTACCTGTTATATTAGGGTCACTCACATGTTGTCCTTACCAGTGGTGCAGTATTGATACCCTTCTAATCAGGGCACAAATTGGACCCTAATTCAGCTGTAATGCGTTATTTGGGGCATGTCGGTTAGATAACTACTTCCTACAGTTTTAGTATCAGTATCAGTCAAGAACTCAGATAGTTTTTTAGATTTTAGGACTTTCAGATACAGTCAATTCAGATACAGTATGGAACTCAGCTAGTTCCTTCAGATTTAGGACTGTCAGATACAGTCACTCATGTTATCAATTATATCAGTTATCAGTATGTCATGTTATCAGTATTCAGATTCAGTAATCATGTTATCATAGTAGCAGTGTCAGTTTTTATGTCTCATGCATGTACTCTCACACTCATGATAGTCAGTCTGTTATTATATTTGTTCATGTATATGAACCCCATGCATTCAGCTTAATTTACATGCATACCAGTACTTTTAAAGTACTGATGCATTTCTGCTATGGTGTCCTATACCATAGTTTTAGAGATACGAGTTTCAGAGCATCAGTAGATTTCAGTCTCAGCAGTCAGAGTTAGAAGTGAGTTTATATCTTTCGAGGACACGATCATTATTTTATTAGCTTGTTAATTAGTTTATTAGTTGGAGTTAGTTGGGGACATGTCCCATCAAATCCTTATTCAGACAGTCATGTTTAGAGGATTTTCAGACTACGGTATTTTCAGATAGCTTATTTCAGTTTTGTTTTGGGTATTTCATACCCCATCCATATGTTATGATTTATCAGATCTTATGTAACATTTTTGAACCTTATGACCTTTCAGTTCATGTTTCTGCATTATATAGTATGTATGCAGTATACAGGTACAGATATTAGTCATGGGTTAGCTTGTGGCCCTTCAGAGTCATGAGCACCGCGTAATGTTTTGGGTACTAGATTTAGGGTATTACAATTAGGTCATAGTTGTTCCTTCTATTTACATATCCAAATCAGTTGAAGTTGAGCAATTCAAGTCTAATTAGGATGTAACGAATTCTCAGTATTTAATTCCTAATGAAACGCTCCCAAGATTGAATACTAAAAGACAGGTCATAGCTCTGCCTAAAAATAAAGTTGTAGAAGAAACACCAATACTATCACAGAGGATACGAAAATTAGGTCGACGAAAAATATCTCCTTACATGACTTATTTTAAATCTGAATCTGGTAAAATAATATTTTAGTTAATCTGTTACACTGTGTTATACTTTTAAATCTTATTAATTCATTAAAGTATACTTTTCAGGTAGCTCATCACGAATTTCTAAAAATTTTGGCATAAAAAATTCATTCATATCCAACACCATGTATGGACCACCAAATTAAAAATTATGTTGTCGATTTTTAGCTTGAATACATGAAGGAACACTAAAGAAACACACTTTTAAGTATGTGATCTTGTACCTTATTACTTTGAATAACCAGTATATACGTATTTACTATACATATTTACTGGAGTGAATCATTAATTTATCATTACAAGGATAGGGTTGAAGATCATTACTTGAATAAAAAATCAGTCATCAAGCCACAAATATTCTTTGGTATTGAACTTGTTAGGAATAAGAACTGATTTTATATGATATCATTCTCAACCAAATATTGAATGACTCGATTAGTAAATATATTATATACTATTAATACATTTGAATAAATTACACATTTGCGCATTATATCAAGTATGATAATTATTTTGTATACAGTACATTAATGTGATTTTGTACTAACTGCTCAAGAAAGCCAAGTATAAACCAAACAGACAAAACAGATACTGTATAGTAAACTATTTGTTTAAGACCACAATATCAAATATTTTTGACAAGTATGCCAATAGTGCAAGAAAGTATAATCTGGCAAATCAAGAGTTGACAATCATTGAATACATTAATGAATTTAGACTCTATACTTCTGTACCTTGACATGTTGTGGATTATATTTTTATCTCAGTCAATGTGGACTGAATAAATTGAGTTTTGATTGTTCTGTCATTCAATGATAAATGTCTATACGTGTATGACTCTTACAATTCTTCTCATCATGATGCATCTGTTGCACTTGAAATAACAAAGCTATCAGAATTGACACCTTCGTATCTAACAAATTTTGATTTCTACAAAAAGAAGAGTATTTATTTCTCCTCTCATCCTAGGTACACTGATCGTGAAGAAGAAGCTTTTCTAGATGTGGTATACATAGATAATTTATCTCAATAATTATCGAAAATCTTGTAAGTTGTTATTTCACATTATTTCGTTTTATTAGTTACTCTCAATACAACTATTTAATTTCAATTTAGTTTTTATTATTATTCTCAAAAAAAATATTTATGTAGGAATTGTAGAGTCCTCATTGTTGTATACGCGGAGTATCTTATTCATGAAAAAAATATATCACCTGAAGAGTTTGATGTTGAAGCTTTGCATACATGTTATGTTGTGCTTCTGTGGCACCATAGGACTCAGAAAAATGAAGATGATGCAGTCAGTGATGATAAGAGTGCAAACAGACCAATGAGGCAACAATTTAAGTGTGATACCAGTGAGTTGATAATTATTTCGTAGACAGTACAATGAATATTTTATTTTATTGATTTAGTTGAAACTACATAGTTATGAATCTAATGTTTGAATTTGCTTTTGAACCTGATTTTTGAGAATGTATAGTATTTTTTTTTTGAATCATGCTCCTAATTTTATTATAAGTGTATTATCTAATGAATACTACTTATACACATAACAATCTGCATATATTAGATAGTTGAATATGTTTCACAGAAGATTCATATAATGTGTTCACATAATTGAGTTATCATTGTAATTGACACGTATTTGAGTACTTGTCATTTGCTTACACTTATATTAATACTATAGCCATAAATTCATGCAAACAATATGTATATACATATATACATAAAAATATCATGCATAGTTATATACTATACAAATATTTACATAACTACTTAAATACTTATATATTGTCAGATATAGGTAGATGTCTAATTGAAGCAAAAGCATAAATACGTATATGCTTATTTGAAGCAAAAGCTTATATATATATATATATATATATATATATATATATATATATATATAGACATACATATACATAAATCTAATAATTATTCATGGTTATTTAGACCTAAATAATCTGTTAAAATAGGTATATACATAATAATATGTGCATATAAATAATAATATATGCTGAAATAATCATGTATTATACTTATGTATAAAAATACAGATACAAATACATATAATAAAGTCAAAATAATTATTTCTTATGGTATATAAAAGCATGAATAATTGAAGTAATTCTTTATATATGTACAGATAATACATAAATAATTATACACATGTCCAAATGTATTTTTTATTAAAATAAAGTACATATGAGTTGAAATAAAATAAAAATATATTCATGAAAAACACAATGCGTTTAACAAATTACCTCATTTTATTCATGGGAAATTCAAACTAACATCAGTCATAGGTCATAACTGATAGTTTATTTCTAGAGTTGAACATAATTAAACAACTGAAAACATAAATATATTAAAATTTATGTAACTATTCAACTCGAGGTGCTTTCCTCCTACAAGAATGTCTAATCTATCCAGTAAAATCACAAGTACTGCAAAAATTTATGGATTTAGTCCTGTAGAATTCTCCAGCAAACTTTTTTCTCTGTTTTTTCTTTAGCCTTGCGGGTAGGCATTTGTGTTTTGATAGCAGCACAATTTTGCTCAATATATTTTCTTGTATCTACCATGTAGAGTTGTCGTGCAAGAGATACAAAAATATCATACGTACTCAATACCGACACTAGCTTGTAAAAATCAGAGCAATAATCATCAGCATTAAAATATTTCCTCTTTAAGACTGCATAAGTATAAGCATATAAAATTTCATTGATTTGAAACTTATGGCATAAACATGCCTTCTTCTCTAAGAAAATAATAAAACGCCTATCTTTATGTAGTACAAGATAAACATAGTCTGTTGTGGGCATAACTTGCAATTCATATATAGTTATATATATATACATATTCAAATATAACACAAGAAAAATAACATAATCCATTCAAATGTACATATTTAAAAATAGTGAGTCCACTGAAATATACTTACCCTCATGCGCTTACTTTTGACTTCATTTTTCACAAGTAGGTCATTATATCTTTCGCAAATAAATGAGCGTGTGAATGTCTCAATCTGTCAATTGTTATGATTCCATCTATCAAACATATTTCTGACTGCTTCTAAGAAATCATATATTGGTAATTCTCTTGCTTCCTTAAGAAGCTTGTTTATGTTCTCCGAAATGTTTGATGTGAGCATAAATTTTTAATTTATAGTTACATATATCCTAGCCCGTTTGTCAAAATCGACCAACTACAAGTAATCTTTCATCCTAATATATATCTGTTCAGCCTTCTGCATTAGGCTATTGAATTCAGAAATTGTATATGCCTTTGTCATTGAATCAAAAATATTTGATAACTTCGCATACGACTTTATAAAATTGATTACGATATTTTTCACAGATTTCAGATGCAAGAATATTGTGGAACACCATCATATACCGTTGACATAATTTTGATAATGCTCTCATTTCTATCGAACACAATACACATAATTGATTTTATCTCATGAGCTTTTTTGAACTACTCAAAGAACCAACTCTATGCTGCATAATTCTCAAAATTTAATTTTCCGTAAGCAAGTGAAATATATATCCTGTACACCATGTATACATGTAACATTTCAGCATGTAATTCAGAAAAAAAATTATGTTTGAATAATAATTATATTTATTTAATATTATATAAATAATCTAAAATATAAAATTATGTGTTAAATGTAATTAGCGAAAAAATCTGCTCCATCAAGTGTACTTGTTGAAACAAAAGTTTCATTATATATTCCCCTGAGGTGACTGGCATCAACAATAATAATTGGTCGACGTGAATCAAATCCTTTAATTGAAGAATAGAGCGATATAAACACATATAGAAATTCGATTTTCTTTTATTCGTATATGTGATCAGTGTAAGTCCTTTCCAACATGTATAAATATCCCGACAGTCTGTTGTAGGATGCATATGTTGTCCCCCTCAATGAAATCAAAACTTTATTACTAGCTCTTCAGACCATTTTAAAAGTCAAATTCAAATTCTTTCTATGTGTTTCATCGTATACACTCTTTTATAATTGGATAACTTTTATTTCACAATACCACCAATCAATGTACTACTAATTTTTTTTGCTTGTACACTCAATCCTTTAAAGGACAAGTATGCTCCTGTCGGAACTTTTGAATCGTAAGAAAATCGATATTGTTAGTTGAATTTTTTTT